>NW_024503679.1:4614573-4890501 GCF_017590055.1 Onychostruthus taczanowskii | reverse complement strand
CCCCCCGCGGCCCCGCCGCCCCGCCGTGCCCCGGTGCCGAGCGGCCCCGAGCGGGCCCCACCTGCCGCCGCCACAGCGCCATCGCCGGCCGCCTGCTGCCCCCTGCCGGCCGCGCCCGCCGCCACAGAGCGCGCGGGGAGCGGCGCCTCACGGCCAGGGCAGGCCCGCCGCGGCCGCGCTTTTCCTGACGGTTCTCTGCAAAAGAGGCTTAAAGGGCAGAATAATTTGTTCAAGCAACAGCCACCTGATGCCAGCTATTGGTTTTGGGGGGCCCTCTTAGCGGGAAGCCACGTCATGCAAGAGAAGAGGCTGGGCAGTGCCGTACAGCAGGTTACCGGGAAGGCAGCGGCCAATGGAGCCACATCCGAGCTGACAGGCATCAGAAATTCATTGTCAAAGCCCTACACGCTCCCTGGTCAAACCTTGTTGGCAGAAAACATAGAAAGATCAGGCCGTTTTCATTACCTTAGGCAAAATCAGTGAAGTTCTGCTTACTGATGCAAACACTGCCAGTGTTTTGAACCTGATCAGATGTCATGTTTTGAAGTTATCACATACCAGATAGATGAACAAAGAAAGGACACCAAAGCTACAGCTGTCCAAAGTTGGCAAAACAGAGCAACAAGAAATACACCACACGACCTTTTCATTGACATAGTCAAAAATAAACAATGGGATCTGGCCATGTTTTGATTTTGTAACAGTATTTGTTTGTTGATGCCCTTTATATTCCTCACTCCATGACAAGTTCACAGACAATTGAAAAGATTGTCCCAGCATTCTCTAAGTGTTTGTACAGGAGCATGGAATGAAGATTGCTTGGGCACAGACAGGCAGCACAGGGTAGAGAGAGCCAGTTAAGTAATTTCAGGGTTAACATGTATATTTCTGTAAATTTCCATCTCACTAATGAAGAAGACTGCAGATTTTGCTTTCTCTCATTTTCAGTCTTTTTTTTTTTTTTTGACCTGACAGAGGAAATGGATTCATAATATTCTGCTGTAATGTGACATGCAGAGCTGTCAAACTGTGACACTTGGGATGAGTGAGAGATTTAAACGTCAGAAATTCAATTTTTAATGGCACACTGGCAACATAGTCCTAACACTTCATCACAAGGATGACACCTTCTAAAAGCCATTTTAAAATAAATCAGAGTGGGGATGTGCTCCTTCGAAAAAAGAATGCATTTAAACAAGTTTCAGGAATGAGGAAACTGTATGACAGTTTCATTATTAGATCAATAAAATTCAGGAGATTTTGGTGAGAAGGGATTCCAGTGTGTGTGGAGATCCAGCTCAAACCCACACAATCTGGAGCTGCTTAAGTGACCTTCATCCACTTCTTGGTGTACAAACCACATTCCTCTTACATTTCAAAGCAATTCAGTTTGCAAAAGCCCTCAGAGACCTTTAGCCCAAGGGCTTGTTGGCATTCCCAGATGGAGAATGGGACTGCACTTACCATTCCAGGGGGTCCTGGTGTGCAGCCACCCTCAGAGGGCTCCCCACAAGACGTGGCACGCGTGTCCTTCTGCTCTTCCAGACGGGCAGGGACTGACTGGAGTTCTTCTTCCACCACCTGGGAAGATGCCAATGCTCAGTCTTTGGTGCCCAGGCCAAGGTGGGCTCTCACCAAGGACAAGAGCAGCTCTGCCAAGCAGAGTGAGGAATGAGGTCTTAGAGATTTTGGGGGCACTGATGGACCCAGCCTTGGGAGCTGCTTCCAGAGTCAGCATCACACTGGTTACTTTGTGATAGCAAATCGAGTCATGGCTTAAAACATGCAAGCAAATATTTAATAAATAATTTACCATGGAAGGGATTGCCTTGGACATTAGGACAATAACCCAGTAAAAACAATGAATATGAAAGGAAATTAATTAATTTGTGAAAAAAGGATGAATTAAGAAAAAGAAAATAAAGAACAGAAACAATACTCGGGGTTCAGTCCAGTGGTCCCTAAACACCTCCATACAACAGAAAACCACTTAATGCAGTGCTGTAGTTTCTGGTTTGGTTTTTTTTTTTTGTGGTTTGTTGGGTTTTTTGGTTTTTTGGGGTTTTTTTTTTGGGGGGGGGGGGGGTTGGGTTTATTTGTAAATTTGCAAAACTAAATCAACTGTCAATTAAGTCAGACTGGCTTATTCTCTCTCACATGATTGGGTTTTAATTAAAATTTTACTTAGACAGCAAATCAGGAAACAAATATGTTCTGTTTCAGATTGCAATGACAAAGTCTTCACACTTTGTGATGAAATGGTTGTCAATAAAATGAAGAACAACCAAGTGACTCTGTTTCTTGTTTCAGTCTTAGAATTTAAGCTAGTATACAGCCAATATCAAAATTGTTCCTGGAGGGTTTAATTTTTTATATTTGGTGCAATCTGAATGTATAATTTGAAGATAGACCTTTGTTACATTTAGAAGTCTCAATTTCTCCACCCATCCCCAACAAGTGGTATTATCTATAGATAAGGATACAGACCTGGCTTATACAAACACCATCAGGGAACAGGACCTGTGGTGGCCAGACAGGGTGAAAAGACAAAGCTGCAATGTAGAAGACAATAGAGATGTAATTAAGGCATTCCTGGGTTTCTCAGTCAGAGTTTTCTGGTCTATGTTACTGTGTACCTGTTGTCTAAAGGAAATTATAAAACTAGAGGATGAGGTGGAACTCTTTGTATCTCAGAACGTCTTTTGGGCAATTTAGCTGTGCCAGAGCACATATGGACACACCACTGGAACGGGCAGTGGATGCAGCAACTCCAACAAGGCTCCAAGCAAGAGCTCTTCGTTCTCGCTACTTCTAATCCGTGAACATTTCTTATGCTCCTGAGTGAGCTCCAGAAAGCACTGTCACACACAGGAACTGAGTCACATCACTCTATCAGACACTTCCAATGATTCCTCTCAAGATCAACTGCAAATTCTACCCCAAAATTATTTCAATATGACCCATAAGTTCTTTTATATATAACTTTTTCTCTCAGCTGTTCCACTACCATTTAGCAAGGATATTCCTGGTTCCTCATACAAATTCAGTATTGATTGAGAGATCCCACTCCTCTGTACCCTTTGCCTCCTGCTTCAGTAAATGTCTCTTCCTCTTTCTTGTGTGCTTTATAAATTGCTTTTGGAAGAAAAGTAGAGATTGAATAAAAACTTCCCCTAAGTTATTTTTCAGCTCAGACTTCCACTTAGGAAATCTGAACTTCATTTTCTGATCTATACATTAAAGCTTCAACCTCAGGTGTTCTATTTTAATTGCCTGCTATTTTCATTACCGACCATGAGGGCAGCAAATGCTCTTCAGGAGATACTTGTATTTTAATTTATCTGCAAACATAAATCACACATTATAGCACTTTTTTCCTCTAGGTTAATTGAATCAATTCTCTAAATGTCTCTATGCCTGACCATTGCAAAAGGCTCACTGGTTGAAATCTCTTTAAGAATTATGGCCCTTGAGCTGTGTGCAGGATGGGAGCAGTCCTTGCTCCAGACAAAGCTATGTTATACATAGGAAGTAAAAAGGTATTGTTATCCACCTAAGCAATATGACCTGTGCAGCAACACCCACAATGCTGTGAGGAGCCTCTAAAATATTATTTCAGAATTTTTCATGTATCTCAGTGAATCAATTGTTTTAGAATTATAAATCTTAGTAACAACTGAGCCTAGATATATCTTAAGTTATAAATAAACAGAATAAAATCTACTTCTACTTTCCTTATTTCTACATTACCTTTAACACCAGGAAAAATGCTGATATCAAGAACAATTATTTTATTACTGAATATTCAAAAATATCTAATGATGAAAACTCGATTTAACATTTTTCTTAATAAAAATTTGTTAAATTGATAATTTTTAGTAAAATGAGTCAAACAGATCATATTAGCCATTTTATATCCAGTAGAACTGTTAAATGCTGGCAAAATTAACAACTGGTAAATTTGCAAAATTTGCAAAAGGAAGAGGCCTAAAGAGCAGAATAATTTTTTCAAGCAACAGAGATCTAGATACAGTTAGTAAATTTACCAGTTGATGGCAAATTTTTGGTAAATTTAGTCCAAAACTGAAATGCAAATTTAAGGATTTAAGCAAGCTTCAAATAATTCAGTGAGAGTGACAAAGCAGAAAATGCTTGAAAAAGTTCCATGTTTGACTCATTTTATAAGTAGGTCAGTTTTAAAAATTAGCATTTTAGTTTAAGCCAGCAGCTGAAATGTCACCTGTCCCTCACTGGCCAGAGTGACCTCAGCAGTGCTGCGAAGAGCATGTGCTGGTAACTGTGAACTTATAGGGAAAATGTTCTTGGGTGTAGGGATTTTATTCTGAATTTAAATATATTAAAAAAAACCTTTGTTTTGAATTTCTCTTCAATTTACCTGTTGAAATTTATTATTTGTAAAACACATCAAGCCTGAAATGGATTGACCTTCTGCTAATGTATATCACCTAATGAATGGATGCAATTAACTAATTCATATTGGAATATTGCACTTTCCAGCTCACATTCATCATCACTAAATGTGTGATCTAGTTTGCAAGTTTAAATTTTTTATTATTACCCTTTAAACTAAAGAAATAAGTCTTGTATTTAATTACCTGAACTTACATATTCAATTAATAGCTTCATTACCTTAATGAACATAGATACCATGCAGAAGTAACAAAAGATTGCTGCTGGGGCTGCTCACAGGTACACCCTATAAAGGGTCAGCTGTGAAGCTCAGAACACCTTTTATTTATTAAAAGGTCTTGATTGTGGAGTTTCAAAGGAATTGGGCCTGGCAATCTAATATTCTTATACAGGGGCCTGAGATAAATGTTCTAAATATTTAACACATAAAAGGAATCCCAGAAACAAAACTTGTATCTGGAAAGACAGAGGATTCAAACAATCAAATGTGGATAATTCTGAATGAAAGGGCATTAAAAGAATGAAAACCAGGCAGACTGACAACTCACCTGCTACAGGATGAGGGATGAGTGGAACACAGAGTGAAACAAACATGCTCTTGTTGTGGGAGAGATGGGATTGGGATCAGCAGCTCTTACAGAATATTGTTCTCCAACAGAGGGTCAGATTGTGGCTGGATGGCTTCCTTGGAAAGCCAAGAAGAGTGGGAGACAGGTGGAAGTAGGTGGGTTGGTGAGTCAGGTACAGGAAACACTGTCACTTTCCCAGTGGAAATTAGGTTTTAGAACCATGAATCAACTCTCCTAGTTAGCTCCCTGTATTTGCCACATGCACAGCTTTGCTTTTGTGTGTCAGTAGAGTCAAATCTGTCATTATCTTTGGCTTTCATGTTACATTCCTTTTATCAGTTAGGTAGTCTCAGATCTCCTCCTCTTCACAACCCTACAAGTAGCCATAATAAGTCTCAGGGCTGCTACAGGGAACCTGTGCCCTGCAGAATGATGAAAGGTTTTGATCATGTATCCCATTCCGTTTAAGAAAACATAGGACTCAGATCCCTGAAAAGTCCACTGGATATACTTGGAGGCTTTCTTCATGCTGCATTAATGTATTTAGCAAGATGCCTTTTGTTTTTAATAGCAAAGCTATTTAAGAAAAGGGAATTTGCAGAAAAAAAGAGCAGGGAATTGGCTAAAACAAGGCATTCTACTGTATTAAACTGATCTACGCTTTAAAAGCAAAATTCTTTTTATACTTCAATGGTCTTTCTCTGGATGCATTCAGAAAGTAAGACTTGCCCATAGCATAAGCTACCAGATAAGCTCCTCCAGAGCTGAGAAGGCAGCACAGCCCAGTGCAGCTGATAACAGTGGTGCACATAAGCATGTGTCCAGCATTGCCCTGACACTTCCACCTGGTGCCAGCACTGACAGCCCTGTCACGGGGCCCTCTGCAGTGGAATGTTATCTGTGCCCCTCTGTGCCAGCACGGCTGCTGAGAGATTAACCTGGCTCACAAACTCTCAGGCAGGACCTGTGTTACACATACAACAGACTTTGAAATTTGCTATCATCACTGATACAACTATACATAACCTATACATGTGCAGTACCATCAGCCAGGCACTGAAGCCTGATGGTGTGCCCAGTCAGTCAAGAACAAAGCAAAATCCTGGGTCCTGCTTTAGAGAAAGTCCAGTTTAGTTCTCCCTGAAATCAGTGCCAGCAACAGCAGACATATATATGTCAGGCCTTAAAGATTATGAGCAAAAAGCCTGAAGTACACATATATGGTAAAGGTTTGATCTCATATTCATGATACAGAAATGTTTTATCTGGACACTGAGATCACAGAGAAGAAAGAACAAATTCTCAGGGAGTTCCCTTGTGTGCCGTGCCCCTTCTCCAAGGTGGGTTTAGCTAAACCTGAGCTGCACATTGCAAATATTTCTCACCTTGAGCACCTTTTTACCAGGGACTACAGCAGAGACAGAGGGGTGATCAGGAAATAGAAGAAATAAAGAAATAGAGGGTTTATGTACTAAAACACTTAGAATACTGAATTACAATGCGTTCAGATCTTCCTCACCTGAATTTTTCCTTTGACTTCCCCAGCAGAACCAATCTGTAAAACAGAGAATGCCCTTTATATACCATGCATCAGTTTCTGTATGAAAATTGAGATATAAATTAAGCAAAGGCATTTGACCAGGGACCTGAATTAGACGTACACAGTCAGAGTTAGTCTAATTCAACTAAAATCAGCAGACTTTAAAATAATTTGGCCCATATTATTACAATACAAAAAATATATGGTGTATTTACAACCTTGGTCTCTCCAGCTGTGTTGGTTTAGGTTTTATTACATCAGTAATAACAATTTATGTGATACTCTGAATAATGTGCTATTAAAAATTCAGTACACTATATATTGTTACCCATGGGATTTAAACTGTGGGAGCTATGTGCATTATTCTCTACTTTGCTATTTCTATAGGAGTGAAGATTACTATAAAAATGGTTAGGTTATATACATCATGTGAATTCCTGCTCTGCATGAATCCAGGTGAAGAGAAGAAATAGCTCAGTCCAGACTGCCTCAGGGGTAAGGGTCCCAAGAGTCTTAGTCTTGCAATCTAAGGTTACACTGCTCCCACATTCAAGCATGAAAATAGTATCAATGTGCTTTTTGATGTCTTTAAAGGATGCCAGCAGATTTGTGAGGCATAACCTCCCTTAACAGAATCCATTTGATGCTTCTACAGAGCACCAGCTTTATCTCTGTGTCTATTGATTTTATTTTTTACAGCAGTTCATCTGATTTTCCTGGCACAGAAGTCACACTGACAGTTTTGTAGCTCCTGTGATCACCTTTGAAGGACTCTCCTGAAGCACCAGCAGATCACTGGTACATTTCCTGTGTTCTGTTTTGCTGACCTTAGGATCAGGATCAGCAAAAAACCAACCCACTGGCACTAGCACTTGAGAAGCTGAGCATTTTAACCCCTTGGTGGAAATGCTGCATAGCTCCAGCAATTAGTTACTGGTTAATTTATCAATTTCTCTTGAAGTGTTTCCTGATAACAATTTATTTTAGAACAGTTGGTCACACTCAGCCCACCAAATCTAGCAAGGCAAATAATTCTTTTAGCTGTGGACACAGGCACATTGAATGCTTCTTCTGTGCTTCCATCCTCCATAGCTTTACTTACAGGCTCACAAGACTCCTCTGGTAATGGAATTTGAAAACATCTAGACTGTTACTTTCATATTCTTGGCAAAACCTTAAAATCTTTTTGGTGACCTTTCTTGTGGTTCTACATTTAATATGTATGCTCCTTACTTACTTATATAACTTCCATTTTTGGAAGATGTCTTCATTTTCTTCCCTCAGATGACACAGTTTCAATATTTATGGGTGGCACTGCTGGTATCCTTATCATTCTGACTCTGGCAGCAGGGCCCAGGTGAGGGAGCAGTAGAAAACAGTATTCACAGTGCATTTTCTTTCCCTTTTTCAACCAGATCTTCCATTGCATACAACTAAAAGGCAGTAAAACAGAGGATTAATCAAATAGATAGTAATTAAAGTCAAAGGTTTCATGGTGTTTATATTCACACTTTACTTCTCTTTCTTAAAATGCTACATATATTTGTTAGATTTGGTAAATATCTTAGAATCTCTTTCTTAAATATAAGAAAAGGAGAAACTGAATTCAAATGTTCTGAGCTGCCCCCTTTTCTCTTTGGAAAGTGAGGCAGTGCCTTTAAATTGCCACATGTCAAAAGCTGGAAGGATTTACCAAGGGAGCAGTCTTCCCCTGTGTACTCTGTTCTTCAATACTTTCTTAGAGCACCTGCTTGAGTCTCATTATGGAGCTGAGGAGAACCTTTGGTCTAACTTAGCATCCCAGTTCTTATTAATGGAGTTAAATCATTTGATTTTTATAAAGTATTGAAGAAAATCTGATAGGATCAAATGTGAAATAGATGCTGTTGTGCCAGTTCTCCACCCTGCAAAGACAGAAAATTCATATACGGAAGTCATAATGATCTGAACAAATGAGTATGAATTTCTGTCTCTGACATATTATCACCCCACTATTAGTTGAAAAATAGCATTAACGTTTTTATATCTGCTATGAGACCAAAGTCAGAGATATCTACATACTACTAGGTGAGCAAGACTTGCATCTGCTTAAGAGAAAGAATTGCTGTGGACAAACAACTAAAAATTGCTTTCATAAACATGTTTCTTTATTTATCATTTTCCTGAAAGAGAGGAAGTGGTTTAATCTCATTCCTGCTGTAATGGATGCCCTCCCAAGCATCCTCCCTCAGTTCTAATGTATACATTATTCTGAAAGAATTCTCTCACAGACATAACATACACTCTAGCACGCTGTGATAATTAAGGTCCTGAATAATATGTTTGTTCTTGGTGGTGTGGGGTAAAGGTTTTCCAGCTGCCATACACAGGCTATTTTCAGGGGCTCCCCAGAGGCAGGCCCAGCTGCCTGTGCCACAGGCAGGACCTGTGGAGCAGGACCTGGAGCTGTCCTGCAGCAGTGTCACCGCCTCCGCACGGGTGTCCCCGGTCAGGCAGCACCAGCACAGATGCTGCCATCTGCTGCTGCATCAGCTCCGTGCTGCTCCACAGGCCAGCGCCTCCAGAACCACCTGGGGACACACTGCTCTTTGGATGCAGAGGTAGAGAAAGGTGAGTAAAAGGACACAGAAAAGCAGTTAAGGATGAAAACTGGGTGGGGGAGAACTGGAGGGTTAAGGGATGAAGCTGGTGGTGGTAAGTGCTGCAGGGAACACGCATCAGGAGCTAGCTGGAGGCCAGGAGGAACACTGAGGGCATAACAAGTGGCTCATTGCCCTAACCCTGTAAGGCTCTGCCCTGTTTAGGACAGATACAAACCTCAGCTACAATACATGCCAAAATAATCTACCGGAACCGGACTGAGGTTCTGGTGTCAAGTCAAACAGCGGAAAATACCTGTAAATCAACCAGACAGTGTCAAGTCTGTATCACATCTGATAAAACTGATCAAGATGCTGAAGAAATAAAGGTGTCATATTTTTCTCTAGGAGGCGCAGTTCTTTGAGATATTTGGCAACTTCAAGTCTTAAGACCATGGAAAATAATATTATAATGCTCCATATTATAGCAACCATGCACTTTTAAGCTAAACATACAGGAAATATACAGTAACTCAGTGCTTCACTTCCCTGTTCTGCCTTGTAGGGAGCCACTGGACCAAAGCAGATTTCATTAAATGTTCTTAATTTATTCTGCCTCGTTGCTCTTTTGTAAACAGGGAAGTTCACTAGAGAGCAAGGCATTTAGTCCAAAAAGAGTATTGTGAGTGAATATGCAAATTCAACACACATCACCAAGGTAAGATTCCTCATTAGCCACTGAAATGTCTCAGAAGTTATGGGCTTTTGTGTGCAGGGTACAGCACAGCATTCTCCCAGGCGTTCGCTCTCTTTACAACTTCCCCTTGAAAAATTCTTTGACAACCAGTAGTAGCATGGTTTAAATCCCAGTCTAGGTCAGAGAGAAATTTGCAACTATATATTGGTTCCTTACTTTGTGGTTTATCTTTCTGCCTTTCTTTTTGATCAGGGTGATAGAAACAACATTTTATTCATTCTTACCAGGATTTAAAAAAAAAAAGTAACATATGAAAGGTAATGATTAATCCATTCTGTAAGAAAAAAGAAGAAATCTGATTGTGAACTTACTGGTATTATCTAACCAGTATAAATAGAAGTGCACTCAGAGAAGGCATAGAATGACAAACCCATGAATTGTCAGGGCATGTTGAGTTGGTTCTGTCAATGCCTGCAGTCAGATGATTTCACTGGCTGTACAAGATGAAATCTCATATTTCAGTGTTTAAGTAAAAGTGTCAAAGTTCAGCTGGAGCGGGGACGAATACAGAACAAATTTTGTGTGTATTTGTAACCAGGGCACCAGAGCAATAGAGGAAGCCAAAATGAGCCGGAAAAACAAAAGGAGTTTAAAGGAGAAATTTTCCTTGAAGAACAGCCTGGTTAAAGAAGCCCTCTCAGAGTTCCTGGGAACTTTTATACTGATAGTAAGTGTCAGCTGCTTTCCTTTCTTCCTACTAATCTAATGTTGGACAGTGCTTGAAAGGGGACATGTACGTTTTTCTTGTACTGTGCCAGCAGTGAGGTTACAGCCTGACCGTGCACAGCTTGAATGAATTGCTCCTATGATGGTAAGTTTGTAATTCCTTTCTTCACCCCATGTAATTATCACTGCCTATAAAAACCAGATTGTTTTATGTATTACAATTGTCTGATTGGCATTAGATTTCATCTAGGAGTAGAATTTCAGTGAAGGAGCACGCTCTGAACAGTCCAGATATGTACAATGGATGTTGCTAATACTCTCCTGGTTTTTAAAAACTCAGCAGCTCATTTTATGCACAGATTCTGTTTACATTAACAAACATATTGTACTGCATGTTTAGAAAATTTTAGTTGAGTTGTTTTCCTGTGTAATATAGGAATTTAGCTTTGTGATTTGTAGTGAACTTATTGGGAGTTGCATTGCCAAACCTTTGGAGATTTTGTAAGTTAAAAGTTAAAATTTTTTTGTTTAAACTGTACTATTTTTTTTTTTTTTTTGCTTGGTCCTATAGTACTGCTACAACTTAGATTAACACCTAAATTTCCCATTTTTATAACCCCAGATTTTATTTTCTTTTTTTACTTAATTTCTTGTGCAGTTTTTCTGTGCATTTTGCACTGGAACTGTGACTCACCAGGGGAGAGAGCAGGCTCTGTAGCAGAGCCAGAAGTCAAGCAACTAGACTATTTATGCCAAACTTTCTTTCTTTCTTCTTTTAGTCTGGACAAAGCAGTATTACTTATTGCTAAATATTTCATCATAGTGAAAAAGTGGGGGGGGAATAGCAGGCACAGTACTGACATAGGTTTTATAACTGTAACTATATCAGCTAAATTTCAAGTAAGTCATCTAAAAATTCCAGTAGCTCATAAAATACTGGAAATTATGGTCTTTACTACAGTTCAGCTGACTGAAGTGCACCGGCACTAAAATAACATTATTCTCAAATTTAATACCATCCATAAGATGTTATTACAGTAAGGAGCACATTTAGAAGCAAGGAGCACAGAGCACTTTACAAACATTAATGAATTAAATGTCACAACACCCTGGTAAGGAGGGGAAATGTCATTATCTTCATTTTGTATATTAGCAAACCTGATTACAGGAGCCTGCACAGGAAGCCTGTGGCAGAACTCTGAATATAACCCACATCACCTGACTTCCAGTACTCTGTCCTCACCACAAGATCCTCCCCCTCTTTCCATTAATAAAATTAAGCAAGAGAAGAAAACATATTAAAGTGCAGATTAGACTGCAAATGCTATTATTTAATATTATGCTGCACAAGGCTAGAAAGGAAATGCAAACCCAGATCCTATTGTCTAGTATATTCACCATATGAGTGTAGTAGAAAATGAAGCTACAAAATTGTTGTTGACAATCTGAGTTTTCTCATTTCTCTTACTCTTTCTAGTTTCAGTCTTGGTTTAAAGCAGAAAGAGCCTCACCTGGATTAAGCTGCAGTTTTCTCAGTGCTTGGATACCTCAGCTTGTGTTCAGACTGCACAAGTGACAGCAGTACCAAGTGTTTATTGTGAAGAAACTGCTTTTTCTGCTGTTGTCTTAAGCTGCGCAGGGGGAGTTTAGGTTACACATCAGGAAGAAATCTTCACTGAAAAAGTGATTGGGCACTAGAATCACCTGCACAGGGAGGTGGTGGAGTCACCGTTCTGAAGGTGTCTAAAAAAAGATTGGACATGGCACTCAGTGCCATGGTTTAGTTGTTGAGGTGTTGTTAGGTGATAAGTTGGACTTGATGATCTCAAAGGTCTTTTCCAATCTAGTTTGTTCTGTGATTCTGTGATTCTATTTATTGCTGTAGCTTTTAAACTGTATCAGCTAGTAAGCACTTAAAGCACAGATAAATATTAAACCCTTAATTTCAATTGGAGCTAATGAAAGAGGCACCCTAGTGAGTCAGAGGACAGAAATCTTTGAAGAACAGCATGTATGCAAAAGAAGCCATAGTAATAGGATAGTGGAAGAACTCTGTGTTAAGGCTGTTACAAATGGAGAGTTCACGGCCTACAGCACAGCTGATTCATGTTTTTGCTGAAAGCCACTTGGGGTTGCTGTGATGGTGTTTAGAGACTGTGGAGAGCACCTGTGCCACGGAGTGAGGCTGAGACAGCATTTCTGTTAGCTACAGGCTCTGTCTGGAAGCCAATGCTAACTGACCACACCTAAATCTGGGACCCACTGCTGGGAGTTAGCCGGGTGAAACTCTGTCCCTCCAAATCACCTATTTCTATTTTTTCTGGAAAATAACATGAGAGGCCACTTACTAATAGGAGCCTAAGCTACCATCTTTGGTAACTCCCAGTCTTGCAACATTATTTTCCAAACAGGAAATCTAGGAAGTGGAATCACTCATCAGACAAAAACCCAGCCTTCACCTCAGGGTGTGGTTTGCAATGTTAGACAGATTTGACACAACAAGCCTTGAGAAAGGCACTGGGCACAGAGTTTGGATAAAATCTCCTGGTCAGCCCTACTCAGCATACTGCAGTTTGCCTTGCAACATGGATTCAGTGCACGTAGACAAACTTCTTTCCAGGTGAAAATAAAGTAGAAGATGAGCTCCAGAATCACAAGAAATGTGCTGACCATTAATGGATGCTCAGTCCAGTGAATCAGACTGAAGATGCTCCAAATAAGTAATCCCTCCTGAGAGATCCAGAGTCAGGTTCTCAGGTGCTTACATTACACGACATGATAATACAGGCACAGCCCACATGAGCCACGCTTAGCAAAGCACCCAATTTTGGTAAGAAATATGAAACTCCAGGAGCCTGGAAGCATCCTGAGCTGGGAGAACACCTGCCTGTTTGCACCATGGTGGCTGAGAGCCCAGCCTCAGACAGTCTCAGCCTCCTGCAGCTGGGACTGGCCCCAAGGTTTCCCTTGAGGAAGAGCTCTCTAGGGAGCTTTTAGTTCTCCAGCATGTTTCCTGGTTCAGTGCAATTCCTCTGGGGACTTCTCTGAGTTAATCTGGGGGACAACACCTGTGTGCTAGCACAAGAGAGTCAGGAAGCCATGCTGCATCAGATAGATGGTTTATGTGGCTTTTTAGTGAGTCTGGTTGGAACTCTCCTATCCAACTGCCTCTCTGTTTTTAATCATGCTCCTCTCCATAATTCCTCTTTGGAACTTGACTGCATTGCTCTCAACCAAAATGGGATTTACTCTGACTTACACCATTAAGTATATCTGAATTGAAACAGTTCCAAAAGGAGATGCCAAATAGGCCATGTGGCTTCCTTTAACAGCTACTGCTCACCTAACACAGTTTCTATTTCATTTTCACTCTCAAAAGCATCTTACTGAACAGAGCTTCCCAGAAAGGAGCTGCACAGGAGCCAGGATCTCCAGAGGCCACAACAGCATTCACTTCCTTGCTGAGACAAAACACAGGCTTCCATTTAGCACAGAAATACAAGTGGGGAGTATATATGCTGCTAATAGATACCTACATATGTATTCCTATGTGCATATTCCTATAAGCCTGGTCTCCAACTGGAGGTGGGGAGCCTCTTGCAACTCCCATGGAAGCAAATGTTTGTGTGTGTTTAGAAGATTCAAGGCACAAGCATTAACTGAATACATGACAGCCCTGAAATAGTTCAGCTAATGAGGAAGGCTATTTATCATCAAAATATTTTAGTCTTGTTTTCATATTCTGACCACTTCATTATGCAAGTTATTTGTCCTGCTCTGTTGCAGAGTTGAGTTGCTTCAGAAAAATCTTCAAGATTGGCATTACATGGATTTGCTCAGTCCATAAGATTAAAATTTAAACCATTTTTCTATATCTACTTTTTGTGGCCCTACATTCCAGTGCACCTTAATTGCAATACCGCAGGGTAACATATATCCCTTATTCTAAACATGCATTAGAATTCTCATTGCATTATGTTACTGCATGAAAGAGAACATAGCTTTTGATCCTTTGCTCCTTAAATAAGTGTTTAACATTTAACACAAAACCACTACTTAGAAATTTTAAACAAAGATAAATCCCAAGCCCTAAATTTTTGTGAAAGGGAGACTTCTTTTTGTATAGGATGAAATTACAGCAAGTTTTGTCTAAGGTAAAACATTAAATATCAGCATGTTCTAACAGCTGTCTTGTTTGCTATCAGCAACGAATTTCCTGGAGTACAGAATCTTGTATAATTAGCTGTTAATGAACTTAAGTTTGTCAAAGCTAGATAAGTGGGTATTAAAACTTATTTATAATTGATATTTTGATCTGTCACTCAGCTTTTAAAATATTACATAACGTTACAAATACCATGAGCCTTAGCAGTGTTTGCACTTTGAAGAGCAGCTCTTATGTCAGAGATCCATACATTTGGTTCTCTGGCAGCACAAATATAGTACAACCAACAAATAATAGATGCCACTCATGAATCTAATGTTATATAGTTGCATATATTTTGATGGCATTACTAATTTTGCTAATTATTCTGGTGAAGACATACAAACTCTTCTTCCTTTTGAAACTGTATTAAATCAGCATTGCAAACAGAAGATGAAGTTGTTACAAATACCCTTAGTTGTACTGAGGTTAAGGAGGGGTTTTGCATACTGTTGTTATTTTTATAATCTTATTATTATCAGAGTCAGTTTTTTTTTTCTGGACAGCCCTTCTGTTTTAGAAGTCATTCTTTAATTCAGCTGAATATTAAGCAGTGTGAAAGATTTGAAAGGAAGGTTAGCTAATTATTCTTTTATCCCAAAATATTAATGCAGCAAAACATTCTGAAAAATCATGGGAATCTTTTGTTTTCCATCCAAACTTAGGTTCCTCAGTATATGACATTTCAAACTTTTAGGTGACTCAGATGTTGTGTTACACAAAAGCTTTGAAGAAAATTATTTTCATTTCTGCAACGTCCACCCCAGCACGTAACTCAACACTCATGGTTTAACCAAGAGGTTTCAGTAAGTTGAACTAAATTTCCCAAAACCTTTTTCTGTGGATACCCTTCTCCCCAGAAAGTTTGCATCTATAGGACTGAAGCATAGGCACCTCTGCCTGAGACTTACAGAAGACTTGCATCTCTCCAACCTTCAACTGTGAGTGCAAAACTTGAATTTGTGTTTCACAGACACAAATTTACAAGGTGTTTTTTCAAAAGTTTCACCAAATAAAAGAAAGGTAATAAAAGTAATAACTTTTTAAAGCTGTCATAAACAGTTGGAGAACAGAATAAAAGACAATAAATGTAGTTTGTGCTATGCAGTGAGTTTATATCTTTGTGATCTCAACAATTCCATAAACCATTCTGGTTGAAAGTGAATTCTAGGGAGCTCTCCAATCCATGTTTAAAGGCAAATGTGACTCTGTTCCTCTAACCCATTCCTCACAGGTTTCTTTACTATTAAGAGCATTCAGATTTCTTTTTTTTTTTTTCAACAGCAAACAGCTTAGATTTTAATTACTCCTAACCATGTACCTCTAACCATGAGGACACAGCAGAGATCCAGCTCCCCTGTTTCTGCAGGCAAAGGAAGGAGTAAAAGAAAAGGAACAGGCACCCTTATACTCCAAGGAGAGGACAGAAAACCTCCTTTCTCTGAGTCTGCAATGCACAACTCTTGCACACTTTCTCAATACTAAGTTCCCTGAGAATTGGTGCAGAAACTAAACATATTTTAGGAGTTTAGAAAGGTTTAAAGCTTTTCAGCTGGGGTAGGAAGCAAAGCATCATAGCTCAAGAAGAAATGAGTAAGGTGGGAGGGAAGCAACACTGAACAGGTTCTTTTTCTCTTCAAGGCTGCTAGGTAAGATTTGGTTCCTCTGCCTGGCCTTTTCTTTCTAGCCCAACAGGCAATTTTTTACTCCTGAAAGTTTGCATCTGAATATTACATTTTATTTTCTTATGAATTTTTAGAAATTCAGGAAAGAAAATGAAAACAGCTTCAGTGAAGAAACTGACTCAAACCAGTTGCCCTCTATAATTCAGGAAAGAAAAGCATTTAGCATTTCAGGATGGAGTGTGCAATATTGATCATAACAAAATATGAGAAAATGCAGACTTTTGCATTCTCTCTAGGTGACTTCAAACTTTTATTTGTCTCCTATTGTATATGCAAAAGCAATCATAAAATTTAAAAGCATCAGTTTATATAACACAGCATAGTCTGTCCCTCAATATTTTCACTATTTTTTTCCCACAAAGCAATTTGAACCTGATATTTATATGTTTTTAAAGCTTTATATACACAAATCATCCAAAGTTTTATTAAATTTACAGTCATGTCTCCAAGTAGTAATGTCTCCTTCTGTCACTAGAAAATGGTTTCAAAATGCCAATAATTTGAAGGCTTATGTCTATACTACTCAATTAACTAAATGTAAGGGCTTGGGGGTTTTCGCACTCCTTATTTATGAGATAGCAAGCCTGAAAAAAATTAAAATCCATCTGAACTCAAGAGGATATTGGTTGTTTCCCAGAAGAACATCAGGAGAACGGATATAGTGACTTTTTATTACTCTAAGCTTGATTAAATCATAACGTACAGAAATCCTCCCCAACTCACCAAAACATTTCATTAATGATAAAATAAGAGCTGTGACTGGTAAGCTTGACTGGTAAGCTGTATTTTTTATCTCACCTTTAAAAGTTTAAGTACTCTCTGATTTAACAAAATATAGCAAATATTAAACATTAAATTGGATGAGGACTGGTCTTTCCTGAAAGGGTTTTCTTGTAACCTGAATTCTTGCAGAGCTAATGCCCTGAATTTTAGAAGATCTAACATGTCTCTGTTTTTGTTACTTTTAGCATTACTGTCCCTGGTGAAAGAATGCTTAGAAACCCTATCTGAATTAAGATCCTATGTAATACACAGCAAAAATACATCTATGTATGGAAAGAGTTTCTAATATTATAAAACATCTTATTATGAAATTCAATAGGTAAATTCTTAATCAGACTTGCTTTGTAAATGAAAGGGGTGGAAATAAAAGTGAGTTCTAAAACACACTCCCCTAGGAAGACACCACCAATTTAGCACACCTCAAACTGAAAAGCTTATTTACTACTTTTTTAAGTAGCTAATTCTATTTGGAAATATTAATGTTGGGTAGGGGAACTGCACAAGACTACAGTACAACATGAAGAATGCTGTAAAGTTTTCATAGGCACAGATCCCTACCTGCACAGAAGGGCAAGTACAGACACTATTTTTCTAGGATTTCATGACTGAAGTGAGCAGTTTATGATTAAATACTAAATTTTTTTGCACCTGCTGACTGTATTCCTTATAACACACTGAGTTCCTGTACTCATGCAGAGCATCATCAGCTGTGCAGCCATGGAGGCCACCCTCTGCCTGCAGGGACACCTGTGGAACCCACTGCATGTGTGTGTCTCACCACAGCTGGAGCTGGGGATGAACAGAGTCCAGCACTGCACAGCTCATTGCCTCCACACTGCTCAAAAGCTTGGTTGCCTCTTTAATGTGACAGGCAGAAGGTGTGGCTATAAATGCACACCACTTCTAGGACTGTGTGATTAGAAAGGGGCTTTTTATATAAGCATTCTTTAAGATGTGTAAAACTTTACTGGCCATGTAGAAAAATAGATTCCCTAAAATTGTAGTTTCTTGCAGAAATCCTATTTACACTGAAAAATGCTGTTACAAGCATTTGGAAAAATCCTGAAAATAGTAAGATGGAGGGAAAATGATCTTTAGTCTCTCTGGTGAATGGGATACAGAAAGTCCTGCAAGCTTCCAGACAGTAACAGGACCTTACCCTCCTTGAAGGCCAGTTGTTTTCCTTTCCTAACATTAGCCTTGTTATTCAAGACAAAGAGAATGATGTAATGGGCTATGAAGCAAGTTTTTTTGGTAGAGAAGGTTCAGACAGCTACTCCACACCCAAGCATATTCTTCAGGGCAGTAATGACTTTATGAACAAAAAAAAAAGTCAGTGCTGAAAGTACTCCAGTAATTTTAAGCAGATCAGGCTATGCACAACTGCTAAGAGGAAAACATGGCAACATAAGATAGACCAGATAAGATAAAGAGATCTGGCTATATTCTACGTAAATTAAACTCCCATTTACTCCATGTGCTTCAATCAATGAGTGTTGTGGGTGCAACTGATGGCTGAGCTTGGCCTAAAACCTTAGAATATTTAATTACAACTTAATGATCTAGTTGGTCTTAACGCAGTCAAGCAAAGACTTACAAGGTATTAAATTGTTGTTTGTGTAATTACATGACTAGGTGATAGTTTCCAGTTGCACCAACCTAGCTACAGTAGGTATGAGGCAACTCTTTTCTCTCCTTCTTAAAAGGTCAGCAAAAGGAGAGAGTATTACAGTGACACAGCTCAGACCTGCAGGCTCAGCTCCCAGTTTTCCCATTCCTGGATGGGCACACACTGACTGTACCTGCAGCAGCATTTAGTCATTGTACATGAGCAGGTTCACCGAGTGCAGCTGTGTTCCAGCTGGCTCACATGTTTTCTCTGTAGAAGAGAGACTGGTTAGCACAGAAATGGATCATCTGTAGTTGTGTATTTCCCTAAGACATGCAGAGCAGGAGCTACAATGCAAGAGGACTACACAGCTGTTCTGTATGACTCTCCTCAGTGCTGGTAATAAAGAAAGGGAGCCCACAGCCTCCCTCCATTATTTCCTTCCCTTCTCTTGTGAATTAGTAGTTGATATACATAGATGTTGCTATTCCCTATCCTTTTCTATAACCATCTTCTCAACCCTGTTCTCTTTTTCATCGTCCTTACAGAAAGGGGTAATGTTTTCAAAAGAATGGCCTTTGAATCTGCAAAACTTTGCCTGTGCCATTTCAGAACACAAGTACACACTATACTTGTAGATTGAGCTGGTTGCCTGAATTCAACCTGCACCCCAGTATGTGCAGGGGCCCAGAGCAGCCTACTGAACTTGCTCTTCATCTGAGTCATATCTTTCCCAAAATCTGCAGTTTCTGGAACACTCCTTTTAAGAAATCTGGAAAGTGAGAACTAGAGCATGTAAGGAATCTGGAAAGTGAGAACTAGAGCATGTTAATTCCACATCCTCTAGATTCTTATGAATTCCAGCAACCCATTCTTTCCATTTAAACATACAAACGCATTATGAATTGTCTCATATGAAGTTTAAAAATAGATGTCATTTCAGCTGTGACCAACTCCAATGTGTGATATTTTGGTTTGCTATCTGTATGTGCATTTGTGCTTATCACGTGCATTGCAGGTTAGAGCAGGGCTAACGCAAGCGTGGCTTGTCTGTTGCACAGAAGCTGACTGGAGCGTGCACTGTGTCCTGGAGCTTTTAATTATACAGTCCAATAAACTGTGGCTATCTAACACCACCCTACCCTTACATAACCAGAGCTGCAACACTCTGGCACCAGTGAGTGTTTTGTTTGCTTACATGATTATGACCTCAAGGCAAGAGCTGCACCTGGGCATGACACAGTCTCAGGGCACTTAGAAATGCCGTCTGCATTCAAAAGCTGCTTAAGAGTGTAATTTTATTGAGAGCTTTCTGTCACATTTTGGTATTAGCTAAAACCCTTGGGGAAATAATGGAAACAAAAGTATGATTTTCCTGTTTAAATTGCATCTATTTTAGCAGAACTTGCCTGTTAAACCTCAGTCACCAAATCATTTTGGTACAGTCTATTTCTAAGGCAAGACAGATTTTCCCATTACTTTGCAGTTTCTGAATTCAACTGTCTTGCAACTGAAAATAAGCAATAAGGTTGCTCAACATATATCTAGTCACATCCCAGAAACTGTAGGATTCACATCACTTACAGCTGCAGAGAAGCAACAGTTTTCAGACTACAGACATTATTTGAGAGCTTCCACAGAGTATTGGCTCCTTGTTCAGCAGAGCACATAGGCATATATTTAAAAAGCAGATTTTCAAAGACACAGAAATGAATCAGCTAGTCTATCTCAAACGAAAAGGTTTTTGTCCCTTTGAATATCTTTCCTGTCATCTTTAATAGGCTCTAAACATATGCTTGAAGGTAAACAGAGGCTTTCGAACTGAATAAACATCATCTTGAGCAAATATTTAAACCTGTTACTGAACTTTATTCTGAGGAGAACCAACAAAAATCCCAAACTAGTTTAAATCCATTTAGAGTTCTTCAATGTGAACTATTTCGATATCTCCACTTCAGTTAATTCTTCAAGCTGCAGAACCAGTGAAATATTTTGCTAGAGAAATATATGATATAAAGTCAGCATAATGATACAACACAATGTAAATACCAGAAAGTTGTCTCAATCCATAGTTTCAGCACTAAACATTAGAAGCCTTTTGAACTACCTTTCATAACTTTTACAGTAAATTTGTCATCACCTATCGCATCAGTCTGGAGCTGAGAACTTACCTCACAGAATTAGTTTAACTTTCAGATGCTGAGTTTTGTTGTAGAGGCAGTGCAGTCTTGTTTGGCTCCAAGTTCTGATCAGCATCCCCTCATTGTGCCTGAAGAACAGCTTTCTGTGTGGAGAGAGGTCCTCATTAGCAGACATTCTTCCCTGTGACAGAGACAAGGAAAATAAAAAGCAAATGTGCGTTGCAGCAAAGGCAGCAGTGGCACACATGACAAATCCCAGCACTGTTTCAGTATTCAACAGCATTTGCAGCTATACCAGGAGAGCAGAAGTCCCAGGCAGTAACACTTGACAGACACAGCTGTGATTTCACACTTGTCTTTCCCAACGCAGGCTCTGGGCTGTGGCTGTGTGGGCCAGGCCGTGCTGAGCCGCGGCGCGCACGGCGGGCCCATGACGGTGTCGGTGGGCTTTGCCATGGCAGTCACCATAGCAGTGTACGTGTCCGGGGGCGTTTCTGGTAAGTGACTTATTTTCTTACATAGCATTTATTGCTGCAGTGCCAAGACTCCCTTGTTGAAGGGCTTCCACTTCATGGTATAAACAGTCATGAATTAGGAGCAGTAAGCACCCTTACAGCAGAGTCCACACCAGAGTTTTGCAAGTGAATCTTGCATGTTCTTATTTCCCTCTATTCTTTCTGTTTGACAAAATGTCCCACCAAATTGTGAACTCAACTACAGTGTGAAAACCTTGGCAGACCTCTGGCTTTTATGGAAAGTGTTCCATTTAAACCAGAAATCTGCTTGGTGTTGCTTTGAAAATTCTGTCAATAGAGATGACCCTGGGCAGAACAGGCACTGTGTTTAAAGAAATAACCACGAAGAGCAATCCAGCAGTCACCAGATAAAATGGTGGCCAGCTACACAGAAAGCACAATGACCCACTAACAGGTATAATGAACAGGATCCACCGTACAAAGTGCAATTTGTTTCTTCATGTCCTATGACAAGCAATAGCAAGTCTGTTCCTGTCTGATTATTCACAGAAGCAGCAGATCATAGAAAGCAGAAACAGCAGAAAGGTTCAGTACCAGAGATCCATTCAATGACACTGTCAGTGTACTGTCCTTTCCCCCTTATTTCTGCTGTAACACTTGCTCAAGCTGTATTGGTCAGGAATCTCTCTTTAGTTGGGGCTAAATTAGCTGGGCTAACTAACCAGTGCCCACAAGTGCCATGTTGGAGACTGCCTTGCCTCCTAGTTCCACCATTCAATTTGGCTAAACCAAGATTGGAAACATTAGCATAAATGCTTTTAACAATTAAAGCCTTCCTTTAAAATAGAAAATTATGTAAGAACAATGCTGTGCATGAAAATACACAATACTTTGTGTTGTATGCAGAGTTTATATTGGCCTTTAAAGCACATTGTACTCCAGGTCTCACAGAGGCATTTCTTACCCTTCATAAGAGGGTCAAGTTGGTCTGGACAAATTTCTTTAAGTATAATTAGGACATTAGAAATAGTTCCTGTAACAGAAATTACTGTGGCCATTTCTCTTCTCTTTACAAATTCTTTTAAAGAGGCACCATGCAGAAGGTTTCCATTAGAAAGTCTCACATTAGAAAGTGCTCCAGGTTCTACAAAACAGGCAGTCTTGTCACTGCCATTGACACAAACCAGAACTGTTCCTTAATATCACACAAAATTAATTCAGCAGCACATTCCTATTATCTGAACAACTTTTAACTACAGCCCCTGGTTTACATGGAGGCAGCTAAACTCTTCTAATGCAGTATCATAAAAACAAACCTGTGAAGACCAAGCCTACATTTGCACCTTTAAGGGATATTCATCTCCATCATTATGTAGAAAATTAGAGTTCAATCCCAGCAGGGCAGAGCAGTTGCAGATGTTGCAGTATTGTGCTTCCTGTGTTTTTCCCATGACAAAGGATTCTGCATGCAGTGCATTTTCTCTGTGAAAAAATAGGAACAGATATTTCAACAGGCTGTTATGATCCAACACATGATTACTAGTGGACACTTCAAAATACAAGCTCCTACGTAGAATTTTTTAGCAATTTCTGTGGCTCTTGGGTCAAATTCTCATTTTTAGGTACCGCTAAAATATTTTTCATCAGTTCTCTATGTAATTCTAAATTAATGCTAACAAAATACATATTCTGCATGCTTGGTGATTTTGAGCTTTTTATATAGGAAAATTCCCCTTTTTAATTTTCCTCCATCCAGTTTTTCTCAATATCTAGATAATTTCCCACTATATTATCCAACTTAGCATTTCAGAGCCATGACTGTGATCACTGCAACTACAAAAGGAGGAACACACTGTCCGAAGTGAATTTTTTTTTAAATCGGTGGAATGGGAATCAAGAATCTTGTAACCCCCCTATGTCAGCCTGAGGGCCTTCAACTAGACTTTACCTTTCCATATTTAATGTTAATCAGGCCTCTGTAATATTATTATAACTTGTCCTGGCCATCACAGTCACCCTGTATTATATACAGGTGGGGAATAAAATCAGGTGTTGAAAGAAAGGAAAATTATTAATTCCAGCCAGAGTAAGGAACAAAAGACAAGACAACAATTAATCAAAATTCACATGAAGGGCTGTTAAATTAGGTGCCATCTATCTATTTGCTCTGTGCTGGAGAATTTGAAACACAGTGAGGAATTCAGCTTTTAATTTAAGACTGGTGCTACTTGGTCAGCATTTGAAATGCTACAAAGAAGGTTTTATCCAGCTTGTTATCTGTGTTTGTCAGTTCATTATGTATCAAAGGTGCCTGGATTTCATAAGATAATGACTCACTGACCTGAAGTGCAAACAAACACAGAAACTGTACATAGAAACCCTTTCTCCATCACTAATCTTTGACAGATAAAGGACATGCTCTTTCAGTTATTTTACCAAAGACAAAGGCCATTTTTTTCTGATATTCCTACAGACTGAAATGAGACCTTATCTGGAAGATAAGCACAGGTTCCTACATACTTGCAAAATTTGAGGCTTTTATTTTTCAGTATTTATTACAAAGATGTACCTGTTAATTTATTTGGCAATTTGTATTTCTTAAGTAGCAACCATGTATCTGTAAGCAATGAAATTTTCCAAGAGCATACAACACCTTTTTTGTTGACAAAAGATGTTGAGCGAAAAAACCATATGACGTAATAAATATATTTTAGAAACTAAAATTGTCACAAAGAATTCCAATGCTACTGAAATATTTTTCATGCATGAGTTCAGATGTAGCTACTCCTGAATAAAAAAAGGAAGGAAGTTTCACAGGAAACTGAACTTTGTTTCAGCACAGATATTTTATCAGTTTCCTTATTATGGATCTTTCTGGAAAGCACAAGAACCAGATAGAAACATGGTGAAGGACTATGCACTGCTGCCCCCAGATTCCATCTAGGCACAGCTAACAAACAGCCAACATGAAACTGGACAGCTCTAACATTATTTGATTTTGTCTCCATGAAAACTGAGTTTCTAAGTAACCCCAGGTTGAAGACAGGGACACAAACATGACTTGAATCCAGGGCACTCCAGAACTGTCTCAAGATACATGCTCAAGCCAGTAACAGTCCTTAATCCTAATATGTGCTTGGGATACTAAAGGAATGTTCTTCTGCCCCAGTTCTCTCCTAAAAATAAAGCCAAAGGCCTCGAGGAGAGGAAATATGTGCAGAATAAGGGACCATCCCATCACAACCAAGGGTTACTATTTTTCTGGAAAAGTTGTCTATAAGTTACATACTGCAGGACTGCAGTCTGATAAAGAGCACAGTCCACAAGCATCAAGACTAAAGATGGATCTTAGTGGCTTTTGCCCTCCTTCCTCTGGTTTCATCCAACTTGTTTCAGTTTAATTGCAGTCACCATTTAACTGCAAAATAACATCTAGAAAACCTTGTACTGCTCTGGTATTCAAAAGTGCCCACATTTTTACAAATCCTTCACCTATTCTCATGTATCTGAGTCATCCACATGACTTAATTTTTGATTTATTTTTCAGGTGGTCACATAAACCCAGCTGTTTCATTAGCCATGTGCGTGACTGGAAGATTAAAATGGACCAAATTACCAATTTACATATTAGCACAATTCCTGGGAGCATTCGTTGGAGCAGCGGCTGTCTTTGGGATTTATTACAGTGAGTACACCTTAGACATGTTCACAGGACAAACTAGAGGTCAGGCAGTCTCTAAGGCCCCAATTTTTCAATGAATGTCAGGCAGGCAGAGGACTCTTGTTCACACAGGGCTAATGGCAGGAATGAAGCTAAAGCTACAAAAGAAGAAAGGAAAGAGCATAAGGAGTTTGAAGGGAAAAACAATGGCTTGAACATTCCAGGTACCCTACAAATTTACTGAAACACTTAATACTCCAGGAAACATTCTGGTATTTAGAAAAATTATTCATGGGAAATCAGATACTCTGAGATCATGTATTTCTCAGTAAGGATTTTAAATTACTTAATAGCCAGGATATAGGGCTATCCATCTTCCAGGCAAATTAGAAACATTAAAGACCTGCTACAAGTGCCTGTAGGCAAGAATCACCAACATCGTTCATTGAGGGTACAGGATATGAGATCAAGTCCCTCCTGACCAAATCTGAGACCACCCTTGAGAGGTGACTCTCCAAGGCAATGAACTCCAGGTACAGTGATAAACAGGTTACATATTTGACAGGGAAAAAGAAAAAAAAATTCCCCCTATCCCTGAGGCACAGGGTTTTTTATACAGTGTGCTAGAAAAGGAAAAAACAGTAACTGACTGACTGAATCCACTCAGTTGGATCACTTGCTTCAAGCCCCTGCTCCAAAACTCTGCTTCCACTGGCCCAGCCCATCTCCTCCAACATCTCCCTCCTGTGGGCATTGTGTCTGCAGACTGTGCTGGGTCTAGGTACAGCAGAGGAAGAACAAAAATGGAAATGCCCCTCATATGTCTGCTCAGTACCCACAGTAATCCCAAAGAGGCAAATCTTTAGGAACAATGAGAACTGTTTTGGGAAGAATTGTTTCCTTTTTAAGGTTAGTGTTAGAATTTGGATACTGGAATTCTGGAACAGGATTTTCATCTGAATTTAAGTCCTCCTCAAGGCTGACAGCGAGAATCAGGGCAGTGGCCAGGATGCCGCAGTGTGTCAGCACGTCAACATGTACATAGGGTTGACAGGGGAGTCACTGCATTCTGCCACAAGGGCAGCAGTAGGGCAGGGAGCCAAAGCAGGAAGCTTAGGTCTAGGTTAGGGACATCTTCCTCATATTCAGGAGTGCAGGATTTTCTCATATCCCTATCTCTGCTCAAGTCCTCCTCTTGCTCTAATTAATTTCCAAATCTCTTCTGTAGCTTTTACTTCCTGCAACTTGTAGGACTTTCATGTACCCTTTGAGGTCCACTGAGAAGCAGTCACTGGTAGAAAAACAGACATAGGAGATCATTCCTTCCCCCCCCCCCCCCCCCCCCATAATATTTAAATGCCGCAGAATTATCTGACACTTCAAATAAGAGCTTGATCTAAGTAAACTCTCTGCACTCATGTTGTGACTTTAAGCAAAGCTAGAATAGACAGAAACAAAGAGAAACAGATTTGTCTGCTAGGTTCAGGAGGAGCTTATCACCCTCACCATGACTTTCATGGGAGATGGGGAGCTATTTCTTTATTCACAAGTATCATCTCATCACCAGATCCACTAATAGAATAATGGATTTGAGTTTGTTACTCATGTCTGTATATGAAGATTTGAATATTCTTCCTATTTCTACAACAGCACAATTGTCAAATGGAATAGCAGTAATTCCTGGTGGCTGGGAATCCACAACTGCACAGTCAGGATGCTGTGCATTTCTTGGGTCGTTATGAAAAATGTAGCACCTCTTCAGAATAACACATCTGTATTCAGAATCAGAAAGTGCTCCTTGGCACTGTTTGGAGCTATGAGCAGGGGAAGATCAGCCCCATTTGGAAAGCTGTGGTACACAAAACAAGGCACAGGAGGAGAAATGAGACAGGAGGGTAGGAGGAGTACATAACTTCAAATCCAATAATGGTGCTCCTAGGGAAAAAAACATCAGAGAATCACAAATGGTTTGGGTTGGAAGGAACCTTAGAGATCAGTTTCAGTTGAGAATGTGAAGTGCACAGACCTATCACATATATTCTATCCTAGAAAACATAGAAAAGTTTATGGAGAAGTGCAAGCAGTTGCTGGCTTTTTTCTACAGATGCCTTTATGGAGTACAGCGACGGAAAACTTGAAGTCACAGGACCAAATGCAACAGCACAAATCTTTGCAACATATCCAGCTCCATATCTGTCCCTTGTAAATGGATTTGCAGATCAGGTAAGTGCACTTGCTATCTTAATTCTACAAATTAAATGTAAAGAAACCTGAAAAGCCAAGCAGTAAAACACCACATAGATCTAAAAAGTGTGCCAAACCTCACCATTTTGTACACCTCATCTTGTACAATACAATGAGAATGCAGTGCTGTTTGCAGGGGGTTATATTTTAGTAATATTTTACAAGCAAAATAATTTCAAGTTGTTCTTTCTCATACATCATCTTAATTGTTGCACTCAAAATGTCTTTAAAGCAATATATGTAAGAGGTTTTGCTCAGCATAAATCAATGTTTCTCCATAAATCTCAGTAGTCATGTCCACTTACATCAAAATCCAGCCCATTTTGTGGACCTATTATTCCTTAAATAATGCCTAAGCAGACAGTTTAACATACCCTGAACAACTGAGTTTTCTACTTCCACAAGCCTCCTCTCTAACTTTCTTTTTTGCAGATAGATTTGTAGTATTTATTTTTCAAATGACTGAACCTGAAAAATCCACAACTTCATTTCGAAGCTTTGTCCTTTAATTCCAATTACGCAACAGCACAAAATGAAGTTTCATATCTTTTATACACTTCTAATCAACTTACCCATCTTCTTCAGGAATACATGAAATAAATACTGCATGAGTAAGGGATAGAAAACAAGGGATGGCCTGAACACAGAAATTCATTACGTAAAAGATTGTGCAATCTGGCTTGAAAAAAATCTAAGCCTTATTTTGAAGTTTTGTAAGAAAGACAGTTTTGATCTTTGGATCAGTCAAATGGTAAGATTTTCCCCAAGCTATTTTTTACCCATGCAAGTTTCAAAACAAACTTAAAAGCAGACGAAAACCAAATAATTTTTAAACCCCTCAAACTTAAGCTTCTTCAAATCAGTATAGAAATTGAATGTTTTGACATCACTGAAGCTTTTGTCTGTTTTCCTATCAAGTTAATTATTAGCAAAATCAACATTGACAAAGCATTTGATTTAAGCAGAGCTGTACTTGCATTGAAGTAATTCCAGGAAAATTTCCTTCAGTGGCTCAATTAGCATATGCAGTACAGAGTTCATGGTACAGTTATACATGCAACCCTAATCTGGTACTTCCTAATTTTAGCTGCTCAGTTTTGACTTGACAGATTTCACTTTTTCTTCTGATGTTTTACAATACCTGGACAAAGAGATGCATATTTAGTCTAAATTATCAGCATAAACTACAGTCACATAAAACACTTTTATATCAATGGAACTGCTTTAGCAGCAAAAATTGAGTGAATAAAAGGGTAAAATTGACAGGGAAAAAAAAGTGGAAACAAAGCATTAGACCTCACGTAGGAGATGCCTTTTAAATCTTCTTGGTTTAGATTTTTTTTTTTCAAATTTCCTCAGCACATTTCTTGTCTTTGTCTTTCAGCACAGATATCACAACTTCTCATTACTGTGAAGCAGAAAGGCACTGAGTTCCAAATTTTGCTATTCTGTATAGTGGGATAAAACTAAATACCAGCTCTAAGCCACTCCAATCCACAAAGCTGCCATAGCCCCTCTTTTCATTATTGAAAAAATCTACATATATTTATTCAATATTCTTTTCTTTGCCTTGGCCAGGTGATGTCAACAGCTGTTCTTCTTCTGGCTATATTTGCTATTTTTGACACCAAAAATAACAGCGTACCCAAGGGCCTGGAGCCAATTGCAGTAGGACTTCTTATAATT
Source organism: Onychostruthus taczanowskii (assembly GCF_017590055.1). Taxonomy (NCBI): domain Eukaryota; kingdom Metazoa; phylum Chordata; class Aves; order Passeriformes; family Passeridae; genus Onychostruthus; species Onychostruthus taczanowskii. The sequence goes on along the minus strand of NW_024503679.1, from coordinate 4,861,470 downwards.
GTTCTTACTTGCTCCCTGGGAATGAACAGTGGCTGTGCCATGAACCCAGCCAGGGATCTTGGCCCAAGGCTCTTCACAGCCGTTGCAGGATGGGGGATGGAAGTATTCACGTAAGTATGCCTGGAGATGAAGTCAAATGCTCCTGGCAAAAAATGTTTCTAGGAAAGTAAGATCCTGATTCAACATGGTACCAAGTCATACTTTATATACATACAGGTAATTCTTTACATACCAGAAGCAGCTATTCATGCACTTTAAGCCAGATATCCTCTAGGAACTGGGCTTTAAAAAGGATTTCCTGCTCCTAGGGCAAATCAAACATGCATAATCTCTAATATCAATCATTGTTTCAAGAAGACCTTTCCCAAAATATAAGAGCTTTCTAGAGGTCACTGAAAATATGAGTGCTTTCTTCTTGTGTACTGCAGCTTTCAGGGGGAAAAAAAAATCAGGAGAGAATTAGGTGGAAATATTTATTGGGTGCTGTAAAAAACAGAGACATATCAGATTGATTTAGCCTATGATTACTTCTGAGTTACTGCAGAAATGTACAGCAATCTAAAAGCCTGACTTCCTGGCTGGGAGGGAAGGAGTGAATGGAAAAGCTCCCTTCATTTTCCCACATTTCAGAGCCCTCTCAAGCCCCTGTGTGCACACACACATGCTCTTGGCTGGCCTAATGCACAGCTAATTAGTTGCACATCAAATCCACATCTTACACGTAGCCAGGGTAAGAGGCACTCTGGGGTATCTAAGCAAGAGAAATCTGTCATCAGGAAGCAGATATTTTGGTTTATTTTTGTATTGTTTGTTTTCCCAGTTATTTACAAGCAGGAATCCCCAGTAGTACTGTAGGCCACTGGAGAGCTCTGCTTAGTAGAGATTTTATTTCAGCAAGAAATAGAAGAAGCACAAATAATCTCTATTTATTCAGTATGATTTCTATTTACACAAATCATGTACCTTATTTGAGGAAAGCAGTAGCAAAGCATTTCTCATACAAAAAAAGCCAGGCATGGCACAGCTGAAACAGGCACACAGCCACAGCACAGGCCAGAGCCAAGGCTGGATGTAGCCCAGCTCTGGTCAGCTGCTGGTGGGAGATCAGCTCATTGGTCTGGCTACATCCAAACTTTTCCTCCCCAATAGCTCTTACCACTGTACTGTTTTAAAAAACAAGGACACACAGAGCAACATCCCACTCTCAGGATTCTCCTTTCTTTATACCTGCGTAATCACAAGTAGTTGTGGGCTGTGGTATTAGCCATGGTGTCATTCTATAACTGATAATGGATTATGAAGTTGGCTATTACATTCCTGAAAGTTTGGAAGCCTGATTGTATTGCGATCTAGTCACAGAATACTTGTGAACGCGCCTTCTCCCAACAAGTATGGCCATACATGAAAAAAACTACAAGAAAACTCTACATCTATACCAACATGGACTCTTTCCTAGTGTAGTTTAAGGTTTCATGTAAGAGAGGGAATGCAGTCCCACTGGAAAGACCTTGTTAAGAAATTTTAAAATGTGAACATAAAAAAATAACATACAAGATCTCTGATCCTTGCCAGAACTTAAAACAATATAAGGGATGAGAAAAATTGAGGAAGAATTCTTCCTCCCTGCCTTCAGTTAAAAGGCTACAGCTATAACCATGTCCAAGGGAATGATACAACAGGAATATGTTATTTTTTATTTACTGCACAGATCCAGGTGAGACTTAGGAAGAATCTGAGCCTTGTTAGGTAGCTGGAAGAGCCACGGGAAAAGCCTGAATGATTGTAGTTAGGATCCTAAATTGCCTGATGCTCTGCTGTACCTGAGCAACTTAAAGTGGTACAGCAACAGTTGACAAATACACCTTGGATATCTTCATTTAAATGGAATTCACAACCTTGAGACAGGTGTTCACGCTCTGTAGTAAAGGCATGTTCGGGAACTGGGGCCTGAGCATGAAACCTTCACAGAGACACAAGGGGAGTGCTTACAAACCCAGCAGCAGGAAATGCTCAGGAGACACTGAACCTCCTTTGGAGGAGGATGGAAGCATCTCCCAAGGCAACGGAGTCCATGTCAGTGAATGTTCAAGCATTGCCTACAGAACAGCCAGGACTGCCATGAAATCCTCACTTTGGAATAGATCAGATAAATAACAGTAAGACTTTCTACACTGCTCCCAAGCAAATACTCTAAACATTGAGAAAATTACCTCTCAGTAGAGAAATCCCCTCTACCCTTCTTTGTGCTTGAAGGTACAATAAATGCTGGTTTTATCACATTCTCAGGCAGGGAACTAGACTGGAAGGGAGCCCTTCTGCTGGACCATGGAATTGTCCAGATGATAGGAATGCATCTGAGCAGGGATTTTCTAAATGTTGCTGTCACTATATTTTGCACAAAGACACCTGAAGGAGCATTTTCCCCAAAACCAAGCCCGAAGACACAAGCTATGGTTGTTTTAGTTAAAGGCTCCCATCAGAGAACCAGGAGTCTTTTTTAAGCACATGCTTAATATTGTGATAAGCTTAAGAAAATTTTGAGAAATCCAGCAAAATTAGCAAGTTTTTAGGTTGGCACCCCACTGTTGGCCAGTGTGAGTAGCTGCAAACAGAGGCCATTTTCCATGGGGAAAAGAAGTCATTTCCCCAGGCTCTGGGTATCATACATCTCAGAGGTGGCATTTCTGGCTGTAAGGGAATAAAGGGTACTACTTGCAGGTAGCTTAAGTTTTGGAGAAATGCAGCAAAGTTTGCAAATTTTTAGGTTGGCACCCCAGTGTCAGCCTGTGTGAGTGGCAGCAAACGGAGGCCATTTTCCATGGGAAAAAGAAGTTATTTCCAGGAGTCTTTCTTAAGCACATGCTTAATATTCTGATAATAATTCTTAAGTAAAGTTTGGGGAGCAAAGTATTGTCTGTAGTGAGAGAACAGCCAGAGCGTTGAATCCAAATACCAGACTGGATTTTGACAAGCAAAACCGAGCATGAAACAGCAATGAGAGAGAGAGAGGCAGGGCTCTCCAGAGCAGTATTTCGTGCCAGCGTTCCACGGCAGCCCGGGACAGCCCCGCGCGGTTCGGCGCGGTAACGCTGACACCTCGTGGCCGCCGGCGCCGGGGACGAGGCGGCAGCGCTGAGCAGAGCTGCACTGCGGGGAGGGCCAGGAGGGAATCTCCTGTCTGCACAGGCATTTGGGTGGCACTGCGGCCTCAGGAGCATTTAGCATTCTCCCCGGGGTGCAGCCCTGCAGCCCGGGTTACCTCACGAACAGCGGTATCTCCCTTTCCCGCAGCAGCTGGCTAGTGAAAGGTGTATCTGCAAGTCTAAACGGGCCCAAGTTCCAGTCCCTGGAAACTACAGCTTAGACGCTGTAGTTTCCCGGGAATTCCCGCAGCCAAGCTCAGTCCTGCGGGCCAGGCCCTCCTGCAGCGGCGGCCGATGGCAGCGGCGGGGCTGGGTGCCCTCCTCAGCCGGCAGCAAAGCTGGGCCCCGGGGCACAGCCAGGGGCTGAGGGCACTCGGGCCTTTGGCCATCTGTGCTTGGCGCAGCGAGTTCTGGCTCCTGTGCCAGTGACACAGCACCGAGTGCCATAGAAACCCCTACTCGGCTGGGTCCTGACTGACCCCATTGCAGTTTTGGCAGCAGCCTCTTCAAAGGCTTTGCACCCAGCATCTCGGCACAGGCTATCCAACACAGCTGACTGCAGCTGCTGCAAACACAGGCCGTGATTTGGAGACGGTCATGCAGGAGCTGACAAGGCACAGGCCAGTTCATGGAACAGGCTGAGAGAAACCGGCCAAGAAACACCTTCATTACACACCCCTGTATAAACACATCACACAGAAGAATACATGCAAGTACTTGATATAGCTTTTGTTCTGCTGATTAATTCAATAAAATATTAGTCCGTGCTTGTTCCAGAAATTCAAGTGCTCAACAGCCATCCGTGATTCAAAAACAAACAGATTTATAAACTCAGTAAAACAACATTAGAAGTTACTTTATATCCTCAGGGCAAAAGAGAAATAATTCTAAAGGTAAAACATACACACGCAAGGCATTTCTGAACGAGCAGTAATAGTATAATCAACAGGGCACCAATGTTCTCCCAGTTCTATTCTTGCATTGTGACAAACACAAGCTCACTTCTGCATAAAGCTATACAACTGAGTGTTGAATAATTATCCTGACAGTTTAAAAGTTTCCCTGCAGCTTCCTGTAAAGTTCCTCTTACAGATTAATTTGTCCCTTTGTATTTCTGGGAGAAAAAAAAATCTCCATTTTCAATATGCATGAAATTGAGGTAGCTGAATTTTCACTGGAGATTCACATATTCAATTAATATAGCATGTTATCAAATCAAAACACCTTAATGCATCAGTACAGTCAAGAGACTCTGTGCTTTGACATGCATACTCAGTTATTTACTGTCTGAATGTGGACCTCTAGGAAAAGGAAAGCAATTCTACCAGCCCAATATTCCTGCATAAAAAGGTTGTTATTTACTGTTTTATACAGTTCAATGGTGGAAGTCTTACTTTAAATATGCCTATAAATCTACATATTTAATATTAAATCCTAGTAACTGTGCAAATGTAAACATTTCAGTGGAATCAGCATGCTGGACTTTCTTAGTGAATACAAAAATTCTAAGATTAAGTTTTAGGTGTATAAAACTTCTAAGCATTTATTTGCCTCTTGCTGAAAGACGCCGCATTTTAAACATAGAGATAAGATACTGCATCATGAAATATGAATCTTGACCACTCCAGTTAAGGATAATCAACTTTACAGTCACTCTGTTTTATTACAGTGCTTAAGGTAAATATACTCAAAATTCAGTTTAATTTATTACATTTGCCAAGAGGAAGATAGTATAAACTATTGCAGGTATGAACTTGTGGCTTATTTCATGCAGATGAAATAAGCCACTTTTGTAACATCCTGAAAATCTATTCACAATCTGGGGACAGCACAAGTGAAGATTGCTGGGCAATAAATACGTGCCCTTTCATTTCACTGCAAGCCAGTGAAATGTGCTTTTCACAAGGGAGAAATCATCCTCTGTCCCCAAACAGACATGCAGTAAAAAGGCCTTATTTTCTAAAACACAGCAAGTACAGCACACAGACCACGTCTGGTGCTTGTTATTTAGCGTTTCAATCAGAACCAGCCTGGGCAGAGCAGATGGGGGTGTCACCCATTTACAGAAATGTGAGTCAAAATAGAAAGGTCTGCAGTATAGCAAGTGGCACACCACTGGATCTGTTCAGGGGCTAACTCACAGAAAGGTGTTCACCAGAGCAACAACACTAATTCTTGTTCTTTTTGTCTTACAGGGCTGGTAATAATTGGTGGTGGGTTCCTATAGTTGCACCTCTGCTGGGAGGTGTACTTGGAGCAATGATCTATGTCATTTTTATTGAAATTCATCACTCAGATCCTCAGTCAGGAGAAGAAAATGATGTGCATGCTAAATATGAATTGACCAATATGGCATAAGAAGTGAAGAATTTTCTCTGTCATTGTGTTATGCAGTTTTTATGCAAATGGTTGTTTGGACACTATGAAACCCATATGTCTCAACTAAAAATTCACCTTTCAAAGCAGAAATTCTGTATAGAAGTTCAAAACTGAAGTTTTTCCATGAAACATTGGGCTGATCACATTCAAAATTGGTATCTTGAGTATGGGAAGGCTAAATTGTCCTTTTCATACGGTTTTTAGGTCAAGTTATCCTAGATGCAATTGTAGTGAGATGATGCACTGACCTGTTAATTCAACTCATATGATCTTAATCATGCTGTCTAATTAACTGAAAATAGTTGAGATATTGATACAAAACTGCATAGCTAGTTAATGGATTCAGTGCTGAATTAATATGCAAGAGCAGCATTCACTTCTTAAGAATGGCTTGCCTAAACATTTAAAAGAATACTCAAATTGGCTAAATGGTAATTGAAACAGTTTAAAATAACTTTGCTAAAGTTTATGGAGCCACTATTGATCAGCAAGAAATCAACTCCTCAGTGAGTAGGTTTAGTAATTCACAATATGATCACGAAAGGTAAAAACTGCTTGTTGTAAGATCAGCACCAAAGAGAAAAAGGGTAACTTCTGCACAGGGTCTTCATAGCATTAATGCTTAGTTATTTTTAGATTATTTACTTGACCTTTATGCTACCCAATATTAAAAGCCTTATGTAGAATACTAATCTGAATCTCTTCCGCTGTGCTTTCTGGATACAATTCATTCCTGTGGAGATGGCCCAGCAAGGGGCTGATGCTGTGCAGAAGTCAGCACAAAGCCTAGGTCTGTATAAGATTTAAAGAGTCCTGCTGCTGCTGCTGATTTATATAGGTGGATTTCATCTGCATTGTGGGAGCAATTTTAAATGTGGGAGCAGTAATTAAAATTAGAAACTGGTCTCAGAGCTAGTCCTAGATCTGAATTCCACAAGGAAGTTCTTATGTATCTCTCACTAAAGAGAAATGGTTGGACATATACCCCTTCCTAAATATCCAGCCTTGAAAATGAAATTATTTCTGCTTAGTCATTGTGAATTGAATGTATTCAGTTAAAGCAAAGTTTATTTCTATTATGTATACATCTATCCATGGTTGGTGGTGGTGATCATGAATAAACAGACATCCAATTCAGCAATGCTCCTGAGCTACTTTCATGGCTAAACTTCAGAGCACCATTCAATTCACTCATTTCAGGGTGCTCTTTCCTTTGGATTCCTAGAACTCTGTTCTCTTAAATTCCACACTGCATTCCTGATTTAATTCCTGAAGTGAGGAGCCCTCTATGCTGCCACTAATAGCCTGTGCACTTCCGTGCAGTATCTGCAGAAGATGTTTACAAACCCACCTCAGCATCTGGAGCAATCAGGCCTTTGTCACTGCTTGTCTTGATCCCACTCCCTGGGATGCCATGCCAAATTCATGGCAGCAAAGGGACAGAAATAGCAGGTCAAGCAAAGATCTGCTTACTGCAGCTCCAAGTCAGATCTTGCAGCATACTTGGGGGAGTATAATTCCAATTTTAATTATGTTTTTAAGAAAACTTACATAACTGTAATGAACTCAGGCTGTCCAGAGACATACCAGCCCTTTGCAAAATGCTCATTTAATTCAGTGTCTCCCTGGGTTAAATTCTGCTACATCCATGCACATTTGACTGCACCCTTGTATCACTGGCTGGAGAGTCTCAGGAACAAGAAGGGAGAGCTTGTAGAAACAGTTCTCAGTCTGAGCAGAGAAAAATCAAAAATAAAACGTGAAAATTAGTTCTAATTTTAAGCCTTTCATTGGCAGCAGAGACAAGCTAGATCCTCTGTGCTGTGTATTGATAAACTGTACACATAAAGCAAGATGGGGTGCAAATGCAGCTGCAGACTGATCCTTTTTTTACCCCACCCTTGCAGTGAGCGCTGTCCCTCACCCCTTGGCCACCCCTTGGCAGGAGCAGTCCCAGGTGGCTGCCAACCCTCGGTGTCTGCAGAGGGATTACAGAGGTAGACCCAGTCTGAGGGCTCCCTCAGCTCTGGAAAGCACTTACTCTTCCACTGACACCAACATCTAATATGAAATACCTGTGCAGAAAATAAAAATAAACAGATAATTAACCAGAAGTAATCAATGTCATCCAAAATGGTAGGGGGAGGTTGTCACTTGTGTTAGAATTTTGCACAGTCAGTAGGCTCCATATGCATCACTATATTGCTTCTTCAATCTCCCATGGAAAACATGGGAAAAAGGAGAATCCAGGTCAGGAATGAGAAAAGGACAGTTTATTTATACAGCCTACTCAGGGACTAGCCCACACTCACTGTATGCCTGTGCATTGGCCAAGGTACATAAAGTTGTTCATTTTCTCAAAATCCTTTTGGTCACAACATGTTCTGTCTATAAAACATAAAATCTTGTTTCTCCTACTCATGCCATTCCTATGCACAGAATTTCTGTATGAGTGACATTTACTTGCCTGAAGTTATTAACATGCAAATGTTAAGCAGTGACACACTAGTGTGATAGCATAACAATGTCTTAAATATGCTCTCAAATTGTTGTCAATTCTGTGCCTGCTTAAAGAATTTAAATTTTAATTAATCATTCAATATTTTGTAAATTCTTTGGGGACACATGGTATTAATACCACAATTCATCCTGGATTCACAAAAGCCAGAGTTTCATTCAGTAACAAGATGTTATAAACCTGTCTGTGATTGACAATTTAAATTTCAAGGAATGAATTCCTGCTTTCAGGACAAGCCTCAGCTGATTCTTTACTACAAAAACTTAATAATGTAATGGGAACAATAACAATCACCTAATTCCATACAGACTTATACAAACTTATACAGACATTAGCTGTTTTATAAAAAACAAAAAAAGTATTTTGACTTTGCATGAACTATGCAATTTCCTAATATCAACTGATATTCAGTAGTCACACTTATGTTAAAGTAATAATAATAGTTGGCAACAATTTTTTCTAGCTGAAAGATGTTTGATCAGTCTTGATTTTAATGTTGAAAGAAATTAATTTCAGGGTATTGTTCAACTTTCTTTTTGGATTTGGGGTTTTTTTTGGGAGCAATGTGTTTGTTCTTTAGGGCTAAACTTAGTACTGGAGTAATTTGGGAAGCTGCAAATAGTACTGAGTTAAAAGTTGGCTACTGCATGTTGCTTTATTGAAGTCAGTGAAATTATTCACAATGGGTGGCAATATGGGCAAGGATAAGTGATCAGAGATCCAAGCTCAGTATGGTAGAAATTGTACTTTCTTGGAGTTTTGTCTATGGATCTGGATGTTCAAATATCGTGGTTCAAAATAAATACAGTCAATTCCTAATAAATGCATTCCACTGCTATTTTTATATATATAAAGGAAACCTCCCCTCTGGCACCTAAGGACTTAAGAAATAAATAGCTGCCTGTTATGACCTGCAATGTTTTACAGCCTCGTGCTGGAAGAACAGATGGACGAACAAGCTGGATTCCCAGAGCACAGCCCCTGTGGCAGAGCCTGCAGCTCAGCAGCAGTGCCAGAGCAGAGCAGTGGGCAGTGCCAGGCCAGGAGGCACCCACAGCACCAGGGCCCCCTCCTCCCCTCAGCCTGCCCAGGAACACTTTCTGCCACAGCTTTCCCACTGCTCTAACAACAGCCAGAGCCCAGGTGGGATATTTTGCTGAAGTTCCTCTCCAGATTGCTCTTAGGCATACACGGATTTGGCCTGTAGGGCTCACAAAATGCCCCTGGCTAATTTATCCATCTTCTCTACAGATTTGCAACAGGGGCATGCTTTGCTTGTTCATTAAAAAAGCACAGGAAAACCCTGTGCTGTGGGAGCAAGGGAAAGGATAGGTGCTTCAAATTTACTCTGAGAACCACAAAAGAAAAACAAAACAAAAACAAAAACCCAAACAAACACACAAACCCCCAACAAAAGTATATGAAGTGGCAGCAGGCATTTTGTCCTCTATCCATCCTGATGAACCTTAGCAGTCTTGGGACTTTCTGTTCTCCTTCCCCTCTTCTGCCAGCACTGTGTGCTGTGCTGTGTCTCCATACAGCACATACATCTCCAGAGATTTAAATACAGCCTGCTTTCCTCAGTTACTTATGAATCTTACAAAGTTCTCATGAGAGCACATTCAAGTTTCACCTCACATGCTTGTTTTTTTGGCAGTTGCTTGCATTTTTTCCCCACTGTTCCCACCAAACAACCTTGTGCTGGAAAGTACAACAATTAACTGTAACTTCCAGTAACAGCTGCTATTTTTCTGCTTAGCACAATTCTCTGCATCAGAAAATATTTCTTTAAAACATGCACAATTTTAAAAGACTTCTTTTTCAAACCACTATTAAAAATAAATCAGGATCATCCAGGAAAGAAAATGCAGCACCCATCAGTTAGTACTTTGGAATTTCATCTTTTATTTTGCAGTTATAACTTGTTAAACAAATATATTTAATTATTGTTCTGTGAGTGTTAGTGCCTTTTCTTGTTTGCACAGTCTAATAGCATAGTCTCAGAGGAGAAAGTAGTAGGTAAATATTTTTACCACGGAGTTTCTTTGTTTATTTGAATCAAATATTAGAGAAATCCATATCGTACTAAGCTGGACATGACACATTTATATAATTTTTCTCTCTTTGTTGACTTCCTTCCAAAGGTGTCTCCAAGATAAGGAATATGAATAACCAGCTGCTTATATCAGCAGTGATTTCTGATCACCTCTCAGACACACATCTCGGGTGCAAATTCTGACATTCTCAGTACCATTAAGAGGACCAGTTTAAGCACATTAATACCATTATTTCCCCAGCATTAGGCACATAAGAGTCTAATAGGTGAAGAATACTTTCCACACCCTCAGAAATAACAGTACTTTGTTTCACTGCACAACTCTTCTCAGGAAACCTTGCCTGCCTTCCCATTATAAACACGGCTCTGAATGAAAAAGCAGCAAAGTAAACAATATGTTAAGACTTGAAAAGTCAGCATCTGAACAGAAGGAAATGAACAATCTAGCCAGAACTGAACAGATGCAACACTTTCTGTAGCATGACTAAGGCATCAGATAACAAACATGAAGCCCAAGCAGCAGCACATGCTTGGCAGCAAGCACTGCTAAGTTAAAGAGGCAGGTGTTTTGTTAATGCCTCTTAAATAGACTTACAAAATTAATTTATTTTAGAATAAAAGGACTAAATTGTGGTGGTGGTGTTTTCCATAGCAGAGGAACACAATTTGATGATTTGAACATCTTTAAATTATTGAAACAAGGGGGGAAAACCAAGGGTGGGGCACAGGGGGAATCTCAGTGGAGAAAAAGGAAAGCACCATAGTAACTCACTCAATAGTTATAAAGACAAAAACTTTCATCTTCATTTCCATCTCAGATGTTCAAGACATTAGCAACTGATGGCTGCACTCTGCAGGAGACTTCTGCTACACACCCACTCTGCCACCTAAGGCAGGAAGCCTGTCTGGCTTCAGTGCAGAGAGAATGTCATCCCATACACGTGTATTCCCCTGGGGGGTCATGTTTTTCAGGGTATAGAATCAACAAGTTCCTGAAGATGCTTGCACTGTGGAACAGTTATCAGAAACACAAATAAAAAGAGTTTAATCCAGCTGCCAGATTTTCCTGGAAGCTCAGGGCATAAAGCAAGTGCAAAGGCTCCTCCAGTCTTGGAGGAGGAAAGCAGAACAGAAAAATTTTGATGCAGAACCACATTGTCTTCACAGCTATGAATGCTTCAGAGTCACAGGCCATTTGCAAATGTAACATATGCAAATACCCTTAGCACCTCAGAGGCTTCTAATCCAAGAAAATACATGATGGCTGAAAACAAAATATGGATATGAACACACACATTTCAATCTGTTCTGACACAAAAAGACAAAATCCTTCCTTAAAATGGAAGCCATTTTAAGCCCCATTTGCTATCACAGGTGGTTCTCTGAAATGCAACCACACATGTTAAAGCATCTAAAAGCTATGTAAAATATTCACCACACCTGAAAGTGGACCTGTAGCCTTTTTTCCTTCCAAGTTTTTCACCTGCTTTTCTGATACAGCTGGCAGCAAGCCTCTGCATCTCTCTTGGGCTCCTGTCTTGCATAAGTCTTTCACACCCACTCAGCATCAGACCCCACACAAAATATTCCATTTACATGAAGAAAAAATAAACAATTTTGAGGCAGATTTCAACATACATGTGGTTCCATGCAATTTCAAAACATATACTGCTAGTAAACTGGACTTCCAACAATTCACATGGCAATTATGCTCCTTTCCCTTGCCTTTGAACAGATGTGTTGCTTACAACAACCTGGCAGAACAATAATTATCTCACTAGGGCAGATCTGCACTACACAGGATTTGGATTTCCTGCTAGGGAAATCCTAGAACAAGAGACATAGTTCAGGTATTGGTGGATTTTATTTGTGGTAAAAGATCAACCCTGAAAAACACTGTATTCCAGGATATGATGCATAAATCACAATCAACTTGCCTTCTAGATTTGGGAAAAAGTGTTTAGGCTGAACAGAGTTCTTCTTTGTGCATCTGGCTTCAGGTAGTTTCATTAGCAATTAGAAAGCCAGAGGCAAACATATTCCTAAAAGATATTACGTGAACTTCAGAGTACAGCTATCCAGGGAGAACAAGGAGTGTCAGAAGCTCTCCTCACATGCAGAAACTTAACTGCATGCCCAAATAGCAGCTGTGTGCAGCTTAGAAAAGTGAAAAGCTGTAAAAGAACCATGACCTGAGCCTCTCTGGTGTTGTTTTAATGTTACCCTGACTGAGATAACCATACCCAAAAATAATTAGCTTGTTTTACTCTCAAACTTATTTTTTTAATAGATTTGTAATATCACAGTCTCTGGCTATGAACTTTGCTACTGTCATAATTTTCACTGAGTCCCCTGAAGGTGTTCTCTGTTCCAGCTCTTCAATATTTATTTTTAAATAAGCACAAAGGAGGCCCTTTCCTGTGTGCTTTTACTAGGCCTGATAATAAACACATCTTCCTTCATGATCATCTCTCTCCTGTGCCCTGGTATATACAGTGATGCTCCCCACAGGCATGTGGTGTGCTGGGCTGTGGGAGAGCAAAGTGTCACACACCAGGCTTCTAAAAAAAAAATGCAGCTGAGTCAGCTCTCGAGGGCTTCATCCCACAAACCCTTCTCCTACAGGGACTTTGGGAAGTTTTTCACTGTCAGAACAATCCTTTATTCTGTAGGGCAGCTTTATCAAAAGCAGTCTAGCACAAAGGCTCTAGTGCTACCTCAGTTTCACTGCTATGGAGGAAGAGGACCACCAGCCCACCTAGGAGGGGTTCAGTGCTGACTAAAGGTGTGCAGCTGATCTGAGGGCCAGATAAAAGCTTAGACTGGAAAAAAAAATCTATTGTAGCATTTAAGCATAAGGTGATTCCTCAGGCATGTAACTTGTCTGCTGAGCATCTCTGGCTGACAGGTATTAAGACACGCACAGAAGTGAATGTAAGTTGTCAAGGCTGTTGCCATAAGCATTTACCCGTCAAAGAGAAGCTCCTGGTGAAAGGCAGCCCTTTAAAGAACACTTTTTCCAGAGTATCAACACTGCAGCACCATCTAGATTATTTTATCTGTTGTGCATCAACAGCCACAGCACTTGTAAGAATTAATAGCCCCATACTCACTAGTAGACTTTTTTTTAGCAAAGCCTGTTTTTAAGTTTCATTTGGACAGGATATTGTTTATCACCACTGCTTAGTATATTATTTTTCAAGACTGTGACACAGTGCTACAAATGCTAGAGAAACATTATTTTGACATAAAATATACATTGTGAGTGTGATGAGTATGGCAAGTTCACATTAATTCTGAACATTTTGTTTATCTCAGTCTTGAATACATGGACTAGGTGTTCATCTGGCTGCTTGCTTATTTGAATGCCTTAATTAGGATATTTTGAAAATCTTAACGGCTCTTAAAGTAATTTGTAAGAATAAGGTCTATTGTGTTGTCACAGAGGTGTGGCTTCTGTAGTCGGCAGCAAAGTGTGAAATGGAGTGAGCAAATGCAATGCACATAGGAAATGGCACCCTTGGGTCACTCAGGTCCTCTGTGCCCAAGCGGTGAGGACAGTAATTGGGATGTAAGGACCGAGTGGTTACATTTTTTGCTACGTGTTTGTGGGATGTTAAGCACAATGATGAGGACCTATAGTCCTGGGATGATAATGACCACAGCTTTCCTGTGCTACCCCATCATAATCCTCAATCCTGAACTCAGCCCTCTGGCTGATATATTAACCTGCACCATTTATGCAGTCCCTGATCTCTCTGAAAATGCTAATGTAATAGAGTTTCTAACTCTATTGCTGAGTGTGAAGGCTGGTTTTGGTGACTGGATGGATTTCCAGTAAACTGAGATCACCATGATCCAGGCACACATCTTCAGTTCCCTAGAGAAGTACATAGCATAATCTTACTAAAAAAAGAAAATTATTCTTTACATTTTACACTGAAAGCACAAAATTTAGTTCTATCCAGAGATATAAAACCCTTGCACTAATTGTACTAATAGTTACAATGTTGGAAAACTGTGATATACTTGGAAAGGCCATCTGAGCAGGACTACAATGTCCATACCCCATTACCAGGCCCAAAGTGCCCTAATTACATTGTTTGTGTACGCCTGAAAAACTTCATGCTGCTTTTGGACAGGATGACGAGTATCTCTGGGGAGCACCATGAAAAGGTCATGTGTATCTCACAAGACCATCAAAAATCCCTAGACTTTTAGCAAACACATTAATTCATGTTGAATAGCAAACACATTAATTCATGTTGAATAGCTCACATTCCAGCTATAGTTCTATTTTTAGGTTATTTGTTGTGCTTATATAAAGAAGCACCACCAGTTTTGAAGTATTTTTAAAGATGCAAAGGTAGCTGTTCTGTTCTATGCAAGAGGCTGTGGGGGAAGAGGCTGCTTCCACTACACCACCAGCTGCTAGCTAATGGAGCTGCAGGGAAGGAGCCAGAACATGGCAAAGTGACCCGTGCTGGAGTGTGAGCTAAATGCTCCACAGTGAGCTGGGGAGCTCTTTGTTAAACTGATCCATAGTTTTGTCCTCCTGGGAACCTTAAAAAAATCCTGATAGCAAAGCAAATGCTCATTACTGAAGGAGCACATCAGAATATCTCAGGTCAGCAATGACCTGAGCTAATGGTTTACTCCTTGGTCAATATCTGAGATTTTCCTAATGGATAACTACTTTTTTCTATTGCAGTGTTGAAGGGCCAAAAAGTTAGAGAGGCAAGGTTTGTCTAGGAAAAACAGAACAGCCCCTTAAAATTATTTACATATCCAGAATACTGCAAAAGTACTCTACAAAATGGTGGCGACAGCCACCAGGCAGAGCTGTGATAAGGATTTCTAATGGGCACAGACAAATTGCAATGACACTTTCAATTTGGTAGCCAAATTGTGGAAACCCACACATGATTGTTTTCCTCAAGATTTGTTCCGGAAAAAAAGCACTTTCCAATGAACCCTGAGTGACGTTTTTCTGTATAACCACATTCAGAAGAGATGAAATACAAAGCAGCAGGGATAAAGCAGGCTGCTGGCATGAATGAAGTATATGGAAGCATGAATGTTTAAATGATAGCTAGGCCAAAATTATGGGCTCTACTAAAGATGACTTAAAACTGGGTCTTCATCCAGAATTATATGTCTTTTATTCACTAGAAAACACCACAATAAACCAAGACCTGTTCACTGTCCTCTTCAAATATTGAAAAATGAAACCATTGTCCTGTTCAGTTCTTCAAAAAGAGAATACTGGAACTGTAATGTGGTCAAATTGTCCTCTTTTGAGCCTCTGATAATAGAATTAAAACACACCATGTGATATTTTACACTTTTCCCCCATTAATTTCCTCACTACCAGTCTTGCAGACTCTGCATCTTCTCAGTATTGAAGTAATTGGCTTAAAACAGTAGAGGAAACATGAACACCACATAATGAAGCACAAAGTATTTATAATATGCCAAGGTATTGATATTTTCTGGTTTCTAGGCAGTTTATAGATAGGTGTTACAATAAGCAAATTTAGGAGCCCAGGATTGTAAAGCAAGTCCATCAAAAAGTCACTGAATTAAACAATAACACATGGCCAGAAAATAGCTTCCAGAGACCAAAGAGAATAAAAATTATGTAAACCAGGCAATGAAAAGAGATCACTTGAGACATGTGTTCTATATCCCTGTCAGCTTAGGAGCACTATGAACATGAAATATTACCAAAATACTTGATTATACCATGAGAAAAGGTAGCCTAATTGTGCAGACTAATACCAGAAGCTGTATACAAATGTATAATCTTAGCACGTTGCCCAATGCTGCTACAAATGGTATTTGATCTTGTGGGACCACAAGTTTCTTGTCACTCTAGCTCCTTTTTTATCACCTCATGATTTTTAACCAGAGCAATGTTTCCACGGTCCCCTTTACCAATAGAGAATTATACATACCCTTAAGCATATGCTTATGAGAAGCAGCATATCAAGCTCATCACTTAATTACTTGATAGAAAATTATGTTTAGACAAAAGATATAATGACAAACTAATGAGTTCCCAGGACAGCTGAAAATAATGGTGCAATGCAACCTGCATATTTGCGATCCAGAAGTTCATTTTGGTTTGCCTTATGTTCAGAGCAAGACGTAAAACTCAAATCAAATCACAGTGGTTCTCACAAATTTGGCTTAACTTTTATAACAGCGATTAAAAGCAAACATTCGTGATTTGAAGTACATATAAGAGTAGGAAAGCATACTCCAGAATTCTCTGAATTCTGCAGATTATAAAAAATACACTTTTCCATGGTTCAAAGCTCACAGCAGAAAATAAAAACAGTGCTCTACAACTTGAGTCAATATCAAATTGACTGAGTATATCCCCAAATTCAAGACATGCATTAGAATGTTTAGTTTCCCTAAAATCTGCCCAACCATTTGGAGCTGACTGGAGGGTGATGATTTTGAACTGCAGTCACAATTTATTGACTAGGCCCATATTTCCTATAGAAATTTCTACAGTGCAATAACTTAGGATTTTACTACCACTGAAAGCAAGCTCACTGACTTTAGTGAGTTTTGAATTGAGTTCTCCATGGGCACACATAAATCACCTCTCTACTTTATCTAGCTCAATACTTCCTAGGATATAACTACATTTTCTTGGGGATTTGCACATTTCAAGAATAATTCCTTTCCTACTAGATTGTTCTGATCTAGACTTACATGAATTACTTGCATACTTCAGTTGTGGCGTGCTTACAATCATGCCAACTAAAATTATGGAGTCAATATTTAATCTGTTTATCGCATGGTAATAGCCAACACTGTCAGCAGTAAAGAATGCATTAGAACAGGGTTCTTCAGTCAAACTCTTTGGAAATGGACAATACTTAGAGTAGTTGCCAGCATTTCTATTGGCAAGCCAGATTTTGAAAACTATAAACAGAGAGGGAAACATTTTTAACAGCTAACCTTCAGCAGATAGCCCTCACTTGAAAGCAATTTGTACCTTTTATAAACATCAGCCCATAAAGACATGATGACATGTTTTAGTCTCAGTGAAACACGTTGCAGAAAATCTTGACACAGTTTACTTAACTCCTCTTATGTATGTAAACCATATTTGACCTCCTCCAAGACACTTCCAAATACCACATTCACTCTCTCACTGGGGAGAACACCCAACCAGTACTTCCAGGATTATGAATTGATTTTAATTTTCAGGTATTTTTGAGTTCAAATTCAAGAGACCTAATCAATTCAGTTTTGAAATACAAGTGCTACAAATTTATATCTCATTTTCTAGTTTGAATTGATTTCTAAAGACTAGCCTATAGCTTACTCTTGAATTCTTTCAAGTTCTTCCAAAGTCAAGATTGCAAATCAAGTAGCGTCTGTTCTACATGAAATGAAAAGCTTATCCCAAGCTGTGACTAAAAATTAAGTAATGTGGACACTTTTTCAAGTCCTACCCATTATCCAAGAGCAAGGGTGAGAAGAAAATAGAGAAGTCTCTTCAATGCTTGAGTGCCCATATTGCAGAAGGCAAGTCACAAAAAGGAGTCACATCTGGTAAAATCTATAGGACCTGGAGGGAAAGAAAGGGATCCCTAAAACTGTGATAGCCTCTGAAGAAAAAGCTCAAAATCTGTCATGTATTTTGAAAGAGCTGTGAGGCCATACAAAGCCAGGGACACACAAAGCCAACACCCCCATAAGACATGGCAGTTTGGTGAAATCAGGAGACCTCCTCTCTGCTTTTTCAGCCTCACCAGCCACACGTGCTAAAATGCAAAGGAAACAAGATGCAGCTGTGGCCAAAAGGGAAAGAAGAAAACTTGGAGCAAAAATTCTTAAAATTGGAAGTGCTAAAGCCTTTGGCTGAGTGCACATACCTGGATCCTCAGGCAGCTGAGCAGGATTTGCCATCTAAAAAAAGCTGCAGTTCTCCAGAGACACCACCACACTCCTTGCACACCTGGCTGAAGATACTGGTTTGGGTCTCAGCAGTTACACAGACTTATCAACAGGGCTTCAGCTGGGGCTTGTGAGTCCCACCTGTTCTTGCAATTAATTGGCCAAGGAACACCTACTGGCACCCTGCCCACACCAGCCTTTTGCCCCAGCTGGGGGCTGGGCTGTCCTGAGGTAACTTTTCTGTTCCCATCACAAAGTACAAATCCTGTTACTTGTTGGTACTATTTATAATTCTTGATTAAGCAACTGAAGGCTGAGTAATTGCTGATTCCAGCATGTGGAAGGTCTCAGCCCTGCAAGGATTTCAAAACCAGTATCACAGATTAAAAGCCCCTCTCTGCAAATAAATCTCATTCCCATGAAAGCTGTTTTTTCTGCAAATTAGCATTTGCTAACTGCCACAGGAGTCCTGCAGCCAAACTTCCTCCCTTGCTGTCATCACCATGGCCTACTGAAGGGAAACTTTATGATGCTTTAAAATCAAATTTTTGGTTGTCTCAGAGAATCTCAAGATTTTCAAGCAATTCTGCTAGTTGAGTGGCAGATTACACATAGGAGAGCTTAGTCCTCAAAAATTCCTGCCACAGGTTTGTTTTTCTGCCGGGGTTTGCCTTGAGCAAAATACCCCTGCACCTGTCACAGTGTGAGCACACAGAGCTGGTTACCTTTGTGCTTAAGGTGTGCACAGTGTTAGAGCCTGAGCTGGTCTCGCTATGCTGGCAGGAACTTGTATTTGTTGAACTTAAAACCACTACAACTAGGCTGGCAAAAGCATTTCAGTGTAGAAAAAGCAATTTCAGCCAAAGGAGATTAAAAAATAGCCAAGAGATAGTTCCTAAATTCTCTGTATCCTTAATGTTCATCAACTGTTGCCTGCAGTTGATACTGCTATGCTTTTTTTCTGGGCAAACATATCAGGCCACTTTTTGCTGAAAGATGTTCAGTCAAATTTCAGCCAAGCAGGAAAATGTTTTGACAAAACTACACAAATCTGCAGTGGGGAAAATGGTCTCATGTAGTGAGCTATCCTATTATTAAACTTGGGAGCAAGCTACAAAGCCTTGTGTCAGAATTTGGCATCACTGAAACTTCACAGAGGCCACAGACCTGCCTGGTAGGTTGTCAGTTTTTTAAAGAAACACATTCCATGTGCCATAGATGAGTGAATCAACACAGATCTGCGGCCTTAGATGAACTCTGAATGTCCCCAAAACCTTGCAAATGCAGGCCAAAGCCCCAAGTCACCAGAGAACAGATTTAGCTTTATGTCAACCTGACTTACATAGTATTTGCTGAATAGGAATAAGCTTTGGAAAAAAGATGAGACTCAATGTAAAAGACTGTGCCTTCATCTGGCATCTGAAGATTTCACAGGATGGAAATCTGGACAATGTCTTAGAAAAATCATAAAAATTAACAGTTTGGCATCATACGGACAATGTTCTGCTGGGACTGTGTTCGTGCTTCTTACTCTGTTTCCAATTAACTTGATTTTAGAGCAATGGATGCTCTCCAAAAATTTACATAAATAACAAATACATTGAAAAGTACAGATTTCCTTGGGTGTTTTAATTTAACATTAAGCAGATGCATTTGCTATAAAGGCTAAATTCAAAGTTTGCTGCCTTAAAGCATTTAAACCATTTACAATGGAGAACTTCCTATCTAGAAGGAATATGCCCCAAGAGATTAATATGCCTGCTTGGAACTATTCAATATGGCAAATATTTTAAAAGCTTATAGCCAGGTCAAGTCCTGTGGTGCATTCATCCATCGTTGGTATGAAAATATGGTTATCAGATTCACCAAGAAATATGTATTTATGAAATGTTCCCATGAGCATAACCTGCAGGGCCTGCTCAGGTACAAAACCTGTTGAAATGGATTTCTCCCTGAAGGAGGTATCCTCCTGTTTAGTTACCCCCAGTGCCTTTGGCTCCTAAATCTCCCAGTGTTCCACAGTGGTTGGGGAGCTCTTGCTGAAAGGGAAAGCACACACAGGTAAACTGAGCCAGGGAAACTGGTGCTTGGAAGAGCACAAGCAAGAGCAGGGCAGGCAGAGATGGGGTAGGGAGCCCAAGCTGCTGGGTCATGCAGGAATAAAGGGAAAAACATCTCAGCCAACAGGAGTTTGGACAGCAAAGGTAGGGATGAACTTTCATAGAAAGAGATACAAATATTCAGGTCTTGGCAGGCACTACTTTGGAGATTCATCTTCCCCTTCAGATGTATCTACATGACTAGTCTTTTGGCATCCTCTTAAATAATTTCAAAGCAGACTAGTGATGTACTTTGCATGCAAGCCAGGATATTATACACTGAAAAAGGGAGAGTATGTTTTAGTAGATCCATGTGATTCACTAAGAATCAGTAACTTCTCATGGAAAACTCTCGCTGAGTCTGCTGAGAGCCTGTATTTTTTCCTTCTCCCTGTTGTTCATTTATTAAGGAGATTTGGATGACAGCAAGGTTATTTTTTTCTTGATGTTCAGTTTCTTCTCCTTCATCTAAAACCACAAGCTGCTGACTGTGAAATTGCAATTCCTCATGATGAAAGAGAGAACATTTGCAATAAGACAATAAAGGAAGGCTGTTTAAGGCCAGAAGGAAGCATCAAGTTTTCAAAACAAGCAAGACATGGTTCTTGAAGGTATAAAAAATATATTCTCTGAAGATTTGTAAGGATAACTGGATCTTTAAACAATGCTGGTATTTTCTGGCACTTTTCCTGCAGCTTTCTGCAAAATCCTTAACACTGGGAGAACTCTCTTGATTTCTTCTAGGGTTTTCTGGTAATTACACCAGTCCATTTTATCGATATTCCTGATGCTTTCTAAGAATTCACCTTCTGCTTTCTAAAAATTCATTCACTCCTTCCTAGGAATTTTCCCACTACTTTCTAGGGCTTCCTTACATTTTAGAGATTCTGATACTTTCTAGGAATGTCCTGGCTGTTTTCTGGGAACTTTTCCTACACAATTTTCAGAGAGTGTTCTAGGAATTCACATGCTGCTTTCTGGGGATGTTCCTGATGTTTTCTAGTACTTCTCTCCCTGTTTTCAATTACTTTTTTCCATCTTTCTAGAAATTCCCTAAGTCTTTTCTGAGAACCTCCTGTCAGCAGTAAGAGAAGGGATGCTCCATGAAGGAAGCTGTGAACAACCACAGTGCAGACAGGACCGGGCCCCATGGCAGCTTCTTGGGGCCAGCAGAGCAGAGCTGGGACAGTGGCTGTTCCATCAATGGGCAAGGAGCCCAAATGCAAGGAGCAAGTGGTGTCCAAAGTCAGTCCAGAAAATCCAAATGAGTATTCAGGAACAGCAGGAAACAGGGTTTGAAACAGGCACATCTCTATGGTGTAGCTCACACAGATACATTTTGGGAATTAGCAAACATTCTCGTTGAATAATTTCTGCATTCAATGTTTTGTACAATAACTTATTAGAAACTCTGTATTCCCTATACAATGATTAATTGCTTTAAATTTTTTACACGAAGAATTCTGAAATGTTAATTTCAGAATTTTCCATTTATAATCCATTACAGAATTGGGATGTGGGCTGTTTCTTTTTCCCTTTGGAAATGCATGAGAATTTATTTTGATGCAAAATTATTTCATCATAAACTCAATTTAAGGGTATGGCTTCTTGAGCTGTACTTTCTTCTGTTTGCTACATTACTTATTTACTGGTATTAAAATATTTAGACCATGCACTAAAAGTTATTTTCATAATTCCTGTCCATGTAGTAGAAAATAATTATGAGGGGTACCACTACAGGACTCATACTTGCTGAAGTTTGAAGTTGATGAACACAAATATTTGATAGGAGTTTTATTACTACTGATGTGTTACTCAGTTCCTTTCCTATTTATAGACAGCTGGCCAAACATTTTTCAAAATATGTTTGAAAGCCCTTGGATTCACATGGAGTCCAAGTTGATACCTTGTGTGGGAGTGAAGAATGAATTTTAAGTGCAGTCTTGACATTTGAGGTGTATCCTCATTGCATAATAAAATATGAGGCATATATTACACAAAAGCACATTCTTCCTAAGAGCTTCTATTTCTTTAAATTCCATTTTTTAATATTTCATATGTAAAAGGTGGGAATCACTAAGTATTTAGCACATACACAGACAAGAGAACAAACCTTCCTACACATAATTTGCCAGCTGCTACACAAGCTGTTAAAATACTTGTGCATATAATTTTCACTGCTCTGTGTTGGGTGCTAAAGGTTGGACATTCCTTACTACAAAATCACTACTAGAGACAGTTCTACAGCAGAGGACATAATTATTCACTGCCCATCAGTCTGAAATACACTGAGAATGCTCTTGTAACTCAAGTGGTGAAGTAGAAGCCAGGACCCCATAAAATTCCTGTGCCCTAGCCTGGTTAGTGGAGATGTGTTATGCACTAAAACCATTTTCAAAAGATACTTGCCAACATCTTTAGACCTCAGACTCTGTGAACTATCTAACATACATGTGATGTCCCCCAAATGCTGTTAGGATGTGAAGTATAAATGTGCTAACAAAGTTTTGCACTGCTTGTGAAGGACCTGTTATTTCTTTCAACCCTATTGTAATATGAATTTGGACTTTTCTCTTTCACATCTTAAGAACATAAAACAAAAATGTGATGTATGTAGAAGTATTTGTTCTGGTAACTTTGATGCTATATTCTTGGGGGCAGCTGTTCATACAGTGTGTGGGAAGGTGTTTAAACTGTTTATGTAGCTCTGCCTTAGGAGTCATTCTCACTGAGCTTCGCTACAGGTGCTCTAGGAGAGACAAAATTGCTTCAATTCAGCTTCTGTTTATGGCCATCTAGAAAACCATGGAATGGCTTAGTCTCATTATCATGAGGCTCTTGATATATTTGCAAAGGCAGTTAAGAAAATAATCTTTAGTAAATACAATTTCCAATTTCTAAAAACCCCTAATTTCCACCTCTTTGCAGACCATTTGTATTAGTCTACAGCAGACTGTAACCTGCAGCACCAACCAGCCAAGGTGCCAAATAAGTTATGCAAAATGTCTTCAAGGAACTGAGACAGTTTTGAAATTTATAATTGTATTAGTATTCTCCTAAGATTATGGCTCTGCAACTAGGTGAGCAACCTACCAAAAATCAGTGAAAGTCTGCAAAATCATATAGACCTGATGCTGCTTTCATTTGCAATGTGATAAATCAGGAGTAAGCCCAATGAAAGCATTAAGGTTGCACTAATGCAAAGCTCACATAAGTGAAAGGAAAATCAAGGCAGCATTTCTACTGAATTGTGCATTTTTCTCTTCAGAATGCATACTAAGAATACTTTTAAGTTTCCAACATGTACATATGAAATAGCTGCAATACCTAATTTGTAATCCTCAGTTTTTATATTCACATGACGAATCTACATTGTCACAACAGAATAAATGTCCACAAACACTTCTGAGTATTTTTTGCTGTCTACAAAATTCAGAAAAATGAAAAGGAGACAAAACAGCATTTTTGGCATATGAATATGCTTGCCAGGATTTAGGACAAAACATTTCCTTGCCAAACTCTGCTCCTTTCCCAAGTCATAAACAAACATCATAAAATAGCCTTACATAACTGCCAACCAAATTTTCTTTTTTAAATCTAATTCAGTCTTTTGTGCTATGGACAAAACCAGTCTGTTTACCACGTGTCTTTTCATCCTTACTGAATTTGATTACATGACAAGCTCCTAATTTAAAGACCACTGAAATCCATAGAAACATTTATATTCATTACAAACTATTTTTTTCCATTTGAATTAGAAAAACGGAGCAAGAAAATCTCATATAGTGTGGTCTTCTGTAGATTATCAGTGCAGCCAGTGGCAGATCTGTGAAGAATTGGGTGCTCCTTACTTGGGACCATGTAATTTTACATAATTTTAATAATTTATCCTGGGAGAGATGGAGCTGGCCATCTATTGCAAACAAGTACTGCAGGATTTGACCAGTCAAAGGGACTTTTTGTTTGCTTTCCCTGTTTGTTCTGTAATGCACACAGTGGTTGGAAGATGGAGGGGTTTCTGTAGGCTTTGAGAAATAACATGAGCTACAGTGGCCTGAGAGGCTGCTGCCTTCACTTCAATAAACCTAGACACCTATCAGCACATAAACTGAGCCTTCAGCTGCACCTTTCTAAATAAAAACTTTCTTTCCACACAGTTCCAATCAGCTGAAGGGTGATGCAAAGAACTTTCCAGGAGAGGAGAGTTTAAAGGAATGATTATATTCTCTGTTTTCTCTTTTTTATTTTACAGAATTAATTATTTAAAATTCTGCCAACAAATACATTATTTTCCCCTAAATTTTAAGATAAATGTGTAACCATTTTACTTCAATTAATAGATTTCTAACAGCCAGTTAGATATCACAGTCCATTATTAATTAGTGAAAAAAGGTATCTTATGCAGAACTTAGATTATCTGGAGCATCAGATACTGATTTAAAAACTAAAAACACCAGAGTACTTACTTTCTTCAAATTTTACAGGGCAGGGTTACAGCTTCAAAAGTCATGGAAACATTCTTCAGAGACAGTCTCCAAGAGACAACACTGCTCACCAGAATGGGAAATAATGCTCTGTATTTCATAGAATCACAGAATGGTTTGGACTGGAAGGGGCCTCATGATCTCCATGTTTCAACCCCCCTGCCATGGGCAGGGGCACCTTCCACTAGGCCAGGTTGCTCAGAGCTCCTTCCAGCCTGCTTTTGAACACTTCCAGGGATGGAGAATCCTCAGCTTCCCTGGAAAACCTGTTCCAGTGCCTCACACTGAAAAGATGAGGTAAAAAAAAAAGTGTTCAAAGTGGACTTTGTAACAAGAGTCTGGGAAAAGACCTTAGCTGGTCCTGTGGCTTTGGCCTACTCAATTTTCCAGAGCAGGCTTTGATCTGGGCTTCACAGAAACCAGCATGAGTGAAAAATTACCTCCCTGAAATTCAGCTCAGTGTCTGCTGGTTATAAAGCCCAGGAAAGTCAAAGAGTGTGGATGATTTTAATTTTAAAGAATCCAAAATTAACTTCTCCACAATAGCAATTACACCGCTGTGATCACTACTGGGGTGATTTATGTTTGGATTTGCCTCACAAGAAATATTCAGCAATCAGGAAAGTCTCATTTCTTTCCTTTTTGGAATGGGAAATAAGATGGTTTTTCACACATAACAGTGCTCTTTAAAGTTGCTGTACCTGCTGTCCCTGTCTCCCAGCAGTTGCTAAACACAGGCTGTGATGCAGCACAGCTGCTTAGGAAGGGCAGGTAAGCGGCAGCTGCTCCGTCCTGGTTCCTCCACAGTGCCCACAAGAAGTGGGACTGCAGCAGCTCAATCCAGGCTTTCTCTCAGCTGCTTTGCATTCCAAGAGCAGCAGTGTCACACCCATCAAGGCAGGCGCTGCCCTGTGCCAGCCCCTGGCACAGAGAGGCTGTGTGTGTGCAGGCAGAGCCCCTGGTGCAGGCTGGCTGCGCGCTGTCCCCAGCGAGGTGCAGTGAGAGCCTGCCAGGACCCCGAGCCCCTACACGGATCTCTTCCACTGGCTCTACTGTCATGTAAGTGAGCTGGTACCACCAAAATGTCAGGGAACAACTCAGATGTTGACTCTCAGCATCAGTTAACGCAATTTAAAATACGTGGATTTATCTGCACATCTAAAATAGAATTTCTTTCAGTGGATCTATGAAGATGTGACAATCTAAATAACACATGGAGAAACTTCCACTTCTGATGAGTAACTGCAGCTGGGCCAGATAGTGTCCTGATCCTTTCATTACAAACAGCTTTTCTCTCCACAAAACTTCAGGATGATACTTATCCCTTTGTGAAGCATATCCTAATTTACCACTTGGCCAGTGGATGGATAAGTATTTTTTTCCTGTCTTATTCATCCTGAAGTAAAAAAGAACACACCCACCAAACAACAAAAACCAGAAACACATTCTCCTGATTATAGCAACTTCCCAACATGTGCATGAATGACAGACAGTGGACATTATTCTTTGTATTGATCTATGATTAATATCTCATGCAAAATATAGGCTACCTAGGAGTTTCACTCTTACAGAAGACAGAAATGAACAGGCATTTTAAAAGGTTGGATTTAGAAGTTCTATATGGTAAAAAAAAAAATCTTGTCCTAATGAATGAAATGTAATTAAGGAAGAAAACCAGAAACAACAAACAACAACAAAAAGTTAGTGAAGGAACCATCTTCCTCAGAGAAAGCTTTATAAACAGAGTAGTTTTTTGAAAAGAAGGTTTGGAAACATAAAAAAGGAGTTTGTCTAGTGTATTGAAGAGAACAGTGTTTTGCCTACATTTTTTGGTAAATAAAATGGACTTAACCAATTAACTATCTGGCTCCAGAATCAATCTCATTTTGTCATGGAAACAGCTTGTAAAACGCTGAACATATGGAGAGCGCAGGCTGATGTCTGAAACTTTCAATAAAATACTTAGTACTGTTGCATCTGAGAACTGCATATTTGCCAAATGACAGAAAACAAGAAAATGCTGCTCCCTCTTGTTTAAGATGGATTGTGAAGCCTGGATTGTGAGATGTCCTTACTTGCCCTATCAGGCAATTTGCCAGCATACTTTGAGTCCTTAACACAGTAGTCATTGGATTTCTGCTTTATAGCAATATTTTAAAGACTTCTGATTTCTCTGTGTTTTCCAGCCTTAGATTATTCTCTGGCCACCACAATACCACATTCTTTAGATAGTCTTTATAAACTGATGCCCTTGCTCTGCATTCATAGCACTTGTTAAAAGTGAATGGGTCACTTCACACTCCAACACATCAAACTATGGACCAGAGCCAAGAATTAAAATTGATGAATTAAGTCTGACCCAGACTTCTTGAAGAACAGGGGTTGGGGCATTTGCTTAGACTCAGCATGAAGCCTTTGTTTCCTTTTATAATCTGACAGTGGATGAGTATTGGAGAGGAGAGGAGAGGAGAGGAGAGGAGAGGAGAGGAGGAGCTGGGGGAGGATGGGGACATGGAAAACCAACATGTCTCTTGGATTTGCACTTGCAAATAGAAGTCCACACAATTTGGATTCTCATTTCTGCAAAGTGGGTGTTTTTCTGATTCCTACATTCTTACCTCTAAAACACCATTGATTCACAGTTGCATAAAACACTTCAAACTGAGCTAAAGTCTGAATTTAATTACTGATCAATTCTGTACAAACACAAGCTCATCAGTACTATCAGGAAATCAGCTCTCTGTCCATAAAAAGGCACAACTCTATTTGCTGTCCTTAAAACTTACAGTCAGACCTTACTGAGTAACACTGAAACTCACTATGGGAATAATACTTTTTTAAAATAAGAGATGTACCATATAAACCACAAGAAATTTTTATGTACTCCTTATTATGCAAGGTTGTTCAATAATATTTTGGTCTCTAGGGGAAAAAACACATGTTTTCTTATGGAAACTATCTTCAGGACAAACAGAGTTATGTTATACAAGAACAGCAAATTTAATAAATGATAGTCGTGTTTTTAGTTGTTTAACAGCCCTGGTATATCCATCTCCTTCTCTTGACAGCATACAAACATCAGCGCTCCTGGCAAACGTGACTTGGTAATGGTAAATTGCCATTGCTGAACTGATTCTGAGCTGATGAATGTATACAGAATGAAATAAAACCTAATAAAGATCCCATGTGTTCAAACTAAGGAGTACAGACATTTCAGATATTGCTGAAATTTGTACTAATTCAGCACTTCATGTCACCAAATTCTACTCTCCTTGTATTCCTTGAGGCCGGAATTACATTAAAAAACTTCATTTTTTAGAAAATACAAATCACAAAATAAAAGGAGAAGGGAAACTTTGATACATACAGAAACTGCCAAGAGCAACAAAATTTGTGCTAACGTTTTAAAAACAAAAACATAAAAATTAATTTTTAATAAATCTAGAAGAAAATGTTTTTCGGCAGACTACAAAGATGGGGAGCCTTCCTATTCCTGGCAGCATTCCACTGCTCCGTGCACTGATGAGAGAAGCAGCACCAGTGTGGGAAGGGAAGGGAAGGGAAGGGAAGGGAAGGGAAGGGAAGGGAAGGGAAGGGCGCTGGCTCACAAACGCCATCTGAGCCCGTGGCACAGCTGGGAAATCAGAACTGGCCCCTCGGAAGTCTGTTCAAATGCACCACTTCTGAGGGAGAAAGACTCTGTTTAACTGTTTTAACAGTACTTGTGTTCCCTTTCCGGGATGCACTGTTCTGAGGGACAGGTGCCAGCTCACACAGAGATTTTTAAAGCCCTATTCCGGCTCTTTTTCCTCCCAACCTTTACGGCGTTTGCCCGGCCCCTCCCTGCGCACAGGTTCGGCCATGGCGCTCCGCAGGCACAAGGTGGCACCTCGCGAAGATTTTTTTTTTTTTTTTTTTTTTTTTTTTGGCTGGTCCATGAGTTTTATTGCTTTTATCAAACAACCTCTGCATTTCATCCTCATTTCAAATAGCTTTAAATTTAAAAAAGAAAAAAAAAAAAAAAAAAAAAAAAAAAAGTGATGGTGGCGAATATTTACTAGTTTAATTCAAAAATCCGAACTCTAAAAAAATTATGTTTAAAACACCCCATTTCTTCTGAGCGTAAATTAGTCAAAATTTGTCTATCACGTTTGTAATGTTGGATCAGAATTTCAGCCCCCCCTGCCTGCCCCTCCCCCCATTCATATTTTTGCTTGTTTTGTAGGTCTGCTGCAATCTCCAGCCTCAGAGAACAGGAAACTCCTGTATCCCAGTGAGCAGGGGCTGCATGGAAGGAAAACACCAAGCTGGGCTCTCTGTTCCCATTCCTTGGCTCAGTTCATACGAGGAGTTAGAAATGAGCACCAGAGACTGTAAAGCAGAGAAACAGACAGGCTGAGAGAAAAAGGCAGCGTCATTTGCAAAGCAGACAGTGTCATTTTGGCCTGCTGTAGTAACAGAGATGCTGTGATGGACAGCATTTATGGCTTAAAAGCTCTTTGTATTTCATCTTCAGGGTGATAACTCTTTCTGATGCTTTTGACTTTGAACTTGGAGTAAAAGTTGAGCCTTGCAGAGGGTGACCCAGTTTGAAAAGCATTCCACTCTACAGCCAGACAGAAAGCTTTGCACAATTTTGGTACCAATATTAAAGGAAGCTGAAATCAAATGAGAAATAATAGTCAAAAGTAAGCTGAGTCCATCTTACAAGAGGAGGCTCCAACACCTTTTCCTACCCTGATAGTACAAAAAGTATTGTTTTTTTCTTTAAACACATCAGGGTAAGAGGTAAAAACCTGAGCAGAGAAGAAGCTGAAAAAAAACGTCCCCATCTTAAAGTAGGGGACAGTCAGGAAGCTAGAAGAAGGTTTCTGCGTGGCAAGCCAGAGGAATTCCTCCCAGGAGAGTGCAAGATGCAGGAATCTTTATTCATTGTTAAGCAGACCTTGATAGTTACAGCTAGGAGAGAGCTAACAGGACAGAAATGCCTGCAAGGATCCAGGGACAGCATCTGTTCCATATTTTCACCTGATGACTGCCCAGACACCACTGTGAAGAAGGGCTGGCTTGGTGATTTAGTGGTAAACCGTGGGGTTGGCAGACAAGAGGAACATAAAATATGAGGAGAAGCTATAAGGGCTGTAGTATATTCAAAAGACATGCAGAATTAAGAGATCCTATGCTACTTTAATGGTTTATTCCAAAATATTATGTGCTTCAAAGTACTGACTATGCTAACTCTTCTAGTTCCACCCTAGCAGCTGTAAACTCCTTTCTAAAAAGTTTGTTGTCCTGTTTGCCTCAGTTTAGCTGATTATTCTAGTTTCTAGTAATTAAGATTGCATTTCATGATTCTCAGCCTTATTCAATTAATGTTTCCAGTTTTCCATGCTACAAAAATAATACTTGTAATTATTTTAATTAAATTATTCATAAATGGCATTGGTTCCACTTCAGATACATATATAATGCAAACAGGACCATGGAGACACATAATTCATCATAAATTTTTATGTATTTTTATGTTAATTGAGGATACATGGAGCTGTTCACATTAGATGCAAATCTTTTCAAATTATCTTCCTGCTTCTTTGAGAAAAAAAATCCAACAACATTTCTTCAAGCTAAAACAAGGTAATAATTTTTTATTCATCTTTATACCTCATTTTAGTCAATTTTTTTCCAGTCTTGACATGGTTCTGAGAGTCTCCTTGCCCAGCTGCTGTGGTGTGCTGCAAAACACACTGAGGATAATGAGAAGGCTGCTTTTTTCTGCAGTTTTTTTTTCACACATACACTGTCAGCACTGTGGCACAAAACATGATTAAGCCTGATATTCTGTCTTGTTACACTGCTATCCAGAGCACATCCCAACATATGTAAACTTTGGGTTTTTAATATTATTCCTCGCAGCTAGAAGATTGACTGTTTTAATAGCACAGTAGTAAAGCAGTGGGCCAAATTCAGTCATTCCACTGACGCCAGTAAGGCTTATCCAATTTACAGTAATGCAACTGAGCCATTTCTGACTCACACCAGGGAAATCAAGGCAAATTTGACCCATGTCCAAGTGGTAAAATGTATTGGGACATTTTCTTCCCTGCAAGTTCATAATCTCACTGGAGGAAAACAGCTCAGTGCAAGCCCATGCTGGGGAGCACAAAGCTCCACTTCACAACAGGGTCTGCTTTGGGGGGTAGGAGAAGGGACCATGACTGGGCCAGAGCTAAAAGTGAGTTTGTGACCTGCCTTGTTGATTTGTTGTGGGACTGGGACAAAGCATCAGAAAAGCATCCCACCTGCACAGTTAGAATGTGATGCAGGGATTTGCTGTCCTGTTAAAAGTGGAGGGTGGACTGCCTTAGAAATACACTAAAGTATGATCCAAATTTGAAAGAACATGAAAAGTTTTGCCTTGAAAAGCTGGATTTAGAATTGCTCCCTTTCCTTTCTGAGCACACACAAAAAATGCCTCTGTTATGAATAAAAGTAGTAATCTTTCTTTGCTCCTTCTTCCTTTTCAAAATCTAATTTCCACTCTGATGTCTAGTTTAGGTCCAAATAGTTGCAGTGAAATTTCCAGGCACAACCCAAAGGAACAGTCCAACTGGATAATGGAGAACAGATTGCTGAGTGTTAAACAGCTTTGTTGTGGATTTAGTCAAAAGCTTTGCTTTCAGGGGTCTTAAAGCAAAAAAGTCTCCAGATACAATGAGGACAAGATTTAGCACAATGTAGCACAGGGGTGCCATCTAAAATTAATACATGGTAGTTGAGTTCTTACATTAGAATTGATCATTTTCACTGACAGTGGCTAGTGGGAAGGAGGAAGGAAACAAAACAAGTGTCCATCTCTAAAGAGCAAAGCTACATACACATTTACACACATCGCCTAAGAAACTATAACAAAAAATAAAACCAACCCACAAATATCTACAAATTCTAGGCAACACCAAAATGCATGGCAGACTCTTCATCTTTTTACCACCAGATTATTTCCACAGATAATGAATGAAATGTACCTTCTACAATAATTCACTGCATAGTTTAGCTGCAAAATCTCAGGCGTCTGTCCACACAGATTCCCTGAGCAGGGAAGTTATCCTGCTACTTGCATTCTTCATGTGTTTCCATGTCCAGGTAATCATTAACCTTTGCTACTCCACTCTCCTATTTATTGATAATCACTTTGATGCTAGCTAATCAAGGATGCTAGAAGAACCTGTAGCAACCTGCATGTAATTTAGGATGAAGGGAGCAATAAGGAACACGTGAGAATGCTAGTGGGAAAAGGGCCTGGGGCTGACAATGGGGAACACCGGTCATAACATGAAATTTGCAGAAAATTAGGGAGAACAATTAGAAGAAGAGCTGTAAAATCTCTGTTTCCACAGCCATTTCAGATTCATGTATTTCATGTATTTCAGATTCTTTCTTTTCTGATACAATTGGAATATACAGATCATGGCAATTTGCAAATCATATTTTTTCCATTTGGAATCCTCTTTGGAAAGAGTTGCCAATATCCAACCTTCTTTCCACAAACCAATCATTATCAGATCATATTCAAATACTTGTACCTTCATTTTTTGTTAAAATGTTTCCTCAGTGATTAACTAGGCCCATCAGGGTATGTTGGGTAGTATTTTATTGTGTAATGGATGCACTGTTGAGAAATCATGACTCACAACTGAAACTGATTTTTTCCACATTCCATTACTAATTTCTAAGGGTATTGCTCTGATTCTGGTATTCTACCAGCACCCTTTGCCTTTTCTTAAATGTGAAAGTCAGAGCAGGGGGTGGGTTGCCAAAAAGTGCCCATGAGTTTTTCCCTCTTGTAAAGCTGTAGGAACTCTGCCTGGTAGCAGAAGCATGAGCTGCTTTGTTCTCTGAATTCCTAGAGCCTGTTCAAGATCAGACTGTGGTTTCTTATGGAAAAGAAACTTTTGTTTCTTTTGTTCTTTCTGCTTTCCTAGTTGTCTATCTTAGACAAGAGTACATAGCTGTTATTTGTGTTTGCCTGAACTGAAGGAAAGGGGCAGTCACTAACAAGCAGAAGAGGATTTGAAGAGACAGCCAGGGTCACGTGGCCAACAGGCCTCATCACATTCCGTTTCACAGCTCTTGTTTCTTTTATCTGTTGCTTTTCTTGAGATTTTTTCTTCAAACCACACACAAATGAACTTCCATCAGTTCACCTCTCCTAGAAGGGATTGTGGGAAATGGTTCCTAAGATCTGCTGTTGTTTAGATCTCTTTTCTCCTGTTCTGATAGCAGGACAACAGCATTCAGTTGGATCTGTGATGTGAGCATTTTTTTCCAGCCCTTGCTCTGCTGCAGCCTGCTGGTTAAATTATTTCTTCAGACAGAGTTAAGGCAATTTGATGACATATGAGTGCAAGGAAAGGTCAAAATTTAGCTCCCAAAGTCTACAGTAATAATAATAGTTAATTCTTACCTAGTGGTTGTAGCTATATAAGCACTTTACAAGGGAATGTCAGTATTACTGTTCCTATGTGACAGCCAGCAAATCAGAAGGAGCATGAGCGTGGCCAGGCCAGGAGAATGCAGAGCTCTGGCTGAGTGCCCTCTCCATGTTGCATTCTAGTATTAGTTAAGGCAGCAGCTAAAGCAAAACTCTGCCCAGCAAATGACTGGTGTAGAAGTATTTAGGCCACAATTCAGCATCAGACAGCACATTGCTATTTACATTTAGAGTTACATTTGCTTATACTGCAGGCAGTGTGAGCCTCGATCCCTGGAAAACATGGATCTTAGTTCAGCAGCACTTGGGTGCAACCCAGCTAAGAGCACAAGGCAAAAAGAAGAGGGGACTGTGAGAGCCAGGCAATCCTGTCTTTTTAAGAGAGGAAAACAGCCCGCAATCCTACAGAGAGCCACGACCAGGCTCCAGTGGGTTCCAGTCAGTTCTTGCTCAGACACTGCAGGGGGGATGGGGAGCACAGGATTGCCCTGGGATGGCACTGCCACCATGAACAGTCACCTTCTGCCACATTTCCTTTATGCTTCCAGGCAATTCAGAGCTGCAAAGGACTCATGCATTAGAGACAAAACTCTTCTAGAGATCAGTGAAACACATCCAGCACATTCTATAGTTAGGGGGAGTTTTAATTGAACTGGTGACTCGAGTGCAGGAGCCATGCCTGAGAGAAAGTGGTGCAATGCCACCATCCCCAAAGCCTTTCCCTCTCTGTTCCAGAGATCTGACAGTGCTGATTATGCCATTTGTTGGAGATACTGATTTTCATTATATAACCACCTATCTCCTGTGTACAGGTCTGAAACCACCCACTCATTCACATAAGCCACAAACAGAACCAAGAGACATAAACTCAGAGAATAAAAAGGTAAGAAACTGGCTTTTAGATCATAGTGCTCTTAGAGCACAGGGGCTGACAGTCAGATTAAGAACTGTTGTTCTAATGAAATAACAACAGAATCACATCTGCACCGTGCGTTTTTAGTCCAGAACAGTAGGATTGCTTAAAACATCCTGAATCAGGTCCAAATTATGATGTGACTGCTTCACACTTCTCCAAAACCCCAAGTGTAATTCTTTTGTGCTTCCAGCACAGTTTCTGTGCTGGAACTACGACCACACGAGGGCAGTGTAGTGGGGGAGTAAAATCCAGGAATGCAAATTAAACTCTAAGCCTGATTTTCCTGCCTCTTCATGAAATCTGGAGGTAGAACTGTGTCTAGAGAGTAGAGTGGCCTGCAATTACCCCACAAACTACAGAGGAAATTCTAACACTTCTGTTCAGCCTCTTCTTATCACTGTATTTTGTCCTGCTTTTATTTCCTTCACCACTGCTCTGAATATTCTCTTTCCTAGAGCTGTGGGTCTGAAGTGTCTCAGAGGTTGAGACTTCAGTACACTCTGCTCTGCAAACATACAAAGATTGGGCTCCTAACAGAAGGGAAATTGTAAGAGATGTGGAAGGTCAGGCCTGCAGTTCAGTGAGGTGAACATTTTGTATTGGAGCAAAATCTCCAAAACTGTGCTTAAACACCCCTGGATTCCCTCATCTAACCCAAACCACAAATTCTCCTGGGAAAGCAAACAAGACCACTGTGCTTGAATTTTGATAAGTATAATTTTCATATTATTTCACTAGGCCAGGAAATATATTCTTCAGAAACTCTTAGCTAAGCCTCTTTTCCCCTCAAACCCTCTGCAGGGTTCAGTTCCCTAACTCACTGACACAGCTGCTCAAGTAATCTTTTTCAAGATGAAAGCAGCCAGAATTCTTAAAATCCTCTAACTCAATTTTACTGTGAACATGTTCTTAACACATGCAATATGTACTTATGTAAACTTGAGATTATGAAGTTTGTCTGCATTGTGCTGGACTGATCCTTTAGCTCCTCTATAAACTTAATAGATAACTCTCCTAGGACATAGTTGTATTCTGCAATTTCTTTACCTTCAGTTTTAGTTTCATAAGCAATTGTTTCTTTGAAAATTGATACTGATTTTGCTTTAAAATTGATATTGCAATTCTGTGTAGTTAAAGACGTGATAAACAAGAGCTCACTCTCATATCCTTAGGGAAACATGCAATTGTTTAATAATCCCACTCTCCTGTCCAAAGATGGATTTTTATCCATTGCATGCTCTTTCTACTGCTGTGCAATTATTACTAAGGCATAATAATATCTTCTTTCTATTTCCACAAGCACGGCATTACATGCTTTGTATCACTCAGCCACAGCTGTGATAATGTATCCTTGAAAGGCAAGAAAACTAATGAGGCAAAACCTTTCTGTCTGAAATCCAGGATTATTTTCTTCCACAAAGTTCTGCTTTGAAGGGTACTCCTTCATGAAATCCTGCAAAATAAACTTATCATATTCTCAGTCACAACTAATGGTAAGATAAAAAGCCACAAACCTTTTCCTTGAACAGCGGTTTTGTATTTTACTGTGTATCTGATCAATTAAATCCCATATTAGGGCTTCATTTTCAATCCTATTTCCTTCAAAATTCATATCAATTACATGGACCTGTGTTCTAGTACAAGATTCAGTATATAGAAGACTATTTTTCACTTTTGTTGTTTTTTTTTAAACACACCAGTTTGTGTATCCTTGGTCATAGCAGGAAATCTGATCTCCTTCATACACAATTCCTTATTCTTTCAGTCAGCCACAAAGCCAGCTTTAGAGTAACTGCTCATTACAGGCAAAATACTGGTGTCTCTTAGGGAATGAGAGATCAGCCTTTGATTTAAAAATGCCCATGGTCTGGGCCTAAATCTTCTCTGTCGTTCTCTTCTTCTCTGACAGTTTGCTATAATTTAAGGGAAGCCATTCTGCTGAATTTGGGTAAATAAATGTTATGGTTGTCTCACAGAGAGAATAGCATTTAGGTCATAATAGAGGCTTGTTATTTACAGTTTAAAAAAGCCAGTTCTGAGTCCTGTCCTGGATGCCTAGCTACACATGTGACTGATATAGTGCATTTTGTATATTTTGGCACAAGAATGTGGTACACAATGATCTTATTTAGCAATATTTTGAAAAACATGCCAATTTGGAAAAAAAAAAAAGCCTTCAAATATGTGACAGAGCTGTGCCTTCTGTGGCAGAGGGTATAAAATTGAGAATTCTTGGCTTGTGATATAACCTCTCCACTGTTTCTAAGGAGAGAGTCTTCATTAACGTCTATTTTCAATTTTCATTTTATAAAATAGTTGATGCCAAACTGGGACATATCATCAAGTAAGGCCAAGTTGGGTAAGCACATGTTTTTTGTATACAATGAGAAGTACATTGTGGTCTGAATTCTGTTTAGACTGAAGTTTTTTACTAAGCTGCTTTTATACAGAGGGGTTAGAATGAAGGCTTAGAATTAACATAAGATCTCTTGTTGCTTATGACTAAGAATATTAGTGAAAAGACTAATTGGTTTGTATGAGAAGTTTAGAAATCTACTTTTATTCTTAATATCCAGGTCCTTCAAGTCAAAAAGAACTGACTCATCCTGTGACTCAAATATTGCAGTGTTGGTTTCCATTATCCGGCACATCAGAACAATGACATGCAGAAGTACATTTTACTTGAGTTTTACTAAGTTTTCCAATATAATTGACATCAGTGCACTGGACTATTATTGCAAGGCAGGAGAAAGCTGTGGATTGTTTCTGTTTCAATTTTAAGAAATGCCGATTTTTCTAAGTGCTTTAGATGTCTATATTCTACAGAAATCTAAGTGGGAATTTGTATTTCTGTTGAAACCGGTAATGATGTACTCATTGTGTTTCCATTTTTCTTTTATTAATAGATTTCTGTGTTTTCTCCTAAAGTTCTGCAAATTATATACAAAGCTACAAAATCCAAAGTGAGACAGTTAAAAGATGTTCAGGCACAATTGTAAAGCTGTTTCGTAATTCTAAATATTTAACATCTTGTTATAACAGCAATGAATAGATACTTGGCAAGGTTGATTAAAACAGATGTTGAAAGAAGAAAACTAGTAACCATTTAACTGTGCAAAAGGGCTCAAACAGGATTTGGAGCCCATGGGAAATGTGATATGAGTGGTTATTGTTGTGTCTGCCAATTAAATAAAGCTCATCAAATTATTCATAGCAAATAAAATCTGTTGCAAAACAAACCCGTTTGACTCATAGCAGACTGTTCAAAGATGCTTCTGTTTCTCTAAATGTACTTTTTCTTCATTTGAAAGATATTAGGAGACCATCCACAATGGTCAGCAGTTGCTTTGATTGGTGATGTGCATGACAGTAACTGTTTTTGTTTTTTTCCTTGATGACAATGTTGATGTTTTGGAGGCAATAGATACTTTCCTATTTGTAAAGAACACTGTACTTTCAGTACACTGTACTTTCTCTCTTACGAACTTACAGTTCATAAGAGAGAAAGTAAAAAAGAAAGAGCACTAATGCATCCAGACAAGAAAGAAGAAGTCTAAGAATAAATCCTAGTAAAGTATTTTGAAGCATGATCACAATAATTTCAGTTAACTAATGAACTGAACACTTCTGGTATAAATGTTTCACTGTTAGGAAAGAATAAGTATAGGGATTTAGAGTTCTGGTACCAGTCACACAACAACTAAGTGATACTGAATAGTCATACTCAAGTTTACCATGAACACCTGAATATAGCACACTGCATAGAGCACACCAAATGTAGCACCTTTATTCTGAGGCTCTGACTTCTAATACAATAGAAGTATCTTTTAGTAATAGCTTTTGTGCTGGAAATAAATTTGCAATTTTTCCTGACTTTGAATCTGCTACCTAGTGAAAGAACCCACTTACTCTTAGGAGAATGGGAGCACAGTTCTGCTTTGCACTTGTTGAACTCATCTACAGAGAGAAAATTGCCCAGCCCTACAGTATAGTCTGATTCCAGGCTATATGAAAGGATCACACAGTGTTTCTACTTCACAGCACAGAGACAAAGGTTAATGAAAACCAAGACCTTGGGGTTCAAATCTGTTCCTTGCTTTCACTGTAACCGTCCTGTGGATTAGAGAGCTTTTCTTGCCATGTGGCTCTCCCACAACTGGAAGAGTTTCCCATAAACAACATTTTCAGTTAGCTGTTTGTGTTTAGACTATTCTGGTTTGTTGTTTTGTTTTTTTTTTAGGAACAGCTGTGCAGTTGAGCATCTCCAACTAAACTGGTCATTAAAACCACTTTAGGCAACTAATTCAGGCACTGTACAACAGTGATAGCACTGAAAAGCAAGGGTGATGCTGTAGCTAAACAGCACAGTAGGAAAATAAAGACTGTAAAACATCCTGCCCATATCTCACACTGTTTCAGGTTTTCCCTCACCTTTTAGCCAGTGTGGATGCTTTTAAAAGAAGCTACAGCATAATTAGAACAAAATATAGAGCCTTAAGGAACCATGCATAGAATGTCTGGAATATTTTATTGGACTTAACAATTTAATCGTTTTTACTTCTGAAAAAAACACAACATGCATCTTGCTAGCTAACCTCATTATCCAGAAACACATATCCAGAAAGCACTGAGCCTCTGGTTTTAGTAAATCTCCACTCTCCCTTTGCTTCCCATTTTGTTCTGTAATTTTGCAATGCTTCTCAATGAAACTGCCTTTTTCATGATTATCAGTGGCCACAAGCTTTCCAGCCCATAAGCAAACACCCTCTGTCCCCAAATAGCCTCTGTCTTTCACCCAGCTACCTCACTGAATGCCAGTAGTTCCCCCTGCTCAGTGAACACACTTCAAGGTCTGCATGTTCTGGGCCTAAAATTATTTCTTTGATAGCAATTATATATACAGCACCTTTTGTCCCACAGCCTTTGAAACAAGCTAAAGATATACATGCTTTGTCCAGAGGTCATTTAATCATGGAAATGCAGCCAGCCTTGGCTGGAAATGCAGCAACAGTTAATAGTGCATGGCCATATAAGAGCACTTTAGGTCAGCAAACTATGAATGCATTTGTTTCTAATGAAGCTGCTGCTGTAATTTAGGAAAGAAGCAGAATAATTATTCAGTTTGGAGTTTGGCCAGGAGACCAAAATGAACAGCATTCAGACTTCAGTAAAAATGCTCAAGAGTTGAAAATGGCCACAAATAATGTGGACCTAGGTTTTAAATTTCATTTGAAAGATGGATGAGCAGGTCATTTTGCTGTCAATGGGTCTCTAATTGGTTTGCCTCAGAGCATTTTTTGATCAATACTTTCTACTTCTTTGTGTAACAAAGATTCTGCATTCATCGTGTCTCAATATTTTTACATTCAATGCTTTGCAATCCCTTAGTTATAAACCCCATGATTTAGTAAGGCCAAAGTGAAGAAACTGGAGTAATTTTTAGTATAGTTTGCACATTGAAAAGCCTTGATTTTTTAAAACTAGTAATTTTGTCTTATAACTGTGAGGAAAATCAAGAACTTTCCATCTAATGGTTTTAGACCAAATTAGGTTTCTTTTAGGAATTGATTTTTCTGCTTCTTCTGCTTCCTTACCAAAACAAAGATTGGAAAGAAAAGGCTCCTTTTTAATTTTAACTTGATGACTCACTGGGAATTTGGCTGGCCTAGAACTACAAGTGGTTGTCCCAGGTGAATAATTGTTTCTATCCCTGTCCCCTGTTACACAGAGAATCTTATGATTATTCAACCCCTTCTCCATGGAGCAGGGCAAGGGCTTGGCACATCCCTCCTGGTTCATCTGCTGAAGGCTTCTCTGGTCACCAGTCAGAGCTGTGAGTGCTTCAGACATGGACATGGAGCAAACTGACACTTGGCTATTTGCATCAGGAAAAGCTGAGTGCAGAGAGGCAGTTATATGGACAGCATTTCTTTTCCAGGGAGCAGCTTTTACTCACAGCCAACCAGAATATGCTGCCTGCACAGGAGTGCCATGCTCTTTGCTAGGATAGCACATCAGCATTGATGCACCAGCAAAGCTGTGTGAGTACAGCCTTAGCCAGGCCTATAATCTACTTTTGATCTGGGCAGTAACCTCCCACTGACATAATTGATAGTCTGCTGTCAGTCATGGACTTCACACAACCTAACATTTACACTCTGACCCATAATTATATTTAGAACATACACACACCTCTTCCTGCACAGAGAATAAAAAGCTGCACAGTACATCTTTCAGGAAGACTGTAAAGATTCCACTCATCCATCCCTAAAGACAAAAGTCCTTTCCAAATTTTTCCATCATGCTGTGCAATAGTAGTTAACGTTGTCAATCTCCTATATGTGTCTTACAAAGAAGACCAGAGAAATAACTAGGATACAATTTCATTATTCAGATGAAAAATGCCCTTCCTTACAGCAATCCAGTTACTGAGGATTACTATATATTACCAAGATATATATATATTTCATCAAATATAATGAAGCTGGAACAAACAATGTGAGACTTAACATATCTATGACTTTTTACCTCAGGAGACCAGCACAAAGCAGAAGGTTTTATCAAGTTATTTTATTATAAAAATGAGTGATATGCATGCTTAAAACATGCATCAAGGGAATGAGAGACTGCAAAATATTAAAGTAACCCTAGACCACATTAGCATAGCCTTGATCTGCAAGAACAGTACTGGCAATAAACTTTAGTTCAGTACTGATCTTTTTAAACTTCACTGCAGTTTCTTGTAATATCCTTTGTTATGTCAAATTTTAACTTCAAATAAAGTGAGCAA
This sequence comes from Onychostruthus taczanowskii, assembly GCF_017590055.1. Taxonomy (NCBI): domain Eukaryota; kingdom Metazoa; phylum Chordata; class Aves; order Passeriformes; family Passeridae; genus Onychostruthus; species Onychostruthus taczanowskii. The sequence goes on along the minus strand of NW_024503679.1, from coordinate 4,820,674 downwards.
ATTGCCCCACGTCTGGTCCTGATTTATACAAAAGACACATTCTCTGTCTTCAAAGGTTGACTGAACAAAGTCCAAGAACTGTACTCAAAGGATGCTTTTTGGTTTCAAGCTAGCAGTTGAAGTTAAAAGATGTGATGTTTATGTTGCCTTTACTAAGAATTTTATACCACTGTAATCTAGAAAGCACTCCATAACAGCTCCCTAGCAGGTCTGCAATAGAAATATAGATTAGGAGTACTTTTAAAGGCCATCTGATTTGTCATAACCAAAGGAGCAGGATCAGTGTTCCTTCAAGTGACCAAGAGTGCCTGTCCAGGGAAAAGAACATACTCACTCCTGAAATGTTCCATTTCCCATTGATCTGAGCTTCTGTCTGTCAAAACAGCACAAGTCTTGAAAGAAATGGAAAAATGAACCCTATTTCCCAGAAGGCACTACACTAACCACTGCAGCACATGCACTTTTAATAGATTTATGGCTTATATGTATTATAGTAGTTCCTTTTTTGGCAGCCCACATTTTTAAGAAATTTTATTTACCTTCTTCTGGGACTGAAAGTTTTTCTCCTCATAAATCAGCCTGTTGCAGAAGACAATCATAATGGCATTTTGCTGCTGCTTGGAAAGAAGGTGACCAGAGCTCTGCAGTCTTGAGGTGCAGTCAGGGACCAGCTGCCTTCCCAGGAGGAATGAGAATTGGAGCACGCTCTGCAGTCTTGAGTCAGGGACCAGCTGCCTTCCCAGGAGGAATGAGCATTGGAGCACTGCTGCACCTATGGCATTCCAGCACAATTCTCCAGCTGCATATTGCCTTCAGTCCTTGGGACACAGGGTTTAAAAATCAGGTTTTTGAGAGGTTTCCTTCTCTGCACCCACTACTCTTAGTGCACCCAATTTCCCTGGACAAAATCCCAAACCAATTTCATTAACAGAACAGCAACACTCCTATTCAAAGGCCTCAGTGAAAATAAGCAGCCTTGCAGGGGAGCACTTCCTTCCAGAAATTATGGTATACACAGATATTTTACACATTAGGATACTGCCAACACTATACAATGCCAGCTATTGTCACATCTCTAGTAGCTGGGCCCTGAAGTGCATTACCAGTAGCTATTTCTATGAAGCCAAGTACTCAAAAACAACATTGCTTATGGCTTTGATTTAGCACTAAATGAAGAGAAAATGTTGTCTAAATCCTTATTTCAGAGTCATTAACTAGTTATCATCTATTACTTGTTGTCATATTCTGTTGTATTCATTTTGATAAGCATTTAACTTTTTTTTCTTCTAAGTAATGGGATCATCTTCTGCCAAAAGCAATTCCTCTTTGCTTGCTTTTTTTGTTTTGTTTTATAAAATGAAATCATCACCATGTAATCCAGACTAATCACTGCCCTGACAATCTGTCAGCAAAATACAGGGATACATGGCTCAAAATATAATACAAGCAAAATATGGCATGTCAAAACCTGCCTTCCTTGGGCTGTCATAATTCCTGATGAAGACTGGCTATATGTGATATGCTCCACAGCAGTACTAATGGCTCTCTAAGGACTACAGCTGAAGTGATTTGCCAGTGATACAGCCCAGATATCCCTTGCTATGAAATCTGAAAAATTATACACTTTCCTTGTAATTCCAAGTAAGAACTTAATTTCATTATGTATTTTGTTCTTCTCAAAGGGAACATGTATTACAATGCATGAAACAAAGCCTTGAGAAAGGGAAAAAGAATATCAAGACCCTATAGCTAAAGCAAAGATAATCTGGAAAACACACTAGTTATTTGACTAAGACCAACCTGCCTAAGTACAATAGAAAGAAATGGAAGGAAGGAAGGAAGGATTGGCATCCAGAGGGACCCTGACAGGTCTGAGAGGTTGGTCTGCATGAACCTCACAAAGTTCCACAAGGACAAGTGCAAGGTCCTGCACCTGGGCTGGGGAAAGGTAAGCACAAATATAGACTGGGCAGAGAGAGGAGTGACAGCAGCTCTGGGGAGAAGGACCTGGGGGTGTTGGTGGATGAGGGGCTGGACATGAGCTGGCAGTGTGTGTTTGCAGCTCAGAAAGACAACCAAATCCTGGGCTGCACCAGAAGAAGTTGGACCAGCAGGTCAAGGGAGGGGATTGTCCCTCTCTACTCTGCTCTTGTGAGAGACCTGGAGAGCTGCATCCCGCACTGGGACTCCCAGCATAACAAGGACGTGGACCTGCTAGAGCAAGTCCACAGGATGGTCCCAAGTATGATCAGAGGGCTGGAGGACAGGCTGGGAGAGCTGGGCTGTTCAGCCTGGAAAAGAAAAGGCTTCAGGGGGACCTTACAGCACCTTCCCGTGCCTAAGTGGGCTCCTAAAGAGCTGGAGAGGGACTTTGCAGGGACAAGGGCCTGGAGTCGTAGGACAAGGGGAAATAGCTTCAAACTGAAAGAGGGAGGAGTTAAGTTAGACATTAGGGAGAAATTCTTTGCCACGAGGGTGGCTGGGCACTGGCACAGGTTGCCCAGAGAAGCTGTGGCTGCCCCATTCCTAGAAGTGCTCAAGGCCAGCCTGGATGGGGCTCCGAGCACCTGGTGTGGTGGAACCCCACCATGGCAGGGCGTGGAACGAGATGGTCTCTAAGGGCCCTTCCAACCCAGTATTATGATTCTGTGATCTATGCTTATGCATGACCTAATGCTCCTCTTAATGAGTAATTCTTGTAAAAACTACCTGGGGAACCTCTTCTTCATTAGAAATTGATTATTTTCAGAGGAGATGAATTAGAAGACAATTAAAATCAGGAATTACAGCTTCTTTGAAAGCCAGCCCTTAGGTTATGCTGGTTGAAATATTTCAGAACTGTTCTTAAAGTTTCATTATTTCTTTAAATGTTCACAGTTTTTGCTACTGTGAAATTTTCTAAGATTAATTCATAACAGAAATTATCATCACCTCACTGGGATCCCTAGGGACAGTTGTAGAAGCTTTTAAGCAGACTTTTTTTTGCTAAAAAGAATTATGGAAAAGTTCTGCACCCATTTCAGAATTCACATTATATATGACCTATAAAAATATAATCTCAACCTCATTTCTTGATTTCTTATTTCTGCATCAAAAAGGAATGCAAAATCTGATAATAAATGTACTACTTAGCCCTAAAGTTTGAGTAAATGACATATATGAATTTTTGCATTATCTCCTGATAAATACCATACAGAATGCACTGGACAAAACGAGGTAGCATTTTGCAAAATTTGTTTGCTGCCATTTTCAGACTGTCATTTTCAGAGCAAATGGAAAACTTAGTTTTATCTCTTTTTCTTTAATAAAAACTGATGTATTTAAAGTGCAATAACTTTTGTAGAATCTCACATGGTAATTTCACTAATCTGGAACAAGCAGCCTGGAAGACACATTTTTTCAATACAACACTATGATGGTCACCAGAAACACAATAACTTTTTCTAAAAATATTAAGAGGATTAAAATGTTCTGTAATAAATAAAGGAAAAAAATCCTAAATTTTTAGTCACAAATTACTATCTGAATTGTTTCTGACCTAAGATTCATGGTCCTGAGCAAAGGTGCATATTTGTTTTATTTTCTGTATCAAAGGGAAATTACTGTATTTATGATAAATTGTGTATTCCTATAATGTGCCACTAAGACAAAACAATCCATATAATATTCTGCTTTTTTATTCCATTTTTTAGATGACTTCCCAGGGTCCATGATGAGAAACATATACATGCAATTCAGTAATATTTTATAAATTTTGTACAAAGATGGTTTAACCAGATAGAGAGCAAAATTTGACCTAACAAATACATAGCATAAAGCATTTATCCAATGCTTTGCCAAAGTTTCAAATACATATTATTTAGTGCAATATTTTTCAATCTTTTTACTTCCTTCTCTTGTTTTCTAGAGGAGATGAAAGTCCATGAGTAACAAATTCAGACCTACCATGAATGGGTTTGCTTTTCTCAGTCACTTTTAGGAAATTGCCCTAAGCCAGTGGTGTAAGTATGAAAATATTGTTAGTGTACTGCAACAACACACACAGTCCCAGTTACATCTCAATTTCAGTGTTATCTTCTGCAGTATACCTTATACCTGGAAAACACACTCTTGACACCTTTAAGGAGAACAGAGACTGAATTCCTCAATTTCAGGGTACAGGGCATAGTTGAGGTGCTTGCCTGAGGCTGATGCCAGAACCTGCATTTTTAAATGTGTGTTCCTACACTGCCAGATTAACTAGCTGTCAGGCATGAACTGCAGAGCAGATTGGACCATCTGTGGGGCAATATGACAAGACAGATTTCTGTCCAATAATTTGAATTCTTTCTTTACAGGAAATTTCAATGTAAGATGCCAAATGGAATTTGGAAATTAAAAAGAAATTAGTAATAATTTTTAAGCCATAATTAGAACACAGAAAACCAAGGAATACAGAGTAGGATATGGGGCTATTAAATCTCCATGGAAAGGCCAGCTGCCTGCCTCTGTGCTCTTCCTAAGGGTGGTGTGAGGGTAGTGCAGGCCAGTGGTGGCTGCCCTGGATTTCATGCCAGAGTGAAGGAACACACACAGATAAGGAGGTACAGGTCCATGTGCCACAGGCAGTGTGGGCTAACAAGGTTTGCATCCCATGGATGAGGCCCTTGCAATGGCACTGCTCTTCTCTGTAGCAAATACATTTTAGACTCCTTGCCTATTCCCTAATCACCACAAACCTAGGAGTTAACTTGAAAATTCACTAGACTGACACCTGTGCTCTGTCACACAGATTATTCAGCAAATAAAACAACACATGTTGAGGTTTTGGAACATTCAACATGGAATAAACTAAAGAAACTTGAGAAGTTGGTATAAATTTTGTAGGTTTTTGCAATGCATGTTATGGTCAGAGTCACTTCAATGCTTGCTTCCTTCTTCTTTTTTGTCTCCCAAGCAAGTTACTCAAAGATGAGCTTTACCATCATTTTATTTGAGTGGATCTGTGACGGCTCTCTGGGTTATTGACTTTGTTACTCCCACAGTGCTCATCTGGTCCCTCAGCACTGCTTACCTCCAGCCCTTCCCTCAACTTCCTCTTCAGAGTCAAGGCACTTCTCAAGCACTTTGCTGAACCACAGCTACTTAAAAGCCACAAGCACAAACTGGTCATTTGGCAAAGAATATTATTCTTACCCAGCTGACGTAATGAGCTTTTCTCAATCAGCACTCATGGATGCAGCATGTGCTCCAGGGCTGGTTTGCAGTGCACTTGGCTGCAATAGGTGTGACCCCCAGATGGAGAACTAGCTTTGTCTTATCCAAGCTGCCACCCATGAAATGTTTCCACACACAAATGAAGGAACACAGCTAGGAAAAAGAAAAATTCAGCTAGAGAAAACACCCTGATGGGGTTTCTTTTTAATTATATGCCTATTTTTTTGCCTATTCCACAATGCTAAAAATGAATACCACAGATGGAGGGTGGGTGTTAAAGGCCCACTGAACACTGAAATTTTACTGATCTGTTATAACAGGAAACATCTGTGCTAAATACAGTGTTTAGTAGCTCTTCCCATTTCAGCTGTGGAACATCAGTATTTACAGGACATTACCAAGAATTTGTTTGAACTCATGGTCACAGTCACTTCAAAACTAATACTGACTGATTTGTTGCTCTGAATCATTTCAACAACTATGGATTTTGGAATACCAATGTATTTAATCAATTATCCTATGGTTTATCCAGACATCAAAGATTTGCAGTTCCAGAATTAACATAGAAAGAACTATTTCAATTCTTTCTAGTAGACTACATTAATTTCTATTTTTGTGAACAAAGTCCATAATTCTTTTACCAATCTGTAACATTTTCAGGCAGTTTTTCAGACCAGATTTTCAGAAAGTTTGGAGAAGATTTTAAATGCATGTTTATCCTAACTGATGCTTAAAGTACTAAGGCTTCTTCATCCCTCAACTAAGCCAATTTTCTCTCTTACAATCTCCTCTAATCTTTTAGTAATGTAGGGACTGCCACAATACATCAGATCCAAGGGTCTATCCACGCCAGTATCTAAGTTCTGCTAGGACTAGCAAGAGCTGTGTCAGGTCCTGGAACAAACAAAACATTTAGGGTTGATAATTAACCACCTCAAACAGTCTGCTGCCCCCTCATCTACTCTGAGTATATGAATCCTATTCTTCTTCTTTGGCTTTATTGTCTGTTTGTTCTTCCCTTTTCCTGAAAACTCAATTTTAATGACAGCAGCTTCACAGAGATCTGGGTTTTGCTCCTGTGAGCATGTTAAGTTCTAAGAGACATCATCAATCAGCCTTTGAATGTTTAGTGTCTTTCAAGTTTCTTTACTTTGGCATGGCTCTTTGCCTTTTGCATAAGTGCCTTCATGTGTATCCTCTTCAAGTACGTTACCTACAAGAAGCTCTGGTTGTCTTGTTCTTGCTTCCTTCTTTATCCATAAGAGCCATCAATCAATATCTGAAACAAGTCTGCTTTCTATTTGTTGTTACAAATTCTCCCTCCTAAATACAGTAGCTTGAAGCAAGGGAGAGAGCCCTATTGGTTTTCCTCTGTACTCATCTGTTTCAGATATGCTTCTGTTTGATGTGGGGAGGTGAACAAGCAAGGCAGCTTCAAAAGGCATTGCTCTTGTGTTGGTTTTGCTTAAAACCATAAAGCTCAGTCCGCAGGGGGAAAGAGATGGGCTGGATCTCAGTCTTCCAAGGAGCTTTGTTGCACGTGTTTGGCTGTTTCTTACACAGAGCAGTGAAGGGAAATGCCCTTAGCAGGCACACTGAGGTTTCCAAAAGCACATCTGCTCTTCGCAGTTACATCTATTGACACCCCAGTGCTGATGTGGGGAAAGTTTCCTATGTGTTACAGCTCTGTGCAAAAGCTGCTTTAACAACAAAAAATTCAATGCAAACATTTACAGGTCATCCCTGAAACAGGACACTGACAACAGTGAATATCCAAAATAAGACAGAATCCAGGTGGATAAAGGGTCTGCAGCTGCACTACCCCTTCCAGTAGTGCATAATCATGCAGAAATTTAGTCCTGCCTGCTGAAGAACAGAACTAATTGTAACAGGAGGCAGGGAGTAAGCCAGCTCCTAACCTGTTTTAAGGCAGGGGTAATATGCAAACTCCCAATATTCTTCACATAATGGAAGAGCATGGGCAGTCCAGATATATTGTTATTTGTTCTCCCCTTTTATTTGGTTCATCAATTCTGTGCTTGTCTGATCTGTCAAGCTTTCGGAGACATGCACACATGAACACAATGTACACACAAGAAAGACAGACAGACCCAGAAGAAACAGCAATCTTCTAAGGCAATTAAACAAGTAATGCTGTGTTATGAAAAGCACTCCATGAACATTGAAGTAAACAAAAAGTGCCTTTTTAAAAGAAGTTTGAAGTAGATGACCCACTTATTATACAATTATATTTATGCTTGGCAGTTGTATTTGGGTTCTCTTCTTTATTTACAGCTGTTAATGATAAGAATTACTCAGTGCAGCACATTTCCAAAATTACTGAAAGGCACAAATATATAAAATCTGCTAAATTTGTGGGAAAACTTGAAACTGCAAGAATTCTACTCCTAGTCCCAAATGTGCTTCCAAGGAAAGTCAGATAATATTCTGGGTAATGAGTCATGGAACAAGACTACCTTATCAGGGGATACAGAGTATGAAATGCATCTTGTATGAGAAATTCATATTTTACAACATTATGTTCATGCAAATTAGTGGTTTTCTTTCATATCAGAAAACAAAGTTTGCTGATCAATTATTTAGTTTTGAATTTAGTACTGAAAAGTCTGATGGCTCAATAGCTACTGCTGTAAAGGAAGTTTCAGACTCATGTGCAGCTGCTGTATGTTTGACATAGACCATGAATCTACACACAAAAGTCCATCTAAAAATGTCTCTTCAGAGTTATTTGATATTAAAAAATCCTAGAAAAGATCAAACAGGCAGAATAAATTTTGGATTTAAAAAGTGCATTAAAAATTCAACCACATAAAAATTTTCTTGCTCTATAACCTCAGATGTATTAGCATAACCATCACATGAATCTTTTTTCAGATGCTAGGGTTATTATAGGAACACAGGGCGGATCCTCAGCTGGTGAAAATCATTAGAGCTGCACAGAAGCCAATTTATGCTAGCTGAAGTTCTGGCCCATAAAATCTCTTCCAAACCTGAAAGAACATCTTGTACTGCAATATAACAGGTCTTCAGGTGATTGAAAAGCATCCTGATGAACAGTGTGGTTTCAGGGAAAAAAGCAGGACTGTATGCCTGACAAATTTCTGCTCTGTGTTCTTTTCTTTAACTTGATTAGAAAGATATATTCAAGCAAAAACTTGCCTGGTACAATGCATCATTAGTCACATGCTGCTTCCAATAGTGAGCCATCAATTTTATTTCAGATGTGAATATGTGCAAGAGGTCTAACTGTAACTGGAACATTAGCCAGGAAGCAGATGGGGACTGTGATTGAGAGTCTACCTCCTGGGTATATGTTGTACAAGCAGCAGCTCAGCAGAAGAGAGAAGGTTATCAAGCCCCCTTACAGTGCATGCAAACTACATATAAACACAGGGACATAAGCTACAGATTTGGGGTTGACCACTGTGTGTTTAAGAAAAGATTCTATTTCATGTGAAGTTGGCAAAGCAGTAGCCTCCGTGCAATATGAAACGTGTTCTGTCTGTTTCACAGAGAGCAGTTTGGAATATCTATTTCTAATTTTGGAATCCAGATCACTACAGTAGGTATGAGTGATTTCAATGCAGAAAATGAAGTAATTGCAAATGCTGGGTGTTATGGAAAAGAGAGATCATATCTACAGAACTTTTTAAAAATGGATCCTTTAAATTTAAAGATTAGCATATTTAACCATAACCACATTTAAACCTTAAATTTAAAAAACTTCATTTCAGACGTTTTTTAAGAATCAAGATTTTTTCAAATACCAAATTATCCACTTTCCTTATCCAGAGCATGAGTAGCAAATATATCCAATCCGAAACTTAAACTTTCCACTCACTCTTGAAAGTAACATCAGGACACAGTGCAGCTTGCATATTCCAGGTGTCATTTTCCTACATCAGCCTCCCAGCCTTTGTTACAGTCCCTGAGATGTCTGTTCCCTGATTTTCTAGTACCTGTGTTGTACATTTTGTCACTGCCAGTGGTGCAGGATTGCAGCAGAGCAGCCTTGCAGTTCATAAGGCTCTGGCAGAACACTGGGAGTGTCTCAGGGGTATCGAGTTTCACCATTCTTACGGGCAAACAGTGGAATAATACGAAGACCCAGAGAACCCTCGTTTTCCCAGAGGATTCTCTTTTTTCTGCAGCAATTTTCACCCAGAATATTGCAGATCCCACACACTACACCTCATGCAGATTCAAATGTGGCTGAAAAAAGCCATTTTAGTAAGTGATACAATATACTGCCAGTAATTCTGAGTAGCAATTGCACAGTTGCTTCTGGTAAATACCTGGCTCCACTTTTTCTATGCTCATAATGTGCCAAAGACTCTTCTTGTTATGCTTTTTGCATTAGGGTAACTAATTTCAAAAACAATTTAGGTTATATATTCATAGAATATTATATGTGCAATAACAATACAAATGGTAATTAACCCATCTAAGAACCTATCAAGCAAAGTAGTTATCAAGTGACCAGACAAACATGTTGAAAATGGCAAAGGTTATCATTTCAATATTTAGATTCACAGGAAAATTATTTACCAGGAGTTTCCTACCTCTAATGATCATTACATTTGCAGAAGACCCATTCTTTTCTCTTTGAGCAGACAATAAAGGTAATTGGAATTACTCGTGTAAATCAAATGGAGAAGAAAAGAAAACAAAAAGCACACTCAGAAAACACATGGTGTGACAATGCTGTCAAGGCCATCGGGAGCAGCTCCTTCCTCTGGAACACAATCACATCTGCTCTCTGCAGACTAATGTGCCATAGCAGGCAATTCAGTGCTACATAAACTCATCCTCAACATGCTCTGTGAAACCTCTCATTCAAATCGCTACAATTATTCCCACAACACTGCTTAGTGTTCTCATCACTATTGCTGACATCCTGTGAATACTGGAAAGACAAATAAATACCAGCAATAACTGATACAGAATTGCCAGATGAAGTAAAACCTGCCAAAGGAAGGCAAGTTCCTCCGCCTTTTTTCACAGTTTTCCTTTTACCACTTTAAGCAATCTTTCATAAAATGCTCATAATGTCATCCTGGATTCCTATATGGGTTCCATAGTGAGAAGTAAATCCAAACATTGATCCCTGTAGACTTTATTTTCAGGCAATCTCTTCACAAAGATCCAACAGCCAGTTCTGTCCCTCACAGATCTACCACCTTGTTCCAGAACCACTCCTGTCTGCAGAAAGTGAAACTTGCAATCTTTCTCCTCTAAATGCTCTCTACTTTCTTGATTACTGTGCTGAGTGTCACCATTCAACCTGTCAGTCAGACCTGTCATCTTCACATAACCTCCAGCCAACATTATTCTAAGTTCACTGCAAAATCTCTGCTTAATTGCTGTCCTGATTTAGCTGTGCTAAATCACACTAGTAATTTCCACCAGTCTTAACTTCACTAAAATACAGCATTTCCTGTTCAGCATCAAAGCCTAAATTCTGGTCCAAGTTCTGTCTTTTGTCTCCTTTTCTTGCTCACTAAAAATACTGCTGTGATCAGTATTTTTCATTTATCAAGAGTATTTTTGATCCTATCACCCCCTTTTCTGTATGTCCTCTTTTTCAGTATACTTTCACACACACACACTAATCAATCAGTCTTGACAGTGCTTCAGATGTTACTGTGCCAAGATCACTGCCAGCTGCAGGGACAGGTCTGACCTTAGAGAATGCTTGAGGGTTTTCCAGCTGTCTGCTGTATCCTGGACTCACAGCTGCTTGGAATGAGCAAGGAAAGAAAGTGATCTGCACTTTTCTCCTGCCTTCATGCAGCATCCAGCAGTATGGACCCCTCCCCACAAAGCCTGCTCTCATATGGCTGAACAATGCATCAAGCAAGACAGCAGAATTTCCCTGCTGAGAATACTTTCTTTTTTTTTTTTTTTTGTCTAAACATCAGTTCTGCTACAGCATATTGGTCATACGAGATTCAGTCTTTAAAAAAGGGAAAACTCTTTTATCTCGGACAGTTTAAAATAGTTCTTGATTATAAAAACAACAGAAAAATTCAAAATTCCACAGGCTGGGATGGTATGGCTATCATTTCCTGTAATTTAGATTTAGTAATTAACATAAGAGGCTTCATAAAGAACCTGGGGTTCACTGAATGCTCAAAAGATACTTTTTCAACTTTGTAAGCTCTGTTTCAGTCATTTAATTTGACACAGAACTAAAGTTCTTAGAAAATTGTCTCTATATGCTATTACTATGAGCAAATCCATAATAAACTAAGTTTAGCAAATTTACACTATCACCCATTCTTGTGCATGAGGGTTTCTTAATGATTCAGAATGTGGGAGAAAGTTTCCCGTGCCTGTTTCTAAGGAAAATTCCACAACGGTGCAAAGCATGTAAGTGAGGTATGATACACCTGTCTGGCTAATTATACCTTAGCTCAGGTGGGCAGGTAGCCATGGAGGTTTGCAGCACTAACCCACATAAACTGGCAATGGAAATGTGACCCATGGAAAGCAGGTGGATTTGCAGCCTGTGCTAAGGCCTGTGCTGCCATGGCTGTGTCCTAGCTGGCACTTTGTTCCTTTAAAATGAGCCAGAGCATTCTCAGCTCCCTTGACTGGTGTGGCAAGTCTGTGATGCTGCAGACTGATCTACCACAGGAGAGGCCAGCATGGTGTCCTGCTCCTGTGGGAAATCCAGCTGGGTGTGATCCCTGCTGCCCATCCAAGGGCAATTTTTGTCCTCTCATGCTTTGCAATATGTACCTACTTGTTGCATACACACACACAGTGCTGTAATTAAAATTCTGCTCTGATTTCCAATACAAACCATACTATTTTAGTAGAAACCTTTCCTCTGAAATGACTTACATTTAGTACCTACAGTTTCTTATGATTCTTTTATTGGAAATGGAGAGAGATGTTGGTTAATTGTATTAGTTAATATCTTATGTGTTAAAAATTGTTAACTTGGTTTGAAAGAAAAGACTGTGATTATCCAAAATCTGGTACTGATTGAACCACTGAAAGAAGTGTTTAATATATGTAAAATTTTGATGATTGCCTTGCTGGGATTTGTCTATGTTAATGAAATATTTAGATGAACCTCTTGCCCTTATTTTGCAATGTGTTCAGACCGAGCTGTCGACCAGCTGAATGCAAGCTGGTTACCCTGGCCTTTAGCAGCATTTCAGAGAACAAATGCCCTCAAGTCTGTGTTCAGAGCCGAGCACTGTTGAGCAAGGTAAGAGGATCCAGCTCCAAATTATTTTTGCCGCACGTGGCATAAAATAAAAATGAAGAGGTTGGAAATAGGCAAATTCCAATTTCCCTTCCATAAAAGGAAAAACCGGAGCAGGGGACAGACGAAATCAAGGTTAATGATTAATAGGCAAAGAATTTCTTGCAAAGCATTGCTAATTCTTTCCTTTTTCCATCTCTTGGCAGAATTTAGCAGAACTCTCATTCAAAGAAACAAAAAATGAGAAGTTTGCAACTTTCATTTTTATTGCTTTCTTGTATCATCATCTCAGCAAATACATATGAAGGAAACAAAAAAGGTAATATACTATTAAATATAAATACTGATCATTAACTTTTTAAAATGTTTATGCTATGAAAATGTAGTAGTATTGACTATCTGGTCATTAGGATGTTGGGTTTGGGTGCTATGTTCCCTAAAATATGGCATTTATACCTGTCTGTATTTATTGGAAAATGTAGTTGCTCATAATTACCACAAATATTTCCCAGGGGGAATCCACACATGTTGAGGTTACAGAATTAAGGTAATCTGACCTTTAACAAAGCTTCTGATTAAGCTCATTTTAAAATGTATTAATTTGAAAATATTCACTGAATTGATAATGTTATAATCTTCTTGGGCTGGAATTATTCTGTGTGACAGATTTAGTCTCCTACTATGAATCAAAATTTCCAGCTACCTGACAGTGTTTAAGCTTTCATTTGCTGAGTTGCCTTATGCAGACTGCCTTTCATCTCAAGTGGATGAATATCTTCGAGTTGAAGAGATACATCTGCAGTAGGTTTTGTTGAGCAGTACTGGGAAAGGTCTTTATCACTGGCATGGTCATAGAACCATTTCCTACGCATTTATGACGCTGATGTACTGTCAGTATCTGTGTGACTGTTGAGCAAGACAGCACACCAAACAACTGCATTTCTTAAAACCTCTCTGATGTGATTGATAAAGATAATGCCATGTTTGACCTCATTATTGATGTGTACAAAGCAAGCATTAGTTTTCCTTCTTATCTAACTGCATTTCTAATACTCTAAGTCTGGAGGGGATAAACGAAGTTTTCTCCTTGGCTGGAAATAAAGCAAGATATGCACATTCACAGAAGTATGGCCCCTTACATCAGCTGTGTTTTGTATTTTTGTTAATTTATATTAACAGTTTTAGAAACCATTTGCTACACAAATGCTTTGTATGCAAGTCATTGTGACTTCAGTCTATAGGAGGAAGGACCATCTTTCTTTGAGACTGCACATTAAATTTCCCCTTGGGTTTAACTTTGAACAATATAAAATACCTGAATTAAAACACTGTGAGAAACTTCAATTAATGCCACAACTTGGCCTGGTTCACCAGACAAGGCCTGCACATCCTTCACAGTCGCTGAACCTTAGAAAGCTATTTAGAAAAGTTGACAAATTCTGTATCTTTGAGAGAACCTAAAATAAGAGCACTAACTTTAGTTTGAGGCTTCTCCCATCATCTCTGCTAAAATCTATTCAGATTCCCCTGTGTGGTTGAAGTTTAGCTCCCCAGAGATACACAAGGCAGAGAGGGGAAGTCACTGTCCCCCTGTTCTTTCACAGTCACAGGTCCTGCCTCATGCAGCTCACATTCTCCCACCCCATGACCTGTGGCACCATTTACAGCAAGGTCAGTCCCTTCACTCTCTCCATCCCCTTTCCCCTCATGACCTAGGACTCCTGTATCATGGACTTCACTTGTTTGCTCATTGCTTCTGCAGTTTGAAACCTTACTCATGGGCCACAAACAACAGGTCACATGTCATATTGGTACTAGCAGATATGCCCAACTCATAGTATGTTGAGGCAACAGACTGATTTCAGAAGCAAAGAAGGTTTATTTCTAAAAATGCAAAAAAATCTACTGTATTTTCTTCTAGAGGCTCCCCACAGCCTAACTAGATCTGCTACAGGGAGTAGTTACCAGGCTAAAGACCCTGGTATTTCATTATGCTGAACAAAGACCCTCATCACTTGTCACTTTTAAATCAGTCCAGTTCCATTCCAACTGCCCATTTGTATTAATGAGTAGTTCTGCATCTTTCACTCCCTTGGTATCCTGCTCCAATCCAACCTCAGCCACACCAGCCTTGGCCAGAACATAATTTAATTCCCAGATCTCAAAACCTTGCCTTATTTCTGTAACCATTTGACTTGTCAGCCAAGCTCTGCTTGTTCTGTGAGTGCTGGCTGTACCTGGTAACCTCGGGGAGTCATTTTCCTTATTTCACTTCTCAGTGAGGCAGATTCTTTCCCCACAATGGCAGATGCACATGACAGTAAGGTATCACCTCACACTAAGGAAGGGAGCAAAGCTTTCAGCTCTGCATAAGAGGCCTTTTAATGCTGTCAGGTGGAGACAGCTTTCCATGAGCATTGAATCTGTTTTACCTGGATATCCTTCTACCTTGGAGCTCACTTGTTCTTGTTTTAGCAGGAACTGCAGCATAGAACAGCACAACTATCAGGACTGCAAAGCCTCCTCAGGGATGAGTGTCTGGCACATAATTCTAGAACAAGCAATTACCTATGAAAGAGCCAGTCTCTAAAAGAACAATCACTGTGTAAAAGTCCTACTCATTCATTTGTATCCAGAAAATAAACAATTGCTTCAATTTTTTCTTTCTGTACTGTTGTATCCACCTACACAGTAAAAGAACTCACATTACAAAATCAGAACTTATAGGAACTAGACTGCAGCAGGTAAATCAATTTAGATACGTGTTTGTAAATATTTTTGGTCAAGTTATGTACAAAAATATATATTGTAGGTTCTTATTTTATACTTAATTATGTAGAATAAGATGGAGTGCATTACCAAGCGAAAACAACACCAAATTTAAAACACACACATGGTTATTCTTTAAAAAACCACAGAGGGTTTCTGAAATGCCATGGTTTTCTTGTACATTTATATAGCAGGGAAGAAGTTTGGCATTTTTGGCAAAGGTTCATTATCTATAAGCAGAATCCCAGAATGAGAAATAAGCACCTAAAAATAACATCTCTGAAACTGAGCCAAGATGATTCTTTCTACAAGCATGTGAAAAATACATAAGCCCTTATTTATTTTGACTCTTCTTCTGTAAACATAAAAGTAGGTGGGAATATTTTCCATTATTCCACTTCCTTGTGCAGAGCAGAGTTAGACAGTAGCTGACATGAAAATGCATGCTGTTGAGCTAGCATTTTTTACTTAATAGTCTCACAGCTGGCAGAAGAGCTGCACTTTTTTTTCCCCAAAAGAGAAGGTAACATCTTAGCTGTCATCCAGTTCTGCTATGTTTCAAGTACTTCAGTGCTATCATCACCTCAGTATTACACACAGGCCATAGGAATGGACTATACAAAAAGGTGAATAGCTGTTATGTTTTCTTCATTCCCCAAATGGATTACAGATGCAAGAGATGTTTGGTATAGCAAATATATATCAAAGGCTATATAAAATTTCTCAACAAAATGCAGTGTGTGGGGTATATCCTATCAGATCCAAAAAATTACCAAAATAATAATTTCTACCTCTTATAGCGGAAAAACTCTTAGAAACACAGAAAGCATAGAAAATTCAAAAGCCATTTAAACTGTAGAGATAAAGAACTAAAGTGAGCCCATAGAAACAAGTCTAAAAACCATTAGTATTTCTTATTAACTTCAATGGACTTATTGATCACCTCTGAAGTTTAAATTCACATCACTTCTAGTTAGATCACTTAAAGAGGGATTCAGGAGCTAAATTTTGTGACATACAAAAATAATGGTCCAAGAAGTCCTGGAATTTGAAAGTTCATACACCAGTTACACTAATGATCTATGTTATGATATTCTAAGGAAAAGTTTTGCAAAACTATTTGCTGCAATTTTCTGACTGGGTGTGTTTAAAATTTGCATTGCTCCCACGAGTCTTAGAATTCTACCAAAATTTCTAGGATCTAAACCAGTTATTTTTCCTTTTGTCACCTGGAAAAATCTATGACTATAATTTCAGACATAAATTTTCACTACAGGATGCAAAATATAATTATAGTTTAACTAACAGAAGGCCCTTTGCTTTTCCATGAAAAGAGACAATAACAGGAACACAAGTGACAAAGGAACTATCCATGCACGAAACAACTTTCAATATTTCTGCTAAAGCAAGTGACTGAACATCTTAACGAGGAGCTTAAATTCACCAGTGGATTGCAATTTTTATTATGCATTACATTCTTCTGACTATTGCTGCCTGAATAGTGCTTGCATATGACACTAGAAAAACCTGAACATACAGAGCAGCTCTTGGTAATGTGGCACTGCAATCAAACTGCTTAACTGATTGTCTTTCTCAAACTAGAGAAGGCTAGAATTAGTTTTAAATACAAATACACAGTTTCAATGGAAAATGAGTATCAATAAAAACATACTGCATTAAGCACTGGGATCCTCAGCACAAGGAAAATGTGGAGTGTTAGAGTGGGTCCAGAGGCCACAAAGATGATCAGAGGGCTGGAGCACCTCTCCTGTGAAGTCAGGCTGAGAGAGTTGGGGTTGTTTAGCCTGGAGAGAGCTCAAGGGAAACTTCCCTGCAGCCTTTCAGGGCCTTAAGAGGGCTTGTAAAATGGAGGGAGAGGAACTTTTTACATGGGCAGATAGTGATAGGACAAGGGGCAGTGGTCTTAAACTGAAGGAGGGTACTTTTACATTAGATAGTAGGAATAAATTCTTAGAGCATTCTAAGGCACTGGAACAGGTTGTTTAGTTGAGTTGATCCTTGGAAGAGTTCAAGACCAGGTTGGATGGGGCCCTGAGCAGCCTGACCTACGAGGGCCATCCATGACCATGGCAAGAGGGCTGGAACTAGACAATCTTTAAGCTCCCTTCCAACTCCAACCATTCTATGACTCAGTATTAAAGAGAGCATTTTTCTTTTCTTCTGATTTTGTGGTTCACTCTAGGTTTATATTACACATTTTCGTTTAGAAAACCTAGTTATGCCAAGTCTGTGTGAACTTCAGGGCTATTAATAGGGTTGCATCAACAGCAGTGCAATAGTGATGATGTAAGTCCTACCACCATATGGTCCCCTTGAGTGGCCTTAGCACAGTGACCTTTTTCCTATGTTAGATGGAGATAAGAGTCTGTTTGCTGAAGCTGAGTTGGACTCCTTACACAGTGGAATAGCTTGGCAGCAGGGGGATGGGCCAGCAGCCACTTCCAAGCAGCATGATTAAGATTTCCTGGCAACATGAGCAATAACTGGCAAAAGAGACAGAAGGGACCATCTATCTGCACATGCCAAGAGTGGGTGATGAAGTTCACTGCTTTGGCCATAGGCCAAATGTGAATTATGACTCTTGCAAAAAATTGTTTGATGTCTGTGCTCCAAGTTAAAATGACCTCTTTCACACTTTGTAGCCTTTCTTCTAGAAAAATATACTGGTTTTAACGTTATATTACTATGATACCTTTCTTGTTTGTTCCTTTCAATATTTAAAAAATTGCTACAGTTGCTAATATCCTCAGAAAGCATTTAACTGCATAGGATTGCACACCCTTCCACATACCCATTATAATCAGCCAACAAAAGCTTTTGATGGGGCTAAAATGCTTCTAAAACAAGATGGTTGCACAAACAGGAGTTGTTGGCTAAAATTACAGAAATTCTCTGGTTTGCCTGCCCAGTCTAGTAAAACCTTTTGAATCTTTTATCAATAATACTGTTTATATTTGGGTTCCTATTTGGCCTCCAGAATTCCTGGTGTTGCTCCAAGTGCAACAAATGACAAAAAAGGAGATGTAGAAATATTGAATATGAGGAAACAAGGTGTTTATACATATAATGCTCTCCGGAATTAGACCAGTATGTCCAATCTGAAACCCCAAATTTTATGAGACAAACCTTCAAACTTCTGCTGTTTTGAAATATTTGATCCAAAAAGCATTTTCTAAATTTGTGTATTGCTTACAGAGAGAGGCACTGAACCATGGAGGAGATGATGACAGAGCAGGTCCAAGGACAAAAATAAAAACATACACATATGTTTGATTTGGCTTTGTGTCTGGAATTGACAAACTGCCCTAAAATTCTGCTACACTGGCATGTTCTGCCATATCTTAATGGTACCATTGTAAACCATTAGATAGAAACACTGCTGAGAGGAAATTTTTCATTTTAAAATCTATTCTATATTAGATCACTTGTGCTCTACTTTATGCATCTCAGGCTCAAAGTAATCTGTAGTGTCAGAGTGAAGAATTTACTTACTCTTTCAAGCACCACTCTTCTCCCTTTCTGCAGCATTAGGTCATAAGGGATGTTGGAGGACATCAGTTAAGGCTTAACTCTGTGTTTGCCAACCTGCATTTCCAAAAGTCACTCAAATTAGAGATTCTGTCAAATTGGGGTGGCAGTGCTGTGTATGTGTGTTCCTTAGTTGTACATATATATATATATGTGTGCGTGTGTATATATATATATATACACATATATATATATACACATATACACACTATCAAAATATATTCTAATTTATTTACCAAGCAAATCACTGTATAATTAATATACTGTCCAGGTAATTATCATGTCTTGAGACTAAAACTTGTCCAGAACCCACCTTTGAGTGGAATTCCATGAGCTGTTTAAAAATACAAATAATTAAATTATGTGGACTTTCTGACAAAAAAGGTGTTAGAAAATTATATACATACTGAAGAGGCTAGTGTTTTGGTTTCTTATATTTCCATTTTAAATTTTTTGTGTGTTTTGGTGAAACAGTACTGCTATTTTTCATATTTATGTCACTTGTACTTTTGACTTAGGATGACAGTACAAATGCCTTCAAGGTTTGCTTTTTAGGGTTTGACACTAGGAAGGGAAGGGACATGGAAAAAGCTCTGATTTTCTTTTTGAGGAGGAAATGTTTGGGCAACATTTTTTCACTATTAAAAAGATATTTCAAGTGGTATTATCCAGGTAATGCTTTCACTAGAGAGCTTACAATCATCAAAAAATTGTTTTAACAGTTTAATTATTTGTAAGAATCTTGGAGTCTATTAAAACCCTTATCATTATTTTCAGAAAGACATGAAAACTACTGCATTTCTGAAACTGATTACTATTTACTGAAGCAGAATATTACTTTCAGTGCCTGAAACATGAGGAAGAAATGACAATATGAATTAGCAGTGCTCTTAGGACACAAGGACATGACTTAACCTCCAGTTTGTCGTGCCAAATACATCTCTGTAAACTATTCATCTTTCTTACTGAACTACATTACGTAAAAAATGCCCCAAAACCTTCTAGAGGTATTGAATCAAGTCCTTAGTATCCACTTGAACTCCTTTTTAATGTCTCATCCTAGACTCCAGTCCCTATTAATGCTTCAATATCACTCTTCTAGGAGTCACTAGAGCCAGCACCTTAATGACCTTTCAAATATCTGAACAATTTCTTAACTGATCCTGACTAAAATAGCTTGTCTATGACAACATATAAATTGCCACCTACACCACAGTGCTTAGCTAAACTACAAGGGAACCTGACAGCCCTAATTGCATTTAATGTATTTATGCAAACGAGAGTAAGCAGGATGAAGCATGACCCAGAGCAGAGGTTCACCCTCAAGAACATGACTTTCACAGACTATATCCGTGCAGGATTCCTCAAATCTGCTTTTCAAGTTAAGGACCAGATGCAACCAGGAGACAATTAAGAGTCTTCTCTGAACACCTGAAAGTAACTCCAAAGCAGTTTCTGTATGTTTTCAAGAAACAGAGCAAATGGAGGGAATTGTGACTGGATTAAAATTAGTTCTCTGCCCTGCTCTACTGTCAGTACAGAAGTGGACTGTAGAATTAGAGTCTAGACATAAAAGGGAGAAAGAAGGGAAAGGAGAATACTCAAATATAAAAAAATGCAGCTACCAGCACAAAGCATTAGTGAGTGGATCCCTGCAGCACTAGAAACTACAGAAAGCCAGCTGGCACATCATCTGAAAATCTACTGTGGTCTCTATCCATCATGCTTACCTTCTGCTTACCCAGGAATAGAAAGTAGAGCTTGTTCTTTTAATTGGGAACAGGTTTTTTGTAAGGAACATCATAAATCATTGTTTTCTTAGTAGATGACATCAAATGGTCATGAAAGCTGAGATACTAATGAGGTGTTTTGACCAGAAATCCCAATAAAGCTCTGGAAAGGTTCCCACACTAAACATTTCAGTGAGCAGAACTGAAGTTACTCTTCTGGTTTTCATTCCCACTACAATGCAATTCAGTCATCTCTCCAGCTGGGCAGTGAGTGCCTCGTTATGCCCAGGCTCCATGGCTGAGTGCAGTGCTCTGCCATGGAACAGTGACAGCAGCTGGGCCTTCACCACCAAGACAATTCCCCTGTTCCAGCTGACCTGTACTTACTGCTCTCTGGGCCACACCAAGGTAGGAGAGAAAAAAGAAACCCTGAAAGCATCCTCTAGGCAACAGCATTTCAAACACAGTGAAATACAAAGAGAATGTGTGCTAAGCATGAGATTTTGCTTACTATGCTTCTGCCTCCATTCTACACCAGGACAAAGAGCACTGTGTGGTTTCCACATGTTTCTTAGGGCACAGAAGCCTTCAGGATTCACTCTTTCCAAAAACTTAATGTGCTTTCCCTCTCTGTCAGAACTCTACCTCCATCCCAAGAGCAATCTCCACACTGTTTCCTGGAGAGGGAGTTCAGCCTGATCCTGATGCATGCCATTAAACAGCCTCAGTCTCTTCTCACATGCTCTGTGACCACAATGTGATCTTTTACTTTAATATGTTAATTTAAAGGAACTGCAACTTTTGTAAGAAGCTTCAGCCAAGAAATGTGTCCCTCAGAACCTTCTGGCTTGGTAGTGTCAGTGTCATCCTAAAGAATGCAAGGGAGATTTGGACCTAGAGCAAACTTACAGTCTTTGATCCAGCTCCCAGAGGAGACACTTGTACTGCGTACTATTTTAATCTCCCTAAATCAGCTCACAGGAAGTGGCAAAGGGAAGGGCAGCTGAACACATTGTGTTCTATCTGAAATTTCAGGTAGCAGAAATTAGCACAACTATCACTGAGATTCTTAGAGAATAAAAATAAAACCAGGAGTATAATGTACTATTCCATCTGAGAGGAATTTTTGCACATCCCTTCTCCCAAACCCATCTCTGGAATTTTAGTAAATTCGTAGGATTTAGGCCTTGGATTAGAATTTCTCTTATGATCCCATGCCCCTTTCTATCTTTCTATTCTAGGTTATGAATATTGTGTATATTAATTTAAAATGTTCTACTTTACAGAACATTAAGTGCTAGTCAATTAATTCCACTGGTGATAACTGCTTGGCCTTAAGATGTCTCTTGCTATTCATTTCAATAAAATGTTACTCCCCTGAATACCATGAAAGAGCTGATATTTATGGGCCTACTAAAAATATTTAAATTATAAGTTATTTTCCATCTATGAAGTATCAATGCTAGTTTCTAAACTGGCTTTAGAAAAAAATATCACTTTGGATACTTTGAATATGATAATCCTGATGTGCAGGAGGAAACCAAATTCTCAGACATCTGCTCAGGGCCTGGGTACTCTGAGCTGAGAAGGATTTTTCACAGTACAGGCATCAGAGCAGCACTTAGCACCCTGCAAACCCAGCACTTCATTGCTTCTGATCTCCCTTTCAGACATTCTGGACCAAGTCCAGAGCAATCCAAACAGATTAATCTTGTGCCTATAACAAGTGATTGAAGGATCTTTTACAGCTCCTCTATAATCCACTTTGTCACAATTTGGCTACTGGCTACCTGTGTTTCTGTTTTTCAAATTCAACACAGCCACACAACTAAACTGTTGTACTACAGAACACTCTGGATCCCCAGAATCTCCAGATGGAAGGCTGCCTGTTTCACATATCCCTTCATTTCATTAAAATGTAGTAGCTTTCCCTGCAGACCTTCTGTGAGCTGACACTGCCTTGGGTGTTTCCACACTGGTTGTATATTGCACTCTCTGGGATGGTGTGGGTAGTTGGAAAATGTAGCAAACCAGTATTTTCCCTCTTGCTGTGCAGCAAGTTAGTCCCTCAATACACATCTGTGTTCCTGATTAAGCTTAATTGACTGTAATAAGGCAATCAAACGTGAATATTTTTTGCTCTTTGATTTCTAGGATACTCTTTAACAGTAATGAAAATGAGACTAAAGAGATTCTGTACCTTTGCAGCTCTGGGGAAAAGCAAGGCCTCAAATACTTGACTTTTTGTGCTTTGTACTTCACCAGTCCAGTGCTGGCAGACATTTTAATGTAAAGGGAAGGACTGGAGTTCACGGCCCTCGTGGTGACATTATCAGCTTCAGCAGCCCTTCCCTCTGGCCACTGCTGCCAGAGGGCTCCCTCCCCACTGTGCCAGCACAGCCCCCTGCAGCCACACAGTGATCACAATTCCTCTTGGAGCCAGGCAGCTTGGAAACTGATCCAGCTCAAAAACAATCCTGTTTTTTCTTGGTCATCCTACTTTTTAGCTGGATAAGCTCCCTGATCTTGTTCACTCTGCAGCTAAGGGACCAGTTGTGCTGGGGCAATGATGGGACTGCAGGAGGTCAGGAGTGGGTGGGTGGCAGCAGGGCAGGGAAGAAATCTGCTTGGAATTGCTTGGGCAGCACTGAAGCCAAATGTCTAGTTAGGAACAAAACAGCCACATTTTTTTAACTTCAATTTTTTATCCTGAATTTAAAAATAAATAAATCTGCTGCCTTACCAGTGTTTCCATAATCCAATTAAGCCTCTATAGGCATTTAAAAAAACCTTTTCCTCTCCTCAAATTTGACTGATTTTCAAAAATAACTTTAGCAAAAGAAAGGAAAGTCAGAAAACCCCCTAATTTATCATTCCACCTCATAAAGTGATTCATTTTTTCTGGCTAGCATTAATAAAAATTATACTAGATAGGTCTAGGGCAATATCCCTGAAAATACAATTGTTTTCTGCACCATCAGCAACCTATTATCCAGATGAAATAAAAATTTCATACTTTAGAGCTTTTTGTGCAATTGCTCAAATTACTGCTTTCATTTTCCACAGACCCTCCATACATATTTCAGCAGAGTAACCACAGAAAAAGTACCAAAATTAGAGAGACAAGGTTTAATTTTGACTAATCCAATTCCTAATCTAATGCTTTCCTATTACTATTTCTAGTTTTAATAAGGCTATTTAGACTAAAAGAGAAATCCCTTTAATAATGGAATTCTGGTGTAGTATTTTTGGGAGGTCTCTTTGCCTTTTTTTCCTCTTGATTCCCCAACATCAATCCCTTCTTTTTCATTCACACACAAGCACTCACTTGGTAATTTTATGTGATCACTAAACACAGAAACATGTAGGCATGAGTGTCCCTAATCAGACACACACAGAAACAAAATCTCTGTCCTTCAAGGACAGGGCAATTTCTGTCAGGCATTTTAAAGCCAAGGCAGGTCATTGAAGTTATTATTAGCACTAATTAACACTCCCACAAGCTGTTGAATTCTTCACCTGCAGCCAAAGGGCACTCAATATGGTGCACAATTTGCTCTCATCTTTGAAAGAATCAGAGAACTTGCTCCTCTTTAGAAACATGAGACTGCTCTATTGCATGTGAATGGGCCTTTGATAAAACTGCATCTGATCCATGTACCAAATTATCTGCAGAAGCAGAGATATGACGAAACTGTTCCAAAACAAAGGAATTCTACTAATGTCTAAACAGACTCTTAGTCAGAAAAGGAAGACATCTGGTCTTAATGTAGTGGTGCTATATTTAACCTTTCTATCAGGTTACAGATAATTCATACCCCACTCAGTCACAGTGCTGTTCTTTTAATGTTTTACGCAAGACTTTGAAGACAAGTCTGTATGAAAACTGAATTTTTGCCCTTGTGAGCAGCCTCCCTTTAGAATGAGATAGATCTGAACTGAATCACTGAGCTCCAAATAAAACACTGCTCCTAATTGTGACAGTGGCTAAGAAGTGATGAAAGCCCAGTGAGCCATCACTTTTGTATGTTAGGCACATTTCTAACAATGTGTCATAACAGGGAAGCCTGGCAGTAGCTCTCATTAGTCAAAAGCACTGCTTCAGAGCAGTTGCAGGATGTATTTGAAAGAGGGGAGAAAGAAATGTGTTAAAAACAGCTATTTTGGGTCTATGATATAACTGCCAGTATGACCTTTAGAGATAGTTTTTCAACAAAGAGTAAGCAAAATTGTAGCAGGAGTCAAAAGAATAACATATAATCCAAAATAAAACTAGCAAATATTTATTATAGAACTTGCTATGTGGGAAGGAGGTACCAAAAGGATTCACCTCCAAAAAGAAGTCACTGTCCTCTCTATGGCAAGAAGTTGCAAACAAGTGGAAGCCTCAAAAGACAATAGGCAAGATGTATCTCCAGCTACCAACCCTTTCAAAGTGAAAAGCACAGAGATACACAGAACAAACACTGCTTTAAAAAATCCAAGGCCCAGCTCAGTGCAGACAGACACGTGGCAGCCCTTCAGTAGCTGGACATGCAAGCCAGCAGCTGAAAGCCGACAATATCACCCAAATTGGGGCTGCCTGTGTCACTCTGAGCTGCGTTCAAGTTTGTGTCTGTCACAGAAGCTGCAGCTTCCCCAGCAGCTCCACTCGGCAATGCACTCTCCCACATTTTCATACAGCCAAATGTCAGCTCACAGAGTGGGAATAAGGCCCTGGGATATGCCTCAGTTCCTCCCACATGACACCACACATCAGCTTTGTGGCTGCACTGGTCAGCCAGCCCCTTTGGTTTTTATAGCATCCTTAAGGTAGCACTCACTATTTTAACAAACAACTGCACAATTCTGAAACACCAATAACATCAATGGTCACAATTTTAGCACGATCACTATGGTTACCTCTGCTTTCAATTAGACACCAAAAAACCTCTTGAGCCTCTAGCTACTTTGAGAGTATTCAGTGTGACAACTGGAATCCTTCTTTTTAGCCTCCTTGTCCCATTCTCTAATAACTTTCTTTGTCACACTAAAGACAGCAATGCGTTTCCTCTAAAACCAATAGACAAGTAGCATCAAAATTCTGGCCTGCACTCGCTCAGTGATGGTGCCATTATGAAGATGAACCAAGGTCACTGCTTTTTTATTTGTCTTGAAAAGGAAGTGCCACAAACTGAGACATGACGCTGACAACAGAGTATCAGTCTTTTTTCGTAATTTTCAACAATGCACATTTGTAGTGTTTTCGTTATTTAGACACTTGATTTCCTGACTCCAGGGCACAGCTAACAAGGTGTATTTTTGGGAATGCATAAATGACGTGATCTATTTATTTCAGTATCGTGCCAGCAGCTGAAGGGTAAAATAATTGCCTGGACATGCATTGAGTAGTTTCATTTTGTGAAGTAATTAGGATAATGGGAATTCTGGAACTAAGTCTCTGGACATCTGAGTAAAATCAAGCCTTTTAAACATTATGACAGAAATTAATGTCAAATGTACCAGGACCATTTTACCTCACAGAGACAAACTTCTCTGTGAGGTTTGTCAGAAACAAGCACTACTAACTCACAGTTAACTCAGAAAGGAAAAAAGAATAATTTTCTAACTCACTGTGATGATTCTAACCCAGATGGCTCACTGATAAATCATTTATAAGGTTACAAAGTCAAGTAAAGGTTGCTGAGCACTGACAGTATACCAGGGTCCTGGGATGCCTTGGATATCCATGTAGAGATTCTGTTTACCAAATAAACAGCTGGACACATTCAACAAATGAGGACAGTGCTTATTTTAGGAGACATTAAATATGTTTTTCAGCCTGTTTCAAAAAAAAAGTTGTACAAAATTAGAGAACTGAAAACAAAACTCTCTGTTTGTTGTTGTGACATAAGGGATTGTGATTCTGGTATCTCAGGACTAGAAGGCATGTGTACCACCCTGCTCACTGAAGAACTTTAAAAGTGAAATAATCAAAGGTACAATGCATATTTATAAGCAGCCAAACTCAGCTAAGTTGTGTATGAGCATTGGTGTTTCGCTCTCAATTTCACTTAATAAGGATTATTCACTTAAAATCACTTCCACTAAATTGAGAGCCATGTGTTGCTGTTGTATACCTGAACTTTTCCCATACCTTCTAGCACATATCAGTTCAAGGGTTTAAGACATTAAATATACTTTAGTAGAACTGCTGTCATCTCAGAGGAAGAATGAGACCCTATAAGAATCTGTTTTGGCACACTTTGCTGTTGGGCAGTACATCTCCTGGTGACCTGGGAGGGTCAGCATAGTAAAAGGAATGGTAAAAACCAGGACATTATAAAATACATAGAAAACAACCAATTAAAGAACTTCAGACTTTGCTTAATCTCTAATGTCAATATATATAGCCTGTCTTCATCACCAATGCAAAACAGAGGAAAACAATGCTGAGGTAGCCATGTTTAAAATAATGCTTTAAATTCTCTCTCCTATATCAGAAGAATATAATCTTAACTGCTCCTAGTGACATTTTCTGTTAGAAAAATCAATTCTCTGTTTTCATCAGCATTGACACATATTGTAATCTACTGTGCATCACTTAGATATGAGCCACCACACAAAGAAATGACACTGATCATTAGCCACTCATCATGGAACAAGATGGTGAGCAGGATTCTAAAAGGCAAGAATTGCTTGCAGTTTCCACTATTACTTAAATCAAATATTCCAATTCCTTACTTTTCAAACCAAAAATAATGTTTCCCTCTGATCACTTTCAGTTTCCCTATTAGGAGTTACACAAATTGCTTGATAAATTACGACCTTTTCTTAACAAGGTATCTTTCAACAGTCAGGAGAAAAGCATTCAAGAGCAGCAGACAAAATTTTACATAAAAGTCTACATTAATGAGTCTTATGTGATCACTCTGGTTTTCTGGATCTGCTCAAGCCTAGTGATTTTTGGCAGTTTGCTCCATTCCATAAAAATCACATGTAATCCAAACTTCAGTGACTTCACCATTTCTATCAAGTTTGTTCCTGGAAATAATCCCATCAGAGGCAGGAGACAAAAAGAGATTTGTTCAAGAGATTTAAATTTAGGTGGTTTTTAAAATTAGGGGTGTTTTTTAAAATATGGGCATTCCCTACAATCTCCAGTCATGACCAGTAAGTCAGAAAGCAGAAAGACAATTCTTGAACATAATATTACATGAAGTTTAGGCCCCTGAAATCAAGCTACACTCTTAACATCCCAACCAAGTTTGTAAATTATGCTATTCCCTAAGAAGTTTCTTGCTTTGGGAAGTAGTCAGATAAAATATTCATATTCTCAAATAGAACTGCAAATAAAAAAATAAGTAAGGGCAGGCTGTCAGTGGTGCTTGCAATACAGTACCAAAATATGAACGAAAGAAATAGAAAATGGCATGCCAAGAGGGGAATTTTAAAGCAATTTAAGAGATTTATTTCCTTCTTGTTTTTTACTTCTTCACTAGGAAAAATAAGTTCCCCAAATATGATAAGCAAGAAAAATAAGTTCCCCAAATATGATAAGCAAGAAAAAGGCCCCAATATTCAATTAATAAAAACACATTTTCTTTCTGCTTTGTTGCACACTCCAATGCAGTATTGTGACCAAATATGAAAACAGAACAAAGAATTTTGTATTTAATCCACGGCCTCCCTCAGCTTCCAAGAGAGTATAAAGTTAAATACTAAAAGACTATGGCATATAAGAGAGCAGAAGTGTGTTTTATTTAATCTATTATATCTTCTTTAAAGTATTCTCTATTTGCTCTAGCTACTATTTCTTCTTCACTGGCAGCTATTAATCTTGCTATAGATTATAATTACTTCATTCACCACGTTTAGATCATGTCACTGCAAGATGTCCTGCAGTGCAGTAGGAGCAGTGAGACATTTGGTGTTAAACACCAAGGTGAGCCCACAGAGGCCTCTGGGGCAGGGGAGTGCTGGGAACCACTCTGGACTGGTTCTGCTCTCGTGCTGGGGATGAGGATTCATGGGAAGCTGGAGCTCATCAGCTGCAGTCTAAAAGCACAGGCTTTGGTGTGGATTAGCTTTAAGGAGGCTGCTTTGTGTGCCCAGATCACTCCCCAGTACAAACCAAAGCATGGGGAGATGGGGGGCTGCTTTCAAGTGCACTCCTGGAGAGTTCACTCATCCTGGTGTGAACAAAAACCTTTCGTAGCTGCATCTCACTTGTACTTCCATTTGAGCAAAATGCCTCTTCTCCTATCATGACACAGACAAACTGTTTGCCCACGCACTTGCTCTTTTCATCTAATTGGCTTGAGACATAAGAATAGGCTTATCTTTCCAATTATGAGGAATTAGTAAATCATGAGTCTTGAAATGGAAATTGAAATGATGCAATTAAATTCAGATAATAACTTTATTTCCAGACATATTTTCATTCAAAAGCAACTTTAAAAGGTCTCATCGCTAAGATGAATGGCTAACAGCCAGGCTGAGCAGGACTTTCACTTTTAAAAGGATGATATGTCAAATCTACATAATTATGTTGGTTTTTAAAATGTTTTTTACAATGTCTAAAATTTTACACTGTGGCTGAAACATATAACAAGCAGCAATTAATTGGATACAATACAGTTACATAGCACTGTGAGGTTTTCTGAGAAACTATCAATAACAGAAAAAACTTTTTTTTTTTCCTAACAATAATTTGTACAGCTTGTTTCCTTTTTTCTTTCCCTTGATGGTATGTCTGGCAAATTTTTTTTATAAAGAATCCCCTCCATCTCCTTGAAGGTAAATTTTTGTTTGAGTAAATGTAGCAGAGCTCTCACAAAACTCAATGGTTTCCCACCAACTCTGTCTCTTTGCTACTCTTTGTTCCCACACCAGGCCCAGCTCCCACTGCAACCTGCACTGCAAAACCTTCCTCCCCGAACCACAAACCAGCCAACGGATTCCTGGGAGTCACCCCCACTGATGGATGCACTTTTCTTTCCAGGGAGGCTACTTATAACACTTCTGATGTAAAAAAACCACCACCACAAAAAAAAAAAAAAAAAAAAAAAAAAAAAAAAAAAAAAAAAAAGGAGGAGGGAGGAGATAAAAGCTCATTAACAATGAGATCCCTTGACTGCTGCTGCAGTTCTGTGCCTGCCTCCTGCCACACAGGCTCTCTCCTTTCATTGCCTTTCATTGCAGGGCTGGAGAACACCTGGTGCCAGAGAAAGAATGGACAAAGTCTCCACACTGAAGGTTTAGGCTCCTTTAAAATAACTTTGAAACATGGCTGTATCCATAAAAATCTATCTTAGATTTATTTTATAATGAGCTCAATTCTTCCCAAATCTATTTATAAATTCCTTCATCTTATGCACACTGAGTATCTTGCTAACAACTTTTTATTTTTAGAAGATTCCATTGCCTGACAATTTTGCAGACTCTACTCAACCAGTCTCCTGATAAATTCAAATTAAAAACTTGATAATTAAATACAGAGAAGTATTTCATCCTGTCATAATGGCTGACTGGAACATCAGAAGCTGTTACAAAGAGAATGGTTTGTCTCCAGAGCAAAAAAAACAAACCAAAAACATACCAAGCCTGAGTTCAAGAAGCATTTGGACAGTGCTCTCAGGCACATGGTGGGATTCTTGGAGGTTCTGAGCAGGGCCAGAAGTTGGACTCAATGATCCTGCTGGGTCCCTTTCAACTCAGCATATTCTGTGATTCTATTAAGCTTGTTCTGAGCAGGGCCAGAAGTTGGACTCAATGATCCTGCTGGGTCCCTTCCAACTCAGCATATTCTGTGAGTCTATTAAGCTTGACTGCTTTAATTAATCTGTTGCAAGACCACTTTTAGAGGAAGGCCCAGCCACCTAGGCAAATTTTAGGCATCCTCCATAAGGTTTGGTGTTTGAAGAGATGTTTATTCTCTCATTTTGCAGTAACATTGACTCACATTCCAGCTCTCTTTCTCTTCTTGGCCAAGGTGCTGTTTTCCCCTCCACCATAGAGACTATGGTCCTCAGCTAACAGTTCCTGTGCTGTGTGACAAATTTCTCTGTGTACTAATATATTTTATCCACAATTTTTAGGATTTGCAGTTAGATTAAAAGACAAACAGAACAATACAAATAGAGAATCCCCCAAACAAAGTCCTTATTTGCTGAGCAATACTTTTATCAGAGATCTCATAAGTCACTTAAAGCTTGTCTCTGTCTCCAGACTTCATATTTCTTTCTCCACAAGATACTCTGCCCTCCTTTTCAATACAGTCTGCACAGTCCTACTGAAAGTTAACTTTATATTCAAGCTGGCAAAAGGTCAGCTCTGAATACTGCTTTTATCTGACAGGTCTATGAGTCAGCAACATCTTTCTTAAATACTCACTTTTAGTGTCACATGCACAACCACTACAGCCTCTTGTTCAAATGCATGATGTTCAGAGAACATGCCCTGGGCATGTCTAGTCCCAAACTAATACAGCAGCAGCAGGATTTAAACTCATAAAGGCTCTTACACATATCTCAAAGCTACATTGACTTTTAATTTCTGCCTCCAGCCAGAGTTCTCTCTCCCAGCTGCAGAGAGCAAAGCACACCAGCAGTTCAGTGCCAAGCTGGTAGGTGTGGGAAGGAAGGAGGCGGCGCAGGATGCTGCTCTAATGCAATCAGCGTTTGCACACCTCCAGCACATCCCCTGCAATGCAAAGTGTGCCCCATTGTCTGGGCATGTTCCCTGCACGCTGGCCAAAGTCTATCTGCTGACACATCCCCATCCTGCAGAGCCAAGGAGAAGATGAAGAAGGCTGACTCAACTCTAATCTGTGCCTGGGAGGTTTAGGGTGCCTCAGTGCAGGGAGCAGCTCTCTGCCCTAGGCTGAGATGCCACTTAGGCTTTGTATGTTTGACAGCCAAACTACACTCAGTAGGACAGAGCAGCTCTCTGGCTGAAGGAATAGAGGAATTAGAAGCTGGTGGCTGCTGCTGCCCCACACCTCGCCCTAGGCTGTCTCTGCCCTTTGGGATGATTTTGCAGACACACCATGGACCATGCTTTGTGTCCAGAGGAATACACGCTCCAAACAGAACTATAGCAAGACTATGACTCAAACAGTTTTAAGGTTTTATTAATAACCTGTTCAAGAAAAACAATGAGGAATCTATGAAGATTTTTTTTTTCATAGTTTTGCCCATTCAACTTCCATTCCAGACCCAGCTGGGACTGGCCCGGGGACTCTTCTTTATTACAGCAGATAATAATATGCCTTTAAAACATGATGAACCAATTTTGGGCTATACTGTTTCCACCTGGACTTCAGAATAGCAGAAATATAAATGGATGATCAGAACTCCACTGGAAACTTTTGACCTAATACAAGGATTGTTTCTCTCAACTTTATGTCAGGGACAAAAGAGATAAGTGAATGTGGACTAGAAATTTTTCTCATGGCAGGTTTATGGTCCTTCTATTCTCCACTTCTCTAATAAGAATGAATAATTTAATTAGATCTAGAATTTAAAGGGAAATATTTAAATTATATTTATTTTCTCTTCCACATATATTTCAGGCATATATTTTGGATAAATAACATTTTATTATCTATATTTGCCAGGAAAAGCTGAGCTCAGACAACTCTATTGGGAATAAATAAATTATTCTGCATATGTGAAGGAAACAGAGACCATTCTGCAAATCACTGAATAGACTCCAACAGATAAATAACAATAAAAACGAAATTTAAAAGTCACACATTTTTGATAAATTCATTGTTACTTCATTTCCTCCCAATTCTAGTTGGAATTTCAAACATACTGAAGCACTGTGAGAAATACTGCCCTGCCCTTGTGACCTCTCTTAGGATTTCTGGGATGCTTCCAGCATGTTCTGAAGTTCAGTCTGATACACCAGGAAATACATATAAAAATATTTTGATGTGAAAACTGCAGCTTAGTTAAGTGTGGCAGCCTAGCAAAGTTCAGCTGACAAGGGTGGCTGAGGATCTCTCAGGACAGTTTTATAAAATGAACCACTATGACAGAGGTTGTACAAACAACTGCAAACCTTTTATGTAACCCAGTTATTCTACTTGTCCTGAGGAGCTCTGTCCAGACAGGGTGGCAGCTACAAAACATGTGTGGAGCAGAGCCTGTCCCCAAAAATAATCTTATACCAGTGTAAGAGTATTAGGTTTAATAAAAGTTAATAAAAAGTTAATAAAAGCCAAAACATCACTACTTCCATTCCCAAAAAGCCCTTGTCCAGGATTAAGTAAATTGTAAAGCTGCTAACAAAAGAAGCAATAAAGCTGAGAGACTAAGAACTATGCTTGGGACAAAATGAATATCCATTTTAAGGAATAATTCTCCCCATATTTCAACAAATGTAATCCCAAAGATGGCTACAACACAAAGCACTACCTCAGGTCTGCACAGCACCATAGAAATTAGACTAAGTGCTGCTTAAAGTTAAAATTCAGAATACTTGGAATATCAGCCCTGTCATTACACAGAAGCATAATTACAGCTAATTACCTTAAAGGTTAGGAAAGAACCTGTGCAAAATAAAGGAAGCTCTTTCTTCTGTTAATGGAAGGTTTGGCTAATAGATTTGTCAGGTCCAGGTAGAAGAACATGTATTTATCTTTTAAAAATAACATGCCCTTTATGTGAATCTATAGCAGAAAAATATGGGAGTTATTAAAATCACTGTAGAGGGGTAATAGATGGTTCTAATTCAAAATGAACTGAATAGAGTATGACTTTTGCTGCTTGCAGTGGAAGTTGTTTAGTCTAGGCAGTCTCCCATAAATCTGAACAAAAGCCATGACAGTGCTGCAAAACAAAATGAATAAGAAAGGCAACAAAGAGCTTCACTTTCATTTCTAACAACTGAGGCAGCCCCATGGAAAACATGTGATGTATCTCCAGCTGACAGACACAGGGCCTGAGAAGCAATAATATACACCAGCTATCAGCACAGTTCCATATGGATTATCTATTGTCAGAGAGACATGTTTAAAAAAAAAAAAAAAAAAAAAAGCAAAACTGAAACAAAAAACCCAAACCCCACAAGATAACCCAACTGGCCAAAAAAACCCCAAACAACAACAACAACTCCCAAAACCCCAGACCCATCTGACAAACAGCAAAGTCTAAAATGTCAATTTAATCATTGAATGCAATCACAACAATGCCCCATAAGCAATATTAGACATGAGGCTGGAAAGTTCAGAACAGAGGCAGCTGCCCAATGCTGTGAAAGACAGCAGCCAAAGTGTGCCCCACATTGAATTTGATTATAAATTCTCACTTTGTCTGCATTGTCCAGGTTGCACCAGGAATACTCAAAATAGGGAGGACACAATCACAACACTGAACTAAAATAGGGATGGAGTGGTGTTGGGGGGGTGTTTTAGCTTTTTTCTTTGAAGTTCTCTTTGACTTTCCTTTCATCAATTAGCTCAGTATAAACTGGGGTTTGCTTTCCATAATTAAATAATCCTAAACCATCTTCTGGCACTTTCCACTGGCTTGTCACACCCTCACTGGTTGATTGAAGTTATTGATTTTTCTTTCTTTCTTTAGGTTAAGGTAAAGTCACTATAATCACTAAGGGTTTACAGAATAAATAGTTATAGAAATTACTAATTTAGTACCTTTCTAATATTTTGACAGAAATACAGAAGCATTTTCATTCACAGGAAAATAAACATAATTTCTCAGTTGCTAATGAGAAATATTTACATAAAATTAATAGAAAATCATTCATTCTATAAACCTATTAATTCAAATATTCTATCAGGCTGTTTACCATAGCTATAGCTACCATAAACTTTATTAGGACAAAGTTGGTTTTTTTAAAATTTCCACACCAGAGGCAAGTTATTACTTGGAAAAAAGA
Source organism: Onychostruthus taczanowskii (assembly GCF_017590055.1). NCBI lineage: Eukaryota > Metazoa > Chordata > Aves > Passeriformes > Passeridae > Onychostruthus > Onychostruthus taczanowskii. Next base: position 4,786,303 of record NW_024503679.1, on the reverse strand, counting down.
AAAGACAGCAGTAAACTTACCAAGCTAGATCTCATGTCTGCTGTGTCACATGGCCAAACTCACATGCTCAGTCAATACAAAAGGACTCTCTGACCGAGATTTCCCCCAGTATCCTCCCAATCTACTGCCCAATAGTTTCAGTCTAGTAAGAACTATTTCTGTGACAAATTTATTTTTTTGCCAGAAATAAATTTTTCAAGTGTCTGATCAAGCAGTAAAAAAAATATTGCTGGCAACATTCTTTCCTTTATTTTTATAAGCATTTTATATTTTATTGATCTTGAACAACAGTTTTTCTTAAATTAAACATACTATGTTAGCTTTTAAGGAGAACAAAACAACACCCATAACTGCCTGGCTAAAAATCATCCTGTGTTCATTTCTTTTCTCATTACAGAATAGAAAGAAAATTGTTATAGTTATTACAACTGAGGTACACTATGTGCATCTTTGAGAGGGAAAACTCAGCAGCACAGGCAAGAGTCTGATGTGCTGTGCCAGGGAATGTGGATGCACAGACCTTTGCCTCCCTGTTCTCATTAATCCCCACATTGTCCCAGATATCAGGATGGACACACATTGTCCCTCTCCATGGCTGTAGGAAGAGCACAAGAACAGTGAATTGACACAGAATATTCCTGCTGTCAGTATACCCTGTCAGTAAAGCTGTCATTATTCCCTGTCAGAATGCAGTTGTTGACATTTCCTTAACTAAAAATTGTGTCCAGCTGTCCATGCTGGTTTTGTTACACTTATGAGCCTTTTTCTTCAGCTAAGCCCAAGAAAACCATTGCCCTGTTGGATTTTCCTGTACTTTTTTTTTCTGCATTTTTCAACAGAGGAAGGAACAGTTCTCAGGAGAGCCTGAGAACTGGATGGAGAGGACTGTGGCACATGCCCCCTTGTCACAGTGCTGTGGGGTTCATTCAGCAGGATTCACTGGCCTAGCAGCAGCTGCAAGGGAATTTGGGGTTCATTAGTATGCTGGCGATGCTCAGCTTATTTCCTATTTTTTACCAGAAATGTCATTCTCCAGCCAAGATGCAGACATGAACGAGAACAAACTTGGCTGGAGCTGACTCTGCTGTGGACAAAGGCAGTGCTGGCAGCTGGCACTGAACTGTTCACGTTATTCCAGCCTAAAAATCAGTACCCACTCTGAGATCACTTCTTGCATCATGCAGACTTTTACTGATGAAGTTAGCAGAGGTGATGATGAATTTGGTTTGATTTTTCATTGTCAAGTCATGAAGTCATTCAGGGAGACTGGAGAGTCTTCAGCTCTAGAACTTGCTCTGATGACAGGATGGATGTCCCATGTGCAGCATTACACATGTCACTGTGCTATATTTAGTTGCTTTGCTATATGACAGGGGAGATTTGAATTGTCTGTCTGGGCATGTGGATTTTCTCAGTCCATATAAACAGCACAATGCAATAGGAGGCTATATTTTCTAAAGCAAATATTAAACACAATGTGTTTTTAAAAATTAGGATCTGATATGAATGTTTACTGGATATTATCGGAGCTTTGAAGGGATGGTCCAGAGGGAAAAGGAAATTATGCAATGAAATGGAGAGGGGAGACATAGAAAACAAAATGTTCTGGCAGTGTATAATACATTATCACCTTCTGTGACTTAGCCACATAAACTATGACTATTATAGCTTTGTTTTTATGCAAAAACTTAGCTCTGAGAATTCTAGGTTGAACTCAAATGTAGTGCCAAATAACAAGGCTGATAAATTCACCTACTTGGTGTTCCAGGCATGACATGAAGAGGCAAATAATTCTGTTTATCTGTACTGTTTATCTTCTGACTGTACTACCAGGTTGGTCACTAGAGATTAACAAAATGATGGCTTAGAGATGAAAGAAAGCCTTGGGATAATTAGAGAGCTTTCTGTTGTTCAATAAAAGCGAACAATTAGAAATTATTCCTGGGCACAAAAATTTGATAAATTGATATTACTGCTTGCTAGAAGATGACAATAAAATGCATGGGTTCTATATATTTATAGCTAATTTCTGTATACTTATACTATAGTGAAAAGATTCTCATGTCCACAGTAAAACTGAGTGAGCATCACACATAAGCCAATATACCTGATCTCCACCTAAGTGTAAGGAATGAAGAACAACTATCAGCAAGGCAGTTTTCCAGAAGTTAGCAACTGATTGCATGATTGCACCTCAGGCCATGAACAAACATCCTTGGTCAGTCAAGGAATACTGCACTCCACCCACTTTATCATTTCCTGACAGCTACCACTTTCATCCAACTCCTGTAGGAGATCAGGTCACATAAACATGCCCAAATTTCTTTCAAGCAATATAAATTAGACCAGGTTAAACAGTTAAAACAGGTGATGTGAGGTAACCTAGCTGATTTTCCTTGCAGTAAATGGGCAACATTGGAGCACTGACAACAGAACAGTAAGGGTGGTAATTTCTGGCAGGTGGGAGGTGACAAAAAGCTGGAGGTGGTAACCTCTTTGGTGGTACAGATGGATGCAGACAAGGATGCCAGTCCTATAATCTAAATACACTCTAAAGCATACTTAGGTTCTTACATACAAAGGAAAGTCTGCATCCAAATAGTTTTGTTTCTATTGTTACACAAGTTTTTTTTTTAAAAAAGAGAGAAAAAAAATGTTTTTAAACTGAAAAGTGAATTCATATATAGTGAAAAAAGAAGCCTTCTGGAAGAACCCTAAACTACTGTTTTACACAAGACTCCCTCCCATTTTGTGTCTTTAATTCTCTGCATATGAATAGCAGTTCCACTTTCTTTGCATTACAAAATATGACAGATTCTAGATAAAACATGCCAACCAAAGTCAGAAGCATGTGCTATGGTGTTAAGTGCACCACCTATGCACAATATGGTAAAGCAGCTTTTGACAAACTTGAGTTGCTAAGAGAACAATGCAGAAAGGTGATCTTTGTGCACTCAGGTTTCCAGCTCCCCAGTTATTGCTGTGTCCCCCCATTCCCAGAGCTCCCAGAGCTCCAATACTTTCCCAGAGAACCAGAGCTCCAATACTTTGATCTGCAGCGGCACACAGCTGTGGAGTGTCCCTGCCCACAGAATTACAGGAACAAGCCCACATTTCAGCCTTGCCCCTTCCTACTGTGGGCTCTGATGCAACTACTTGACACCCTTATGTGTCACATCCATACTTTGCAGAGAAGGGCTGGGAAAATCTGCCACTCTGACATGGTCCTGGTGCTTTTTGTAGGTTTGCTGTGTTCAGCAAGGGCAGCTGCTCACCAAGCAGTAAAACTGGCTATTTGGCTGTTCAGTTGAGCCACTGATCTCTCTTCTGGGCTGGTGCATGTGAGATGGCTGTTTCTGGACTGATAACAAACTGTTCCTTTCCCCCACACTGCATTCATGAGGCTTTTTGGCTGTGCTGTGCTCTCAAGCACTACAGAGGAATGTCTCATTAGGTTTTCTCAGCCACTTCATAGAAGTTTCGCATTGTTGCCCAAATACAATTGGTCGGAACTATTTGGAGAATGTTTAACTTCAGAGGCTACATACTCTATGCTAGGCAAATGAATACAGGAATTATAAAACCAGCTTTCCAGGTACTTTCAAAGATACCTTTTCTTATGCTAATAGAAAAATAAGAAAAGGTATAAGTGGGCTGTGATATTTTTCACAGAACAATCTTAAGTAAATTAAAATGTAAATTTTTCTACAATCACTGCTTTTGGATGACAAAGCTTTCGCTTAAGTCTTTAGATGCACCTTGCTTCCATTTGGAGGTTTTGGAAGAATTTGCCTGATCAGTTCTGTGATCTCTTTTCTTATTCCTTATGCTGACTTATGCAGTTTCTGCAGGAGTCTTTTTAGCTTGCGAAGCCAACAGCAAATGAACCCAAAAGAAAGAAAAATTCATTTTCACATAGTGGCTGAGTGAACTGAATCCAAGTGCAAGAATCATGGCTGAACTGCTCAGCTATGGGGAGCTGGGTCCTCTGAATTTCTCACTATCACCTTCATGGATGTACAAATCCCGGGACCAGGCCTGCCCTGCCTTGGGAGCTGGGGTTCCTCCCTCACCAGCAAAATCTTCATGAGTCTCATGTGCCTACAGAGCAAAGTCTGACAGTGCAGGGCCTGGCAAGGCTTGCTGTCACAACACCCTACAAGAGGCAGCACAGCACCCCTGCACAGCAGAGCTCAGCAGGGATCCTCACCCCTGGAAAGCTGCAGTGCCCACAGCACCCAGCACCCTGAGGAATGGCAGTGTCTCACTGAGTGAATGCCTCCACCCTCAGTCCTGTACGTCTGCTCCCACTGGGGTTTGGTACATCCAGTCTCACTTCTTTTTTTTAAACTAGCCCCAATATGTCAGCCAAACACATAAGATTATCTTAAAGATGTAAGATTATAAACTTAAAGAGTTAAGAATATAAACTTAATTTAGAGGAACACATACCTAAAGACCCCAGAAGAGAAGTTTAAGGACATGAAAAGGACACAAGTCAGATTCATACAAAATTCTGCTAAATCATTTTGATTCTCAGGAGAACAAAACCTGATCCCCTAATCTTGGATGGTTGGTAGTATTTGCCACAATGGGGCTCCTATCCTGAACAGACCTCTAGGTACAAGTAGAATGCAAATAACAACTCTCAGTTATTAGATTTAGGGGAATTACTCTGCTGAACTAATATGTACATTACATGAATTATTTATATGAGTCCAGAAAGTCCTGTTAAATGAACAGCTTAAAACACAAGAAGAATATAGATAGGCTCAATCTACAAATTAACATTTAGGAAGAACAAAGTAGCATAAACACATCCATTTCTTCTTCACATTGCTCATAATATTTTAAATTAGCCTCCTCAATGAGAAGTTTGCAGTCTTTTTGTTAGCCTTGCTGTTGTGAGATCAGTTCTGAACATCTTCCCTTGTAGCATCTGGCAACTGAATTCTTGACTTTGCTTGTGTTTTCCAGACTGTCAGATTTAATACATCCATTGTTTAATGATTCCATTCTCACCTTTAAGTTTATGGAGGATTCTTCTCTTTTAATCCCAGCAAATATCACAGTCAAAATCCCTACTCCTAGAAGATGAGGCCTCACTTAACAAAATAGACACTCCTTTTGCAAAGGTTTAATACCTCAAACTTAAAACCACCACAAGCTAATAGCAAAATTTAACATTGCCCACGGTTGTTGATTTTTTTCCACTAAAACAGATCCATTTTGCTTTGCTAAGCAAACTTGGCCTCAGCACACTTTCATGGTGCTGCCCTGTTGGATTCTGTTGAACAGCTCCTGGTGGCAGAACACAAGGCTGCTTCATTAAACATCCACCAGCAAATCTAATATGTGAAAAATTTCAACAACTCATTCATAGTTCAGCTAGTTTATGATAAATTTCTCATCAACAAGACATCACAAGCAGAGATCAAAGAAACTCCAGGGAATGATTTCTCTTCTGATATTCATAAACTTGTGAAGGTGGAAAGTCTAAAGAGAATGAGCAAGGGCAGCTGATGAAATAAGAAAGTTTGTATTTCCAACTATGGAAACTAGTTATAAAATAGAAACTCATCCCAAGCAGGAAAACAAATCAAAAGGGGTGAGAATATGTACTTTTTGCTTGAACTATAGTATTTAGCATCAGGAATATGCTGTTCACAAAAAGGGTTTGACTGACTGGGAGACTGACAATTCCTGTTCACAGACTAAAACCAGCATGAACAGAAGCATCTGGGGTTGTTCTGGCCTGGGTTGTTCTACCCCTGAAGAACCCCTTGTCTGTTCCTGGCTTTCATTCATTCTGCTGTCCATTCCTGCTTAGTGCAAATTATTGGGAGAACTTTTTGGAACAGGAATTCCAAATTTCCAAATAATACTTGCAGATCATACACTGATTTTCCCAATTGTTTGGCAATAGGTTTAGCACAATAGGTTTAGTTATGTATGCTTTCAGATATCCTAAAAATCAAATACATTAACAATCATACTGTTCACTTTGGAACACAGTGATTTTGTTCATCAATTTCTTTGTGTTCAAAATGTGGAGACCAACTTAAATCTTCCCAGTTCATTTCATGTCAGTCTACAACTGCTAAAAAACCCCATATAAATTAAAAATGAATGTTAAAAATTTTCATTCAGTGTGACATACTGTTGCAAAATCCAAATACCTAGGACTACAGGAACTGAAATAGAAGATCTAACCAGAGACACCCTAAAAATCTGGTCAGAGATATATCAATACTGAATGGTCTAGAAAAAAAAATTAAATATATCTTGAAAATTTGTGGTTGACTTATGTCTTGAAGCATTTTGAAGGTTATCCAACCTACTGCAGCTGTTTGGCTCACATGTCCTTCATCCGCCTCAAGAACCATGCTCTGGGCCTGGAAAAAGTGCTCAGCAATGCACGGATGCACAGCAAAGATTTAGAAATTGGATATTTTATGTATATGGTCTCTGAATATTAAACACTTGAGTCTTCTAAGACAAATGCCCAATATAATGTTTCATATAGCATTCATATTAAATGCTATAATAATGGGGGAATGTCACATGCTTTATCAAGTGCATGTAAACATTGTAGTATTTATAAACAGCATTTAACAACTCTGTATATATTTTTTTAAATATACACTTTCTATTTGTGTACGCACTTTACACAATACTAAGGTTCATAACTGTCCATTATAGCTATGTAGTTTATATAATTATCTTACAAATTATACTGTAACACAGCATTATGCTATTACATAGCACTACTTTGCTGCCCTCTAATAAATATATACTTCCACTGGTTTCCAGAGTTTTGGTCCCAGAACATCTTAAAAACCTACAAATTTTCAAGTTACCAGGAAAAAAAAATTAAACTTTTTTTTTTTCTTTGCCCTTCTCAAACTTGGAATTCTGCACCCAAACCTCAAATTCTGCCAGAGGCCCAGAAACTGAATTCTCCCTGTCACTGCAGTAATAGGTTAAAATTGCAGCACTGCATGCCCTTGCAGTGCTGCCAAAAGGCAGCTTTATTTCGCTTGAAATTGAGATTTAAGGCTTTGAGTGAGACACAAATCACATGTCTAGCAATCTAACTCACTGGACCTTAGCATCATGACTTTTAAAAGCAGTTTTTATCATTTTATACATATTTTCACTATGACTGGAATCACAATGTGCAAAGGTACCTGGTGTTATGGGCAGAAGGAATAAAACTCCTATTAAAAGTTCTCTGTGCTGTTAATACTTTTAGTAGCACTTTGCATTGTGCTGTGCAGACAGTATCAAGTATTCCACAAAATGGTATCTTCTGTAACAGTTTTCACAGGACTCCTGGAAAGGCCTGCAGAGCTCAGCAACAACTTTGCCCATTTTAATAATGACTCACCCCAAACTTACAGAGACACATCTTTGTAGAACACCATTGTGAGGCCCCTTCTACTAGAAGAGAGAGCTGTAATAGAGCACTAAACAAATGTGCTTGAGAAATTCTTTGTGAACTACGGCTCAAGTGATGGCAATTGTTATACTCTGGGCTCATCTATACAAGGAAAATTGTAACAAAAATTGCATGACAGCATTAATAAAAGTTCTAAGACTAGTTCTGTACACAGAATGTACTTAAAATATGTCCCCAGTAAATTCTTCTTCCTCTGAAAGAGTTTAATTTGAAAACAAATTCATAAGTGTTTGATAAAAAGTCTAATTTCTAGACAGAATTGCATGGAAATAACTTTTGTAAACAGTGTGCACTGCAGAGGTTTTAGAAGAAATACCTACAGGCATCTACTGTAAAAGATCCGTTCGGAGAAATTCAGGATAAACTTAAAATTGTCAAAGCCTTTTACTACCATATGAGTGAAACCATCAAACTCTTGCTTAGATGAACACACTTAGTGATTGTCAAAGCAAAAGGTTTTTATCTGCTGCAAAAACAGGATTTCCCCTCAGTTATTTTGGTTTAACTAAGGCTTTCAGACAAAAAGAGTGAAAGAAAACAATTCTATTATTTAAAAAATAATTATCAAAAAAATCAAAGGACATAATGGAAAAAAACAGGAACTTATTGGAGAGGCAAGAGAAAAGGAGACAAGAAGAAGGGGAGGAGAGGGAGATTAAAGCAAAATAGAACACATCCTTTAAAATTCTCCCAATATTTCCTCTAAGACACAGGTTTCTTGGAAGAAGAAAAATTTTAAGGAACTAGATGCCAAATCACCACTCAGACTGAGATTTTTGGATGCTTAGTCCTCTTCCCTGAATGGAACAAAGGCCACTTTGGTAGCCTGAGATTTATACTCAACCCAGGCAGATTCCCCCACTTAACAAGGTTTGAGTATCCACTTGCCCTTTTCTTCTACTTCCTTTCCACTCAATCATCTTCCAGGCCCTACTGACCTCTCATTTCCCCCACTGCTGGCACCAGAAAAGTGATTTCACTGCAAGATCACAACAAAAAATGTAAGGCCATAGGAAGAAAATTAATTCCCACTTCCAGCATAGCTACCCTAAAATACAACTCCAAAAATGTCTTACCTATTGCAAGACAGTCTATTTTATTAATTCAAAATTTACACCTGTCATGAGAGTATCAGCATATGGGAAATGGTTCCAAGGGATATGCACATAAGTAATAGAGGTGTTCTCCTGGTCCCATGGAAATAAAACTGACAAAAGCAATATTCTAAATGATGATGTTATAAGCAAATACACACAGAGTTTTGAAACCTTTGATCTAGATTTCCTGTTTACCTCTTTGTCCATCTCTTCCAGGGTAAAAGCTGACTTGACTTTTTAAGAGCTGAGCAGGATAGTATTTTCATATCCCAATAACATTTTCCTGCCCAAACTAGATAAAAAGCCACAACTTTAACAGCAACAAACTTGCAAATTAAAACTTCAAAGATTTCAATAAAAATTAGCCCAAATATGCTGTTGGTCAATTCTGATTTCAGCATTATTTTTTAGTTACTTGAAATTAACAACTATTTCTAGATAATTCATAATTCTGAACAGCAAGTATTAACATTGATAATCTGGATGTGAAAAGGAATGAAAAGTTTTTTCAACTGACATATTTTCAAAAAGCTGTTATTTTTCACAAGTTTTTTGTTTTAAGAGCTAGCCAAAATGTAAGTCAAAAGTAATGCCAAGTAGAGCTCTACATCAAACTTAAGAGTAGCTGATGTGATGAAACCCAGGCCCTCCCAGTTCAACCCCCAGGAGTGGCTGCCAAAGTAGGTGCACACTCAGCAGGGAGAGTTTATACACACAGCACTTCCCCCAGGTCAACAACCATTCCCAGCTCCCAGATCTCCTGACAAAGCAGAGCTGTTTATGTGCTCAGTAATCCTCACTGAATTTCTCTTAGGCACTTCCCAAGCAGCTTCATACAAATGCTTCATTCCCACATCACACCCAATGAGGAATTCCACAGATTAACTACATGTCTCAAGGAGAATCATTTCATCATTCAGGATTTTAGTTAAGAAAATTCAGATTAGGTCAGATTAAAGCACTGGTGCACTAACTTCAATTTAGGAATTCTGCATTATACAAATAGCACTTAAGGGCTCATATTTAGAAGTATTTGGCTTTAGATGAAACAATTAAGAGAAGAGTGTGTCTGACACCCCACAAACAATGTGATTTGTGTGGCTGGTGCCTCCTCCTGCACACTTTTCAAGAGAGGAGATTTGGATGCATGTTCCTGCTGGGACAGACCTGAGCTCTCAAGGGGCACTGCTGCTTTCAATGAGCACTGGTTTCCCTGTTCCTTGCAACAACAATCTCACAAGTTTATTGATTATTGTATTTAAACCCATGTTTTTAGTGGAGATTTAAATTATATTTACAAATTACACAATGAAGGATAGAAAATAGGAAAATGTATTGATCTCATTTAATCAGACAATCAAATAGGTAGCAAATTTTGACAAACAGCATTCTTCGATGAAGTTTTCACCTGATATAAAAAGACAAAAGCACAGTTAACACTTTGGAGGGTGGGTGTTATTTCTTTGCCTTCTGTTCTAATGTTCACTTCAATACTTGATTCTAAATAAAGGAGATGTGAAAAATAAGTTTTGAAATTTCACACAGCAAGTGGGGTTTTACATGGAAGAGAAAGAGTAAAATAATATGGCACAGGAATCAAAGAGAGGCAGCTCTTTAGAGAATTTTGAAACAACCCATGTTCAAAACCAATGACAGAAAAACAAATTCAGGAAGAAGAGGGCAAAAATACATATTCTAATACTCTAATATCTATAAATAATAAATAGATAAATCAGAGGAAAGCGAAAGGATAACCTACTATTTATTCTCTAAAAGGACATGTTACACTGCATTTCAATCCTCCCTCTTGAAGGAGTCACTTATTCAAATGCATTATTCAAATGTATTATTTGAATCATGAGTGACTTGAGATACATCTCTAGTTGAGACACAGAACAGCAAGTGGAAACCAAAACATGCTATTTGATCTGCTTTGCCATCCTTTTCAAGGTTTTCTAGCAAGACTTTTGTTTGATGTTCTCATTTTATTCTCCAGATCCCAAAATGCTCCCAACTTAAGGCACTGAGGAACTGAAACAGTTCCTGTCTCCATCACCTGACCAAATGCATCCAGGAGAGGCAATTTCAAATAAACAACAGCACAAGCTGCCCAAGTAGAACAGAAAATTCAAAATTAACTGACAAAGTTCTTTTATCAAATTCTTTGATATAAGCAAGTTGTGAAAGTAGGTTGCACTCCTTTATGTCTTAGACCATCAAGCAAACAAACTGTACTAAACAATGATCTGTACTGAATACTCTGAATATACTTTACAGTTCTTGTATATGCTATGAGCACAACACTGGGTATTTTTTCAAATTACTTTTTCTTTCGGAAGCATCCTAAATTTTAAAAAAAGAGGGAGAAATATCATCTAGGTCTAAACTCCTTGTTAACATTTTAACAACTTCTTAAAAACCATGATTCTGCTATTACTGAACAAAACATCAAATTCTCTTTCTCCAATTCCATGCAACCAGAAATTAATTCTGAATAAAAGTAACTAGAAAGTGACAGGGGTATGGATCTCTGCTGACAGTTCTAACAAGGTAGCTGATAAGCACATCTACAAACAAATTTCCAAATTCCTCACCCCTCCTGCAAAGAGTCCAGGTAAATATAGAACACAGACCTGGGAGATCCAAGGAGAACAGAACAGAACAACCCTTCCTTTGTTCAATAGTGGGATGAGTTTTTACAGATTTGCTTCAAAACATGAGAGAAGTGCCTGATAATAAAAGACTTTGTGAAAGATCAGCAGTATTTAGACATCAGAAAATGGAGATTTGCCCATGCTAATCATCTTTTAGTAAAGAATTCAAAATTTGGCTTCTGGTAGGCATTGGATGGGTCTGATTTTCCAATAAAACAAGAAGGTATCCTCTGCTGTAATGGTAAAGAATCACAGCCAGCCAGAATCACCCCCAAGATGCACAGAGCTGGTTTCTGACCAGCATCTCACACACCTCCCCTGAAGGTGCCATTGCCTCCCTAACAACACCTCAGTACCAGCTGCAGTGAATTCTGGATTGGCCTCTTTTCAGACACATCCTTCTCCAGTGCCAAGACTCACTCATGCCACCTCCCAGTAGCACTGCCTGGATGGTCTGAAAGCCAGGACACACTCAGAGAAAACATCCAGTATGAAAGGTGCAATTTCATGTGTTCTCCTCTTGGATTTCCCAACAGAGGGTTAAAAGTGTGTTATCAGAGGCTAAAAACAGTCAGCTAATCATCTCTACTCTCCCTCTGTGGCACTTTGGGTACAAACTACACTCATGGTGAGTTTAACTCACCTTTGAAATGCCTGCATGTACACAGGACAAGAGAAACGGGAAATGACAGCCCACAATTCTTTTCAGATAGAGAATCTAATTATTAATATAATACCTGTTCATATCTAATCTCATCATTCATTTAAACTTGAAGAGAAAGGGAAGCTTTTTTCAAAATCTCTTTTTCCAAACAGACCTGCTAATGTTTAATCCAATTGTCAAAGCTTTTTCTTGCTTTCTTGCTTTTTCTTCCATTCATTTTTTGCTAAGTGATACCTACTTTTCATTTGGCAAGGTGAGCCAGTTAAGGACAGTGAAACACAAAGGAACTATATGAGGATATGAAAAAATTTAAGCACAACAGACCTTAGTTTTTTGAGGAGCAATCCTAAAAAAAGGCCTAGGATCCCCCTTCCCCACCCTGCCCCAAAAATAAAATTACATGGTATAGAGTTCTCCCCTAAGAACTACATGAGATAGAATTATCAACTGTTAGTTTATGACATCCAAAAACCTTGAAGTGACAGGATAATAAAAATCAACTAAAGAGAAAAGCTCTACAGGAAGTATTTGTCAAATTGAGAAACCTGAATACTGACAACACATCAGCTCTTAAGTGATAAAAAAAAATCTTACTATTGGAAATGAGGGAATCTGTGCTATATTCCACTTTCCATGGCACAAACAAAAATTATTAACACATCACTGCCTTTGTGCAATTTCACAACAGAATTCTCTGGTTCTAGGGAATTGTTGTGTCACTTGTTTCTGAAATATGTTGGATACTGGTGACACTAAAATATGATTACAATACATAAGCACTCTTGGAAACATTTCCCTGTAAGCAGGAAAAGCCACCCAAAAGATGCAGGAGGTTTATCAGGGCTCAAACAAATCCACTCATGACCATGAAGGAAAGCTGCTGCTGGGTTCACAGGGTGCCAGGACTTGGAAGCAGAGGTGTGTGTTCACATGCTGACTTGTGTGACTTTTATGTGTCCTCAACACACCAACAGCCCAAATTTCAACTTCTGTTCAGATCTACTTAATTATTTTTTCAACTGTCTAAGATTAGGTGAGAGAGCCACTGAAACATCCTCTTCAACCCAAGCTCCATGACAGGAAGAAGGATACTGAACATTATTTTTCTTAAGTGGAAAAACTACTTTCCTTACTTGAAAATGACAATTTTACTCAAAATTTTTAGGCTTTACTGTAAGATGAATTTAAAGTGTATAACTTAGCAAATACTAAAATTTTGCACTTAACATTAGATAGTTCTAACTATACTTCATTCTCATGACTTTACATGTTTAGGCATTTTTTGTGCTATGAAGGAGATATTTTGTAGCTGTATTTTTATACAATCAGACATAATACATAAATATATTTAGATTGTGGATCTCTCTCCCAGAAAAGCACAGGATATTTATCGTTTCAAACCCTGGACAGCATCTAGACCTTCGTCTAATTTCCAGTACAGCTTTCATTAACAAGTTTAAAGCAGTGCCATCACATCTGGAAATTTCAGATGGGACTCCACACTTCTATATTTAGGAACACCTTCTTATCTTTTGGGGTGAGTCAATCCAAGTCAGTCTGCTGAATTAACCTGCTTATTTTGTTCAGCTGGGAATCTCTCTTCATTTTACTTTTCAGTAAGAAAACATTATTATCTCAGGTTTAAAATCTGAAATCTAAAAATGCTCTGGTTTGTCTGCCCAAAACTAACTCCAAAACATTTTACAAGAATCTGCTGTGTTGCAATGAAGTGGTGTTTACAAACCCAGCCTTCAGTCTTTAGTGCACCTCACAGAAACATCATTAATACAAAGTAAAGGGCTGAACCTACTTTGGGGTGTCAAAAATTCACAATAGCCTTTCTTGCTTGTGATTTCTGTGCTGTTCTGTGGGAAGGTAATTTATGGAAGCACATAGATCAGTGTGGCCACACTGCATTGCCCTTGCTGAAAGAATTCATGTCAGAGCAGGATATTCTGAGGAAAAGGAAATTAATCAGCAACCCGCTCACCTGGTATCTTTCCAAAGCAAAACTGTTTGGAGGCTCAGAGAGATCTCTGCACACTTAACTGTAATTACCATGAAAAAATCTTTAGCAGTTGAATTGTGTTGTTTTTGCAAAGTGACCCATGAAACTTCCCAGCTCCCTGTGGCCATGTCACTGAGTCACTGGTACTGCACTTGCAGCAAGAGTCTGTTGTGGAAGCCTGGCTCTTCAGACATTATTTCCTTCTCCAAGTCATTACACAGATTAACAGATTGAAGCAGTTCCTTGTTGAATAACACATCTGATCCTATAGGAACTTCTAACTTTTGACAGCCAAGAAGAAGTTCAAGAAGTCTTTTTAATCCCCTCTCCCAGATTTACCAGCAAAACAGCTCCCAGCCATTAAAGCACCACAGCACTTTCCAGCCAGTGTCTAAAGAAAACAGCTTTTTATCAGACTTGTTTTCTGTACTATGTACAAAGAGCACAGAGTGACAAAGCGCCTTTGCATTGCACAAACACTGAGAGAGCAAAAAGAAAATGAAAACAAGGCATTAAACAAAGAAAGGATGTGTACAATGGAACAGGCACAAGCTACATTTTTTTTGTTTGTTTTTCTTTTTGTGCTAAAAATAGAACACAATGCTTATTTTTGTGTAGAGACTACTCACTAAAGGCTGAATAAACCAGCCAATAAGAATATCAACATCATTAAAGCTCTTTCTAATTTTCAGTTCTTTATCTAGATTCACCCTTTCCTGATATTACTTACTTCAGAAACTAAGTCCTCTGCATGAGGAAAAAAAAAATCCAAAAGTTCTTTAAAGTGGATATTGTAAGGGAGAAGTGATCAGACTTAGTCCTATGGCAATTAAAAGTGTCCTGAAAGGAAAATGTTAGACACTGAAGCTATGAATTTTATCAACCAAACCTTCTGTAACTTTGAAGCTTTTAAAATTCCAACTCTTGTACAAGGCTGAATAGATTTCTTCAATAATGTTTCCCAGCAATGAAACACAACATTGCCTGTTCATTGGAATGAACAATAATTAGGAACAAATAGAAAACAGTGCACATTCAGTGCAGGTCAGTTTAGGAGTTTTCTTCCAGAACTGCTACACACTTAAACAAATTAAATATGCTGTTTCATCTGTCTTATCATTACACTGAAATTAAACCTTGAATAATGTTTGTAACAGAACTGATGTGGCAAAAACACAGTCTGACCTAAACCCAGCACACTTCCACACTGGGGTTATTTGCATTGTGCATCACAAGATGCTACTACTGCAGAGATTTAAATCCAGGAGCTTCATGTCACAACACATCTGCAGGATAAAGACACCCCTGTAAATGAAGCACAAGTTCTTTGTAACCTACCAAATCTCATCAATGCAACAGCATCACAGAACCCTAGGATAGATTTGCCAATACAATAGAGAAATGAATACTCTATGATTTTAGGTATTTTCTAAAAACATTTACAGACATAAGAGTTTCAATGTACAAAAAAAAAAAAAAAGAAAATAAATGTGTTGTCTTAGAAGACAAAATACAGTCTTTCTGACTTTCTGATATTGTTTTATTAAGGAACTTTTATGCAAGAAAAATAAGAACTGAAATTTTACTAATTTCAGTGGTGCTGCTACTACACAAGTAATTTTAACTTCTCACTGAATAAAATATTTGATTTCACCTCCAGTAATATTTCATTTCTTGTTGGGTCTAATTAAAACAAAAGCCTCCTCCCTGACCATTTCAGTGGTGCTAGTGACCAGCTGTTGCAGATGGAATTGGTGGAATTGGTAGCACCTGAAGTACAAACTTCATTGAAATGAAACTACCAGTATAATTTCTCTGATATATTCACTGCCAAATATTTACAGACTTCTTGAAAAGTGCCCACAATATCCCCACATCTTTCTCACAGATGTGCCTGGCAACAAGAGCTACGCACACTGTTCTGGATTAACAACTGCCTTTACTTACAACTGACATCCTCTCTTCCTACCAAAACCATCTACCTTAATGCAGCTTGGAATTATATTTTCCTTTCTTACAGTCAAATGGTAGCAGTGACTCATGGTCAGTTTTGTTATTGATTACTTCAGTCATGTTTTTTTATTGTTGTGCCACTTCCAAATTATGAGTCCAATTTATAGAGAAATTCCTATCAATTATATGACCCTGCACTTCATAGCAGGAGATTTCTACCAGTTTCTCTTGCTGTATTTTCAAGTTGTCATCTAGCTCTTAATATTTAATGGCTTGGTCTTCTCAGCATTAGCAAGGGCCTCTCATGTTCTGTCAATCTTGTACCTTTCCTGCTGCTTCTTTAATGGAAATATTAAAACAAGATTAGCCAAAAAACAGTCCCAAAGGAACTCCATTAGTAAAACCTCTCTAATCTAAATGTTTCCTCTCCAGTACTAGAAACAGTAACCTCTTTTTTACCTAGCTCATCACATCTTCTCTTCTACTAAACCCCTTTTTTCTAGCTTAAATTATATTTATTATATGGAGTTTTTTCAGCTAAATAAATACACTGAAGTCTCACTAGAAACACTTGCATGTCACAAGGTGCTTTTTGTAAGCTTCTGCTTTATTTTACTCTATTCTTCTGCAATTGCTCTATATTTAATGTTTTTTCCTTCTAATTTCATGATGTAGTAAGACCACAGTTCACGCTGCCCCTACTTTCTTACTTAACAGACACTTCTGAAGATGCTGTCCTAAATGCACTAAGCTATTGTACCTAAAAACAAAATCATCTAGAATATTACAACTAAAATAAAAACATTTCATTTTGCCTTTTCAGAGGGAAAAAAAGAAGTATGATGTGGTCTAATAGTTTTAAGTAGTCACCCAGGTCTCTAAGCAGTTACAACCCTGAATAAAATGGTTATTTTAATGTAATGATGCTTGCTCAGCAATTACTAGCAAATGCACATGAGTAGAAATGCTCTGCAGAGATAAGAGCCTCTGAATGTTCCTGTCTGTGCATGCACTCCATGGTCAAGTGGTAACACCTGTACTGTGATCTTACAATCCTTGTGCATTTATAAAAGCCAGTAGCAATCAGATCCCTATTTCTGTGAAACTGTTATTGTTCACATAGAGGGACTCAGAGGCACATCTCGACCTCTCAGACTTTCAAAGAGATCACTTTTTTCACCCAAAATGCACAGCTTAGGCCCGATGGAACAAGAAACAATTATACCTAGGAAGAGTTCCAAGCTTACCCATTTACTGTTTTACAAACTGTGTTGCACTAGTAACTTCTTCAGGTTTTCCATTCCTTCCTAATTATGACTGTTGTCACAAATTTCATTTCAGAGGCACTGAGATCACAGCGTGAACACACGACAAGAAAGAAAGACCAGCAAAACTTAGAAACCAGATTTCGACTCTACACAGATAGAGCTGGAGGCAGCTGCCAGATTTTTGTTAATCAGTTGGAGACTCTTGACAAATGCCATTTCAATGCCTCTCTTCCTCTGGTGATCATAGTCCATGGCTGGTCGGTATGAACTCACATTTTATTTTTAATTCTTACTAATCTGGTTTTATATACTTTCCTTCTCATTATGCTACAGAAGCAACTTCAGAAGTAAGGCTGTGATACAAAGATGATAGATTTCACTGGTACCTATCATGGCTAGAAAAAACTCAAAGTGGATATTTCTGACAGATTCTGACGGAACGGTCTACAAGCAATTTTTCACATGGGACTCCCGTGCCAAGGATTAAATTCAGCCCTGGTTTAAAGCCAGCAGAGCTTGAACAAGTAGCTGAATTAATGTGCTATGCCCTGAAGAGCAGAACACCATTCCATTTCTTTGATATGTTCACTGCCAGATATTTACAGACTTCTTGAAAAGTGGCCACAATATTCCCATATCTTTCTCACAGACACACCTTGAAAAAGAACTTCTCCACAAGCCCCTTCAGTTGGAAGCAAAGCCTTCAACATCAATTATCACTGAACTGCTTCCAGTTAAACTATAAAAAAACAATTCACCATAAAAAAAGCTTTCTCAAAAGCATGCCACTAGTAAAAGTGACAGTTTATCAGCTTCTCAGCTGGAAAAGAAACAAAAGAAAAGGCAGGATAAGAAACAAAGTAATTTTAACAGATCCTTGAATTCTTATAGAACCAATGGAATCATATAAGGTGGCACAATGGATCTTTCTTGCACATCTGCAAATATGCAGAGAAACTCTAAACACCCCCTGTGATGCATGTAACTCCCTTAACAAATGAGAGAGATACATTTAACTCCCTTAGCAAACAAAAAACAAGCCTCACCAAAAAAAAAAAAAATGTTCAAAACCTATGGGCCTGAAGCTGCTGCCATTGAAATTCATCATTCACATTAACTTAATGTACAGAGATGTTGGACTCTTAGAAGAGTGTGTGTGGAAACCCAGACCTGAGACCCCCAAATTCTAATACACTAGAAGAAATAAGGCTGTTTTATCAATTGAGGAAATACATACAACGAGAATAACAATTAAATCTGATTGATTAAATAATAATTCTAGTCCATAAAATCAGAATGCAAGAAAATTGTACCCAGGTATTCAAAAAAGAATGACTCAAAACAAGCAGCTCTCAAAATGGAATGGCTAGAGATGACAAATGCCTGCTGGCCTGCAATCCTCCAGTTTCCCAATTTTTTTTAGCTTATACTTATAGGGATAGCTGCTCTTGAATGAAATCAGACATTTCCTGCTGTCTGTCTTTCAACCAGTACTTTTTAACCAGTTATCTCTGGATGAGTTAAAGTATTTGGGGACATAATTTTCACCTATAAGACTTCCTAGAACAAAACATACACTGTTATACCCTTATTATATTACTCTTTTTTTTTTTTTTTTTTTTTTGGTCCACCAAAACCTACAGATTCTCAGCACTGAAGCAGGCTGGGGCCCCTCAAATCTAGTTATCAGCATTAATCTGTCCCCGTTCACACTGTGGTTTTTGTTTCATGTTTTTCACAACAAATATTTGGCAGAGACTGCTTTCCCATAACAATGGTTTTCTTATTGTTTGGGGTTTTTTTCACCTGTAACAGGTGGATGGGATATTAGAAAGCTGGATTTGGAAAATGGCAGCAGCTCTGAAGTCTCATCATGACCCAATGAACGTGATCATCGCAGACTGGCTCACACTGGCTCACCAGCACTATCCCATTGCTGTACGGAACACACGCACCACAGGACACGAGATAGCACAGCTCCTGGAGTGGCTGGAGGTGAGAACTGCCACACCAACACGTTTCCCTGGGAAAAGATGCATTTACTTGTTCTCATACTTTCACAACCTTTCTGAAATACTATGTTTTCTAACGCTTTCTTTTCCATCACTCACATTTCTTTACTGAAGTGCACGTTTTTCTTCCATAAACTTTCATATGACTTTGTAAAAATCTTATCATGCAGGAGGAAAAAGCAATTGGTCTTGTTTATGAAAATATTTTCATATATCTTTGGAGATGAGATAGTTTCCTGCTACTTTGACTTTTCCATTAGCATGTGTGTAGGCAGCTGACACTGTTCCATATGTAGAAAACAGGCAGACATCATCATTTGCAAGATGTAAGTACAGGAAAATGAGTTTGTTATCTGTGCTCAACTTCTGCTTTTAATGCAGAATTCAGTCCTAACACTGTGTCTGATTTTTGCTGCAGTTTCCCAAAGATTAGGATAAAATAATGGCTTAGAGATCCAGAGTGTAAAGGGAGACCTTTCAGGAGGACAGACATGCTTCACAAAGCAGATGACATGGAGGCAGCAGTGAGTACAGAGCCACACTAATGCAGTGACTATTTATCAAAACTCCTGCTACATGGGGAGCAGTGGCCATGGCTGGATTCTGAAAAGGCTGCAGCCGAGTCTGCAGAGGATCACGGGTCTTCAGCACAATTTAAGAAGCAGAAAGCAAACAGCAGAATGAGAATCACTCATACGAACTAGAAACTCTAAGCAACTCTTGTATCAATCTCTAACGTTAAGCTACTTAATCTGAAATGAAATTATACTTCTATACCTGACAATGAATTTTTGAGTACATGAAAGTACTAAGGTGGAAGAGAAATTTACTGCAAGGCTGAAAGGTTTGTAGCAAATACCACTAAAGGCCTAAGCAGAAATGGCAGGGCTAGAAGAAGCTGGCAAATACCACACCCTGTTAGGGACAAGAGGCACAAAAGAGAAGACAGGAAAGTCAGAGTCACTATTTTTCATTGTGATATTAGAAGAAACTCATCTCTTGGTCAAATATAATTTAACTTGCTGGAGCCCAAAGTAATTTTTTGAAGCTGTTTAATTATTGAATGAATCAAATGGTGGACTTTGATCAGTTCCCAGGAGGACACACCACATTGTCAACAATAAAGACATTCTGTGATTTCCTAGTGTCAACAAACAAAGCAAGGCTTGAATAAATTACTCCTTGCTCCAGTACTGTAGGTAGTTACTCTTGTACTGTGATGTGTTCCAGAATTTAAATATACCATAAATTTTTACAGCACTGAGTGTCTCCAACCAGTAAATGTTCCTCATATTGAGAAGCAACTCTCCAGAGTTTAACAGTTAAAAGCCCTTCATTCCAACTCCCACAACTATCTTCTGCTATGCTTCTGCCTGCTTACAGGCAGATAATTATTTCAAAGATTCTCAATGGATGTAACAAAACCTGTAGTGCTGCACAACATTTTAATAAAGAATAAACAATAAGTAAATATTAGTGCTCTTTTCCCAAGAATAGAGCATGATCAGTAACAGCCTCAATAGCATCCATTTCAGTATCATCTGACAAGAAAATTGGTCAGATCTTGTGATTTCTAAGAACTGTCTCTCACAAGAAGTCTGCCAAGTTTCACCTCATCTTCAGAAGAGATTGGTGTTGAGACTGCACAGCCACTCCACAAGGACAGGCAACATCCACGAAGACATTGAAAGTGAGGTTTGCCTTTCCTGCAAGCAAAATATGCCACATTTTTCTTTACAAGTCAGATAATCTTTTAGTCTTGCAGCTCAGGTGAAATGCTTAAGATGCACATAGCATAGGTAGAAAGAAGAGCAATTCTGCTTCAATAGGTTTGTTACAACTCAGACACACATCTTTGTACAAGAAATATCACTGCTGTATCATTTAACATGTCTGAGCAATATTTTGATCCCTTTAGTTTGCCTTGTGCTGGTATCTCAGGAAAAAAAAAAATAAGGGCACTTTTCATAGAGGATTATTTTACCCTGCAGTTAAAGAACAGATATCCATTTTATAATCACAGGAAAGCCAAATGCTGCCGACAAAAGGCAGTGAACATCTGCATCAAATGACTGAAAACAAACAACAAGAAAAATTCCACTGTGTTGATGGTTTTTCCGTGCATAGAAATAAGTGGCAGTGCCCAAATGTGTGGCATTTTCCTGCTGCATAAAAAAGAATCAAGGAATAACACTCATCCAATACAAATTTACTAAATGATTCATGCACATCATTTGACCACCATCAGCATACAAATTTCTTGTTTTATAATTCACAGTATTCCTAGTATGTAACAGATATTTCACTGTTTACTCTTCACATTTCACCATCTAAATCAAGTTGCCACTATTTTTCAGGAATCTGTTCAATTTTCCAGAAGCAATGCTCATCTAATTGGGTACAGCCTGGGAGCTCATGTTTCAGGATTTGCTGGAAGTTTTATCAATGGTACAAAAAAGATTGGAAGAATTACAGGTAAAAGACTTACAACATTAAGAAAAGTAACAGGCAACTGAATCAAGTTATGAAGATATTTGACATATCAATGCCATATCAACAACTAGCTGTTGAATAGCAATATTCAGCACAATTCAGAAGTTTCATCTCTTTGGTTTAGAAATTAAGATTTAGAAAACTTAATAGAAATATTTTTGAAAATTAGGTCTCATAGCATTTCTGTCTTTGATCTTTCCTACCTCAGTCCAAATTAGATCATACAGAATACACAAGCATAGGGACTAGAAATCATAAACCAAAGCCTCAAGCTGCAGGTTGCTTAAATTTATCTCTTATCCATTCCCAGTAACAAACTAAATGTTAGCCACTAACCTTGGATCTTTGGCCACTGTCTTGACCCAAAGTCATTAAAATACTGTTCATTGTTAGCGAGTAATTTAAAAAATATATTCAGAAAATTGTCCGACTGTGCTTGAGCTGTCAATTGCAGGACAGTGGCCAAAGAGTGAATTCAAAACAGCTCCCCTGTGGCAAAAATGAGGGTTCTGGATTACATTTTACAAGAAGCATATCATCAGAGTACCCCTAGTAGTGCTTAAAGTAAACTAAGTTAACCCTAACACTTGATTGACTAGTGACATTCTGAACCTTCTGTGATGTTTTGTAACTGTACTAATTATGAGTGTAATGAAAATACATTTATGATATTATTGATACACTATATACAGTACCTCATCTAATGCACAGTGACAGCTTAAAAAACCCAAACAAAATGAAAACAGAAGTGCATTTTACACAAGACCCACATCAGCTACATTTAAGTGATCAGAAAAAACATTTTACTTTAATCTGACTTAGGAGCGAGGCAAATACACATGGCTGTACTTTGAAGTCACCATTCTGATCTTGTTTTCATTGCCACATACCACAGTGTCTTACACAATCAGTCCTTGTGGCAGTGCCTGCATGCCAAGAAGCTGATTTTACAAAACATGTCATGATATTACACCAGTGTATGCACTGAAGGACTTCAGTTCCCCAGCACTACTTGCTCAAACCTTATGAGAACATAACACCTTGAAAATGGATAAACAAAAAAACTTAGAGCACATTATTTACTGTAACAGCTACATGCATTCTTAAGCAAAAGTTTTTCAGACTTGTAACAATAAGTTCCAAACACGGATAGTGATAAAAGTTATCGAAGCTAAAAAGAAATGTGGGCCTTTGTGGGCCTTCCCTACTTGCTGCCTGTGTTACTAGTCTTGTCATATATCTATGCAACTATATTATTCCACAATACCAACTGAAGAATATAAAATTTAGAAGCTTGTCCTCAAAGCTGAATGAACTTTAAACTAAGCACAAAGTTCTCTTCCTAAATCAATTCCCAATGAAGAAGACCAGCATGCAAAAAAGTCCAGAAAACAAAAATCAGCAAGACTCCCTAAGTGGAGTATTATTTCTCTGAATACTGCAATAATCTGCCTTGAAGATTTTTTAAGCTGAAGAATTATTATAAATAAAATCTAGCAGGCACGGAGGGCTCTTAAACAATTACTGGAGCTTTATAAAATTTTAGGTCCCGCATGTGGGCTAAAAGTCAATCTTGCTGTGGGACTGGTGTCTTCCAAAGGGCCTCTGGAACATACAACCTCCAGAGTTTGAGAGAACAAAATTACGTCAAGGTCCCTCAAGTGCCACTGGCAGCAGGCACAGTTTGTCTCTGACAAACATGTCTGTCTCTGGGCCTGTGTCCTTGTGCAGGTCCCAGTTAGTGTTTGTTACCGTGCCTGTGTTTACTTTAGGTGTAACCATGTACCCTCTGTGGGACAAGCCTTCTTATTGTTTCCATCAGAGAAAGACCTCGTAAAGTACCAGGTGCTGCCTGTTTTCAGACATATATCACAGGCTCACAGCAGTAGAACAGTCCTTCTGCACTACATGACAATGGGAATCTTTGCATTTATTGCAGGCCTTGACCCTGCCGGGCCCTTGTTTGAAGGAATGTCACCAACAGACCGTTTATCTCCAGACGATGCAAACTTTGTGGATGCAATTCATACCTTCACTAAACAGCACATGGGCCTCAGTGTTGGCATCAAGCAGCCTGTGGCTCATTTTGACTTTTATCCCAACGGAGGCACCTTCCAGCCTGGCTGTCACATCCTGCACGTGTACAACCACATTGCACAGCTGGGGATTGCTGGTAAGAGCCAATGGCACAGAGTGGGAGGCACCAGGGCAGCTGTACTGAGTCTGTCTGGGAAACTACATAATGGTGGTCTTAAACAGCATCTAAGGATTATTATTATCACCCTTATATGCAAGGTATTTTCTTGTTTAGAGATGAATTATCTAATTTTTACATGTCTTGCGTTCATATTGGTTTTACTGACTCCAGCAAGGAATTGAGCTGCCTAGCACTCCTGAAAATGAGGTCATGAGCATCCTGCTGTCAAGCACCTCTGAATAATTTAATGGTATTTGTTTCAGCAGTAGGAGAGATGAGAAAATTTATTCTAATTAAGCCAGATTTGTCTAGTGTGCCATTAATTATTTCAAATCAAATAAAACACAGGTCTGTACTACTCACCTCCATAGCTCACCTCTTCCCAGCTCCATGTCCTTTGGCAGCACAGATGATGCTCTCTCTAGGACCCCAGTGCCAGTGTTCCAGGCTAGCTTCTATTTATAGAAGCTTATTTGCAATGTACCTAAACACAAGCCTATAGAGAAACTGATGCATGATACTGAAAAAGGTCCTGATGTTCAGTGACAACCAGACGTGTGGACTGAAAACCCCCAATGAGCCCTGCTCACCCAGCACATGACATTGCAGAAGTATTTCTCAATTATCCTCATACAATGCCTAAATCTGGGCCTTACTTGTTAGAAGATAAATCATGACAAGCATGAAACCAAGCATCAGCTCAAAGCTTATCAATAGAGACATACAGCAGTCCATTGTAATACATCCCATTTGCACAAAATAATTTTTGTACCTTGATAGCACTTAAAGAATAAAAAGATACTTCTCATAATGGCAGACCTATTTAATATTTTTATTGCATTTAATAAAAATTTTGCTCCTTTTTTCCAAGCAGTAACTGCAAGAAAAATTCAATTCACTAAGAGTGGGTCAGTTTAATAGAAACAAAATATGGTGTTGCTACCTAAGCATCCAAATCCAAGAGTGTTCAGTCATTTTAATGTGGCGTGATCTGAAACACAGCACATCAACTCAGGCTGAATTTGCCACTGACAAAAACAGCCAGAACAATGAAATCAAGGTTCATATTTAAAGTCTGATACAGTCAGGCTAGAGCAGTTTAAGCAGAAAATTATTTATTATCATGGAAGTTCAGCCATTCTATTTTTGAATGATCCCAAAAGAAAAATTGCTACCATGTATGATTTCTGAGGCAAAACCATGATGCGAAGGGTAGGGGTGTGTGGGGGGAAACAATTTCTTGTTTATAGTTGGCTATGGCACTTCTCTGCAGTTGAAATGGTAAAAAGAAACAGGGGCATGTAAAATTTTGTTGTTGCATTTTTTCAGGCATCACTCAAACTGTGAAATGTGCCCATGAGAGGTCAGTTCATTTGTTCATCGACTCTCTGCTGCACAAGGACAAGCAAAGCACAGCTTACTGGTGCAACGACATCAACACGTTCAACAAAGGACTGTGCCTCAGCTGTAAGAAGAACCGGTGTAACACCCTGGGCTACAACATCAGGAAGGAAAGACTGCCCAAAAGCAGACGACTCTTTCTGAAAACAAGAGCATATATGCCCTTCAAAGGTTTGTGGGAATACTTTATACAGTGTCCAGATTGATCACAAAGCGGAAGTCTGAGCCTAAGCTTTGTGATCCTATTTACTCATTCATTAAAGCTTATAAAATCTGTGAGAATAATCAATTTGCTGAGACAACGGAGAATCCCAGTAGGCCATCTTGATGCCCTTTCATCCAGATCCTGGCTCTCACATTTCTGTGGGAAAAAGCACACTGCCTGCTTGCCCCAGGCGCTGCGAGCTGAGGGCTCGCAGATGCCCAGGGTCCTGATCTGCAGGGTTTTCCTACAACTGGACTGCAGGTTTGTTGGAACATATGCAGGCATACAGCCAAGCCAAAAAAAAGCTGCATAATTACTCTGGGAGGCCTATAAAACATCCTGTTCCACATTTGCTCAAATTTTATCCGCAATTAGACCATGAAATGACATATAAATTACTACTTTCCAAACAATGGACAGAGAACAGAATAGCACGGACTTTTGCAAGGCTGAAGTGTAGCAGTGAAATTAAGACTGGCACTCTGGCTTTTGCCTATGTTACTTTATCGAGTCAGTGTGGATTTTTGGCTGTATGATCAGACAGAGGGACCATGGCCTGCCGGGGGCGCAGGGCTTTCCTACCAGTCTCCGTTGCACTCGGCTGCCAGAGCCCACTGTTGCTGTCAAGCAGACGTTCCCTCGCCACTGGAAACGTTCATGTACCTTTTTAAAGTGCGAACAAGCAGGACGATGTGGGACAGTCCTCTCCCGAGGGGCTGTCGGTGGAGGGGCTCCGGGCGCCCGGCTCTGCCGCTCCCCGGCTGCCATGAGGCGTGTGGGGAGCAGCGGCGCGGCCGGGCGGGCAGGGCGCGGGCCGGGGCCACACGCACACGGAGAGGCTCCGCTCGGGCTGAGGCGCTGCCTGTCCCCGCCACAGCCCCGGCCGCGGGAGTCCCGCACCCCGCAGCGGCTGCCGGGGCTGTGCCGGGCCAGAGCCTCCGTCCTGCTGGAGGGCTCTGCCCCCGCCTGCCCTCGGCCTGGGCCTTGGCGTTGGGAAGGGTTCGCATGTTCGTGCAGCCTGGCACGGACACTGAAGGGATGAGGAGAAAAGCTTTAAAAGGCGGTTTGTATTATATAGCTGGTCTCCCCACAGTGCCCAGTTACTCAGATACATTATCACAGATTTAAAAAAACACAAAAAACCAAACCAAAACAAAAAAATCCACCCCAAAACAAACAAACAAACAAACAAACAAAAAACCACCAAAAAACAACAACCAAACCATACAAAAATTCGGATACTTTTAAAATAATTTTGGAAGTCATCCACTAGCACAGCTGTGAAATATTCAGTGATGACTCCAGAGGGATCTGCAGAGCCCTGAATGATACTTCAGCAGCTGAACCTGCTGAATTTCTTTGTAATACTGTTTAAAATAGCTCAGTGAGTAGATTTTAAAACTCCAGAGGCTGTGTCTAGTTCCTGATGTTATCGTGCTCCAGCACAGTCAGGATCAGGTCCTCATCAGAACCAGAGAATGACAGGCTCCGGGATGCCCGCTGCTCCCACACCGGGGCATGGAGATGTGATCACTGGGTTGTGTTCCTCTCTGGGGTAGAATATCTCTGTCCTATTGGCTTTGATTGCAATTAAACATGTTGCATTTTTATGCTTAGAACTGGTTTTGCATAAAAAACCATCCTTGGCACATATGTGGATAAAGTACCTCAGACAATGATCTCCTTTCACAGAAGTTCCCAAACAAAGCGGCAACTATGGGAAGATGCTTACAAAGTCATCTTGGTAATGCCTTTTTTAAAAAAAATGTTTGAAAATTATGCGAGAAGCACAAAGAGAAGAAGTTTGAGAAACTCAACATTACACTTCACAATCCTTTGTGTCTTCACAAAATCTAACATTTAATTTTCAAGCTAATGACATTATATTCTGGAGCATATATCAGTCCAGCTCAAAGAAAACCCCCAGTTTGTTACACATTTGTAATAAAGCTGTGATGGGACTCTGAGTTTTTTAATGGTTTTTCCTTAAAGTAAGCACCATAATCACAGCAAAACCTTAGGCTGTGTCTGATCATATACTGAAAAATCATTTTTTACAGAGAGAAAACCCAGAGAAAGATTAGTTATAAAAGTGATCTGTAAACAACCCTCTGCCTTGGTCCTCATCATGTTTCGGAATCAGCCATTTTGTTTTCTACTGAGGGACACATTTTCCAAAGAAAATAGATTGTTCACTAACTATACAACAACTATAAAACAATGAAAGGATACAGCTGTTCCAGCAAATACTTTCCATCATGAGCACTCTGAGCTGCACAAAAAACCCCCAACAACTATCTATCTGTGCATGTGCATAAAAAGATGATTCCATTAGTGGTGTGGGGAGCCATTCTCAGATGTAGTGAAGACTGAAGTGGGTAAAGAGGTTCTATTCAAAAACTAGCATGCAGTAATGTTCCTTCATATCTAAATCTATCAGTTTTGTCTAGAAAGTTGCTGGAAGAATGACCAGATAGAAGAGCTCTGGACATTCAAATGTGGCTGACAGTATCTGTATGCACATGCTTGAAATCTGTGTTGTTGGGGTTTTCTTTTTACTTTAAACTTTACTTTTCTTTTTATATTAAACTGATGACTTCTTAGGCATTTTTCATGCTGACAATACTCAGTTCAGACTTTCCTAAACAGTGTTGTTCTAGAAACTTCCCAGACCTTGAAGCATTAATTACATTGTTAACAGATGTGTGTTAAGCACAACCTATCATTATGCAGTCAAGGAAATTTTGTGAGTCATCTGTTTTGCAGGGCAATTTTCCAGTTGATCAGAGAAACAGCCTGACCACATTGCATAAGGTCTTTGATCTGTATCATACATCTCTAGTCATGCCCAGTCACAAGGATTTGCCTGGTCACTAGACAGAGGGCTTGCCAGAAATTCTGCCAACCAAACTTCAGAAAAGCTGAAATATTTCCCATGGAGGAATGTTTTATCCCAAAAAGAAACTCAACACTGATTACCTTTTTCTCCATCCTTTAAGTAAAGCAACAGGGCCACAAATGCTAACAGATTACACAGCACAGCAACAACCAGAGAAAATGACAAGGTTTTAATTTCAACAAATTAGCTTGAAAAATAAAATGAAATAACAGTCAACTTTCTATTCTGAAAGGCAAAATTCTTTTGCCCAAGAAATCTGTTGATTCTTTGACCATTCATTTTGCCACTTTTTGGAAATTCTTCCTTCCTACAGTGTATCATTATCAGTTCAAGATCCACATCATCAATGAAATCCAAGGCAAGCCGATAGACCCAGCTTTCACCATGGCTCTGACAGGGACTAAGGCAGATGCTAAAAACCTGCACATCCCACTGTGAGTATTGTATCACATGTAATTGTGACAAAAGATGCATGGGACAATTTGTATTATCATACCACATTGATAATCAGGCTATGAGGGAAATGGTTTAGTACAGCTAAGTGAACATGAACTGGAATTTGTCCTCTCTTCACTCATACTCCCTGAAAGTCATGAGTTCTTACAATGATGATGCAGTTTGTGCAGAAAAAAATTGTTAGGATACAAACAGTAAATGTGGAAATTTTTCTGTCCACTTGCTTTGGTCCATCCTATAGCTAAGACAGGGAGGTATAATCAATTAAAACACAAATGAAAAAATCAGCTGTAATTAAGGAAGAATTCTGGACATTTATCACGATGGACACTATGTGTATTAATGAAAGCAAAGGCAAGAGTGTAGGTCAGTATTTGCTCTAGCAGGCAGGAGTTGTAACATAGATGCTATTATGGGACACCTTTTCTTTTGCTGTCAGAAGCCACTACTGCTTCATCAGCTGTTCAAGCTTCTGCCACTTCTGCTTCTTTCCTAGCATGTTGTCATATTTCATCACTTTTTTGCACCTGAAGGAAGAACATTCTTGAGATATTAATGCTTTGTCCCTGGAAAAGCAAACATAGTTCTTTCTCTGGTTTTCAGAGGAAAAAAAATCCTGTTTTTTTCACTTTAATTCATAATAATTACGACAACATTATTCTTGTTTTCTGTAGAGCTGAAGGTATTACTGGGAATAAAACCTACTCCTTTCTCATCACCCTGGACACTGACATCGGTGACATCATAATGATCAAGTTCAAGTGGGAATTACCTCCACTTTGGGGAAATATCTGGGACACATTTCAAACCATAATACCGTGGACAAAGGGCACCCATCGACCAGGACTTATAGTGAAGGAAATAAGAGCGAAAGCAGGGGAAACACAGCAAAAGTAAGTGTAATGAGAGCACTCAGTAACTTCTCAGGTGTTTGGCACCCAGGTTATGCCAGTTCAAACACAAGCATGTGAGCCCCAGTGGTCACACCAA
Organism: Onychostruthus taczanowskii; assembly: GCF_017590055.1. Classification (NCBI taxonomy): domain Eukaryota; kingdom Metazoa; phylum Chordata; class Aves; order Passeriformes; family Passeridae; genus Onychostruthus; species Onychostruthus taczanowskii. The sequence continues at coordinate 4,756,544 of NW_024503679.1, read as the reverse complement.
TGAATGTAATTAATTACCTCACTTCATAAGGACCATATGAAATTTCAATGAAACAACATACTATGCAAGATAAATAATGATTTCAACATTAACATTGTGAAATATGCAGATTCCTACTTACAAAAAATATGCCAAGTTTTTATTATTTGACTTTCAATACTTACTTCCTAGAGAAACTCAGCCTCACCATTCTTGAAAACACTCATTAGAAGGATCATGTGCTGTACTACACAGTCCTCTGATTATTTTTGGTGTTCTTCTTTCCCCTGTTTATTGCTTTGAAGCTGGATCACCACGTCTGAGCAGCCTTGTTCTCTACATACAGCAATGCTAACACATTTGAAACTGCCTACTCATGCAGAGGAACTTCAGCCAGAAGACAGAATAAAAAAACTTATAACAATTCTCACTGCTTTAATCCTTTGAGAAATTTTAACTGAGCAGTTTAATTAAGGTTAATGAGAAAAGCACCTTACCTTTAACTGAGGCTCAGTGCTAGAAGGCAATTTTTCCTTGGTACATTCCCCTTCTTACCACCACAACTGGTGCAGACTTCCTGTGGAACAACTCTTACTGGCAGAGCTGCATCTCCTAACATTATGCTTTCTAACCAACATTGTACTCACATGCTGTCTTTTCTTTCCAGATACACATTTTGCCCCCAAAGCATTGACAACGTTCACCTTCATCCATCCCAAGAGAAGATATTTGTGAGGTGTGACGATCTCTTCCAGGGACAAAACAGAAAATGAGCAAGAACACAAAAAGGCAACTCCTCACCAAAATATTCAAAATATGATACATCTGGTAAAATGTTCTAAAAATTCACAGCTGCATCAAATATCCTAGCAGTTTCAGAGATGGTGAAAAAATACATTAAGATATTTAGTTTTTGTCATCCGACAGTAAGCTGAAATATGCTCTTTGTTCATCTAAGAGCATACTCTGAAAATGATCAGTGAGCAGCTTCATCAAGGCAACCGTCAATTTTCAACTGTTTAAAATCTGAAAAAAAATCTGCTCACCAGAAATAAAAATATTATTTGACAAAATCATTGTTGTAAGCCTTTGAAAAACTTAATTTTGTTGGATTGAAGGGAAAAAAAGAAATTTCATTTCATGGTAAATATATTGAAATATTAATAGTTACAACTATCAGTTAAAACCTTGCTAAATTATTTCCTAATGAAGGGAAAATGAAATAGTTCATAAAAGAAATTACTACCAAATAGATATAAAATAGAAAATGTTTGAGCTGTAATAACCATATGAAAACCCCAATAATAGCATCATCTAAAAATTCTATAACGAACCTTGTTCTCTGAAAATGCTTTGCAATTTAACTATTTTAATTAAAGAACTGATTTAAATTACTAGCACTTTAATTATTTGCATGATGCTTAGTATACTGCACAAAATTCTAGCACAACTAAGTTCAGTTAATTTTTTGCATTTAAATCATATTTAGCCATTCAGGTAAGGTCTGAGATTTTTAGATTCTAAATCTCTGTATACCAGATTTTGGCATGACTTGAAACTGCCAGAATAAATGAAAATGCTTAAACCGTCAAACAACTTCAAAGCATAAAACAAACTTTGTAAGGTGAAACATACACAATTCTCTTGTTTCCTATGTCAGAATATAAACAACAAAAAGGAACATTATTGTCTCAGACTGCTTTTATTCTATGGTTTGTGCATACTGAAACAGGAATCAATATATGTGTATTCATTTGTCACTTTAATGCTGAGCACAAGAGTAATTAAAAATCAAGGTTTCTTGAACTCTGAATTTTGAATGTAATTTGTGTTAAATGTTCTCTAAGTGGCAAAAAAATGTGCAAGAAAGTGCTAAGACTTGAAGCAAAGCATATTTTTTAATACCAAAATATTGCAGGGAATTTTTAATCAAAATATCCAGGTGTTATCAGGAATAAAGTGGGATTTATTTAGATTGCCCGACAAATGAGCAAGCTGAGCAGATCCTGCAAGCAGTGAACAGTGATCAGATGTGGAATGCAGGTATCTCTGCCAGCCTTTCAGAATTTAACTCCTTTTACAAGCTGTTTTCAATAACTACCATCCCTTTAAACAAACAGGAATACTCAATACAGAATCAGAAAAGCTCACAAACTACAACAGGAACTGAAGTAGACCTAGATCTCAAATGACAATTGTTGTCCATCCCGAGGTGTACAGAAACTGTTCCAATATTTAAAATGGCTCCTAGGAGTAGCATCTTGATTAGATAAATATTTATCTATTTAAATACAAATTCCATGCAAAAGTATCCTTGTTCTTGACTGAAAACAAAGGTTTGTGGTTTGAAATCTTCTGTTCAATGAAGCAAACTGGTTTTTTAAACATAAAAGTATTTCCACCTTCTGTGTCAAAAATTACAATTTAAGTGATAAATTTCATGCTTCAGGTTGCTATGTTGAATATTTAAATTTTGCAACATAATTATTTTGTGAGAGCTCAGTAATACATTCTGTGTTTGTGTTAAGAATCAATTGCTGAAGTACAATAGCTGAGTCAAATCAGGAACTTACACAAAAGGAAATTTCAGCCAAAAGTATGTGAGCGAGTTAGGTAAGCACCAAGGCCTTTTGTTTGATTTTTTACTTTTGCAGTAGCTATAATCCACTGGAAGGACTCAACTGCTAGAGACCCAGTGAGAGCATTTTTAGGGGCATTGAAGTTACAATGAACCATGTCCTGCACAATGACAGGCAAGGAACAAATGACAATGTGGCCATTTTAGGGTTCCAAAGCACAATGGAAAATGAAAGTAAACAGAGAGAGAAGTATGTGTGGCTAACACAAATTTGGCATCTCTCTAGATTGTTTCTAGAATTGAATTGTTGCTTCTGCAGAAAGCTACTGAAGACCTGCCACTTAATTCGGTTTGGGATTTTGTTTTTTCATCAAATACTTGTCTATTTAGAGAATTTAATACTGTCACTGAAATTGCATTTACATCAGTTATCACCAACTTTCTAAGCTATGAATTTTGTAAACTTTCTGAACCAAATCCTATCCCTACTCCTCAAAAAAATTTTTTCAGAACAAGTTGGAAGGATGACGAAGCAAGAGACAAAGGCTAAAAAGAATTGGGCTGTACTCCAGCAGTATAGAAACTACACTCTTAAGAAACATTTCAGACATCAAAATTGGCATTTCTTGCAAATGACTATCACTTTCTTGGTAAGGAGGCTGATAAAGGGATCTAAACTTCAGGAGAATCAGGCATTACTTCAGGAAAAGCAGGTGGAAGAAGGTTCAGGTGTCTACGTTGTGCTGAAACTCAAGAAATGGGCGTTTGATGACTTCTATTGTTTGTGAAAAAACATTCTCCAGCTCTCAACTAAGTGAAGATGGTATATCCTCAGATAAGACAGCTTGAAAGGTTTTAAAAAGGCAAGTAGGAAAATTAAAAGAACAGTCAGTATGTTAACTCTTGCAGCTATGAGGATACTTCTTCTGATGCCATTTTTCACAAAATCATTTGTTTGTTTCACAAACAAATTCTGTCCCTGTTTTGACAGCCATTACACTAATTTCTGATATAAACATGGAATAAAGACCAAGCTGTAATACATTCAGTCTCACCATGCCTGAAATAAAACTGAATTCACACCTACAATCTCAAGTGCCTAAGGTGGTGCCTTACTTTGTGCTCATTGGAGTTACTCCTGTCTCACTCCATACAGCTGACTTGAGACCTTGGAAGCCACCAGGTGCTTACTCCTGTCAGAGCACACACAGCTGAGTGACAGAATGGCTGCTGTCCTTTTCATCACCTCTCTGTAATAATGAACTTCCAATGTTCAGAAATAAAAGCCTCTTCCTTCCTTTTTGTGTGTTTCCTGAAAGAAATATTGGAACACTCATTAAAACCCAAATTACATCAATGGTATGGTATGGTATAAAGTTTCGTTGCTCAAGAGGACTTTGGTGCCTTTGCCATGCTCACACCATTCTGACTACTCTATGTATGCTTCTACATGAGGTGAATGTATACATTTAATAACTGATCATTAAAAATGCAAGATTAATAAATTAATAGGTACAAAGAAGATTATGTCAAATATTTGCTAGAAAAATTATGTACTGATTTGTTTCACTTATACTTTAAAATATACAGGCAACTTGTATTTGAGCTGCTTAGGCATTATTCCACCCCTCTGGGCTGTGTTCTTACAGAGGTTTAAACACAACCACCACCACCTCGATGAGGATTTGCAGGAGGGCTCTGCTCCAAGGGATTTTCTTTTAATGCCCTTTGCACAGACAGTGCTATTTAGCTACAGGAGCACTTCTATAAAAAGTGCTGGGGGTGGTGGGGGGAGCATTGTGAGGAAGGAACTTTGAGTATGCTTTGATAACATCAAAGTCCACCCTGCTCACTTCGGGAAACAGATGTCCAAGCAGGCCACTCTCAATAAACAGCCTGAAGAATGGAAGACTCACTGGCAGGACCTGGCTTTGAAAAGCAGTCTTATCACTTAAATCAGCCATACAACACACACAAAAACCCAGAGACCCAGCTTAGCAGCTTTAAAACACCATGCAAAAAGCACATTTGCCTTTTCTGTAACTCCCATCCACCAACTGTGTATTCAGAGTATTGTATATTAATTCAAATATTCCTTTCCAAATATACTGCCAAAGGTATCCATCAGTAATGATGATGCCAGGCTTCAACATCCCACCAGCAACTAGTTTTTCATTTTGGAGGTAAGAAAAGTTTTATTCCTGCGATCATGTAAGTAATTTAAAATTAATTTCATGGCTTTCCCTAAACAGGTTACACAAACACATTTATTCTTACATAGAACTGCAGGATGTTAAAATTGAGAGGGACACTTTGACAGAGATAGTACAACTACATTGGCATGACATTAAAAGCCAAAAATCAAGCAAAGTGGAATCTGTGTATTCCTCTTTGCTTTCAGGGCTCAAGAAGTAAATGGATCTTCAGAAGATGATTTCATCAAGTCTATTTATTAATGCATTTCAAGTTTCAAAAAACCTTACATATCTTTGCACAATACTTTATTTTTTGCATTTTTTAGTAAAAATTTCCAAAGTGAACAAAAAAGAGACTGTATAAAACACAGTGGACATGAAATCGACAGTAGTATTTCTGTTTCATTGTCTTGAACTTCCTTTCGGCTTTACCACATCTTGACTTGCAGTGGAGAGTTCAGTGCACATTTCTGTTTTCAAAAAACATTTAACTTAGACTCAAAATAAAATAGGGCAGCATTTGTCTGCCAAAATCCTACCACAGGATAACATTACAGGCAAAAAATTTACATGTTCCAAAGTCTACCACACTCAAGAAGTTACTAAGAACTCTTGCTGAATAAAAGTCACCATTTTAGAAATGCAAACCCACTTCCAATCTTTGCACAGTCTTAAAACAAATGTATTTAAAATGACTTAAAAGCAACTACATACACTTCTAACTAGTTAAGATCATTTAGAATTATTTATATAGTCTATTGGACTTGGGGTTTCATGTACAAAATTTGTCTCTAAACCATGTACAAAAAGCTGTATTTTGAAAAAGTTACCACATACTGTACAAGTTTACAAGGAAGAGATCCCATTATATTCTGTAACATTTTTGGCCTTGCTGGCTTGCGTCACATTATGAGAATGATTGTGTAAACCTTATACTCTTAAAAAACAAAACAAAATTAAAAAAAAAAAAAAACAAAAACAAAGGAAGCCTGTCCAACCCTTAGTAAATTTTCTCCTAAGCAAAGCCAGGAAAATTATAGCCATTTGCAGCTCTAATTAGCTTGGTGCTTTTGGAAAACAAGCAATAAATACATCACAAGCTTAAACATTTTGTAATGCCCCCTTTCATCTCCTGCATAGCAGTAAGCACCTTAAGACATCTTTTATTCATCTTCAAAAATGCCAATTATTTACATTCGTCATAAAAACTCTGGAATGGGACATTGTGCTGTTGAACTTCACTACTGGTATAAATGTGGGGAGATTGGTAGTCCTAACTACAGTTTTAACTCTGCCACAGTAGCCAGGCAAATCACTCTACTTTAGTGGTTATCAATCAACAGTATCATGCTGAAAAGTTATCCAAACACCTGATAAATTAAAAAAGAAAATAAAAAACTACAACTTTTTTTTTCCTTTCCACATCCCTTAGAACATGAACTTGATTACCAAACTGTAAGAATAACTGAACAGCCCAAATAAAGTGGTTGCAATTTTTAAAACAAATTAAATAACAGGCAAATTTTTCTAATAAAGTATGGAAATATTTGATCTAACTATTCATTATTTCACTGAATAATCAGACAAATTAAAAATCTTTATGCTGAGCTACAAGGAAGACACGTAAAACATTTTTGAAACATTCTGACATTTGCAAAATTTGCAGAACACCTGTTAAAACCTGTCTAAGACCATCCAGGCTTGTATGCTGAATCTTAACAGCTGTTGGATAAAGATGAAATGAGTGCTTGAAACAACTTTGATAATGATAAAAAAAGTGTGATTGGATTCAAAATTGCTGTGTAAAGCATCACAGGACCCTTGACCACTACACACCATCATCCTCTGTTATCCTGAGTATGTCAATTAAACAGTAATTTCTTCATTAATAGCGGAAAAGTTTTATAATACAAAGAAACATCCATATTGCAATTCTCTTGTTTACAATTGCACACAAGTACGGGTGTACGTTAGAAATACATGTCTGCATATAACAATGTATATACATTGACAAGTAATGTCTCCAATGCTGAGGTGGTCTAGCTTCCTAGCCTTGTCTGGCAGTTGAAAAATAGATCTTTTTCTCAATTCTTGAGTAAAAGTTTTACTACAGCCATATTTGCCTGCAAGTGAAGAAAATGCAGCAATGAAGAGCACAGAAGGGGGAAAGAATCATGATATGCTAGGACTTTGTGCCAGTAAATTAAAAATATTCAAGAAAAACACTTTTCTTCTTTTTGAGCTGGAAGATTCTCTCATTAAAAATTAACCACTTCCACTTGTTTTGAGGGCACATCATGCTTTTTTTTTTGTTTCCTCTTCAATTTTTGAGAGTTAGACTGGGGACAATGACTTATTAGGTTTTCTTTGGAGTGAGTTTTCCCATTGTAGGCACTAGGAAGAACCAAGGCAAAAAGCTGCAGTCAGCGTCTCATATGTCCCATCTGATAACTCTCCCGGGGCCTTTGCCGCTGTGGGGGCTGAGTGGTTTGTGGTGGTCTCCTCCTTTTTAAAGTGCCTGTTTCAAAGAAAAGTAGCCATCATTAAAATTAATTTAAGTTATTTCCAAAAGAGTTGCCCTGGCCATGCAAATTAAATACAGCTATTTGTCTGGAAGGCTTTGGATTTAGACCTGCAAAGTTTTAACTAGATGAGTAACTGCATGCAGTAACCTCAGTATCTCAACAGCACTTCCTTAAACAGGCCAATTCTTACAAAATGTAGCAAGGAATAGGAAATAAAGGAACTCTGATGCTAGAAAAAGTCTTTAAAGCTTTCTTCTCATTGCATATTATGTTATAGGAAAATAAGACAAGAATTAGATTTTCATTAATTGTTTCACTGGCATCAATTCCATTTGTAGTTTCACAGTGCCAGCCTGAGAACTGTAGGTTTAAATACCTGAAATTTCTCGTTAGAACTAAACACTGAGGAGAAAACCTATCTCTGTAATTAGCTGCATTACTCACCTGGAAGTGGTTTATGAGGAGGCAACTTTGGATTACTGCTTGGAGTATGAACACTGCATATCTTAATGAAGCCAGCCATTAACATGATCAATGCAATTCCCATAAGTAACACTGCCCACCAATAAGCCTAAAAAACAAAACCACAACAACAAAAAGATTGTGTGGGGGCTGGCACACATGCACAGAGACAGAGCACATTGAATGTGGCTTTTCACTGTGTTTTAGAAGTCAAACTTTCTGAAATCAAAAAGCTTTCTGAAACATCACCAAGAATATCCAGCCTAAGATTTGAAAGAAAGGTCCCCAAAGTTCTTCCACAGAAAAACCCCAATACTTCCATGCTAGTATCAGAAGGGTACTTCACAGAAGACACACTCCAGCAGAGCTGTGTAAGCCTAAAACAATCAACAGCTTACACAAAACTGCCTATGCAGCTCTCCAAGGGTGTTTCACTCTAGCTCCTCTTACAGTATATTATTATTATAAGTGACATCTAGCACAATAAAATGCTAAAGATCAAAATATTTAGCTCCTTAAAAGAAGTCAGACCATTCAAATATGAAGAGTCAAAACATGAAAAAATAGTAAATTAAAAATGTGAATGAATAGAGCTATTAACAGATCCTATTTATTTGTTTGTTATATGTTTGTTTCAATTTCCTTCAATCTAGCAATCGTATTTGTTGCACACAGGGTGCTTACAGTAAATCTAGTAAAACAAGGGCTAATTATACTTTGAAGAATGCTGAAGCACTCTGCATATCAACACTTATCAGCTGTGAATCTTGATTACCAAGAACATGTCGTATTAGACTTGTAATATAAAAATATACTTACCACAATCCATTCTGCAATATTTTCATATAGTTCTGGATTAAAAATTGCTTTCTTTAATCTAGCTAGAGGGCCATCAGCATCCACTAGCCGACACCTCATAAACACATCACAGTAGCCTTTGAAATCATTGCAGGGAGATCCAGGTTGTAAAGTGATGGTTTCCAGATGAAAATATTCCTGCCATCGGCTCGAGCCTGTGCTTGCACACGTAGCTGGGTCCACTGAAAAGTGAACACAAATTCATCAAACCATTATTATATTAAAACATCCGTGCATGAATACCCACCCTAGTGTTTAATTGATCAAAATGCTTCTCTAATAATCTGTAAAAACGCAGAATGTATTGTTTATTTCCTACACAGTGCAATGCAATGTCTGTCTGAAACCATGTTTGAACAAAATGCTCTCAAAGCTAACAAAAACTCAAGTGCAAACACCATGGGCAGGTTCCTGCTCTATTTACACTCATGATTCAGGTAAATCTTACTTTTTCTCATGCAGCAGACATGGCACAGTTCTCTATCATCCTTGCCATCTGAGCTAGCACATGTGCACTCCTCCAAGCCATGCTTCTCACAGATAGAGCCAGCACATTGCTGTGGGAGACAAAAGCACAGCAACACTAAAATCAATTTCACTTCTAAGTATACTGACATTACAAAAGATATTAACAATTAATACCTGAAAGCATAATTATAGCTCTAAAGATGCTTATCAGTAAATCAACTGCTTCAATTTTTTTTCTCATAAGCAAAAAATTATTACAGTTATTCAATGACAATATTTTGGCATATTTTCTAGTTTTTAAAAACGTGATTTGCTGATTTTATTTTTTAACACAGTATCTTCTTTTATAACCTGAGAGTACCCTGCAAAACACCCACAGCACCACAGTTCACGCTGAAACATGACTACTCAAAATCATGGTTAGAAAAATAAATCTTACACATCTATACACAAATATCTCTCTTGGAAAATAATAAAAAATTAATGGCAGAAAAGATTCTGTATTTAATTTCACTATGTCAGGATCCTTCAAACTCCAAGTTCAATTTATTTATAATTTTGTTTCAAAATCAGTAACTATATGAAAACAATTCCTCTATCTTTAAGATGGTTATAAATTAGCTGAAAAATATTACAAGCAGTACTTGATTAAAATCCTGGACTGTGGAAAACAAATTTAGAGCACAACAAGTTACAGGTCTTAAAGAGAATGATTTTTGCTTGTGTTTGCTTCCAAGCAAACACAGATCAATTTATGAGACTTCCCATCAATATTTTATGGCAACTACCACGTTCTCTTTAACCCAGGAAACTAACTGCAGTTCAGAATCATTGTAATTCCATATGCTTGCACATCAGTGCTATATGTACATATCTGGAGAAACTGTGTATTGCAAATAAGCCAAATTCAACCTCTACTGACAGTATATCCAGTTTTGTAAGACAACAGAATTATTGACCAAGACTGAAGAAAAGTGAAAAGGTGGCACTAGAAAATAAAACACTTTCATAATCCTGATTTTTACAAAAAACTCTAAGTGTGACTTTCTCAGACAGTACTGCTACCTTGGGATTTGTTATGCACTTCTTAATCCTTGATGTACCTTCACTGTTATTCTGACTGACACCAATAAATCAAACATCTGTACAGAAAAGGAGACTGAGCCTGCACTCCTGTGCAGTAAGTACAGAAACCACATCAATTCACAATGCAGTGCACTGCCATAAACCACATTAGCAGCTATGTAAGATTGTAAAAACCATACCCCCTTTATGCAAACTTGTGTGTTCCTGTTGCACACTGTGAAGTTCTCTTTGGGTTCAGATATTGGGCAGAGAGCACTGACACCATTGCACATTCCTTCCTTAGCACAGTCAGAATCATTCCGACACTTGTCTGTCCTCGATTTGAAATCACACTGGGCAGTGCAGCACGGGCCTTGGCTGGGGCTGCAAACAAACACAGACTGTGGATGCCAAGAAAAAGCATGAACCATTCCAAACAGACCATTCATCCTGAAACCTACTCAAGCACTCATCAAATTTCTGATTTGTCCTAATCAATTGTGCCTTGAAAATATTTTTTCTTATAGCATAATTACGCTTATGTACTTCTCACTCATCGCATAAAGCATTTTAAACAAAATCACTTTTATAAAGATGCAGGTAAGCAGATTCTGATTCTGAAATCCCCATTAAAGCCGTAATAAATGCCCAAAATTAAAGAGTAGTGTAACACATATGCACAATACCTGCAGTTTTTGCCTGGTCTTAACTTGCATTTTTTATCTTCTGGTTGGTTTGCATCATAACAGCAATCATCTTTACACTGGTCACTGTATCCACAGTCACACTGTTCTCCTTGTTCAACCAGTCCATTACCACAGATGGGCTGCCCAGACTCTGAAAAATGCCAGTATATTTATGTACAAAGCAGTACAAAGAATATACAAATACTTATAAACCTTAACAAGCATCCAGCTAATCATGACTGAAAGAGCCTGGTCAAACTGGACTTTAGACTAGGGCTCAAGTCACTTACATTACTCCTTGACACCCAGCTTAGTCATTCCCACAATTCAAGCCCCTAAGTAAAAGGTTTTGATTCCTAAGAGTGGGAGAAGAACAGGCTTTCTGCTCAGTCTCCCAGGGAGCTGCCTCCTTTGCTGCACTCCTTTAACAATCAGAGGACCTTGAGGAAAAGGCTGATGATACTGGAGTGAGCTGCTCCAAAATCCAAACCTACTGAGTAGATGTGCAAACCTATGTGAGCACAAGCTCACAAAATTTGTGAGAGCTCATACCTCAGACTCCAGAAAGAAAAATTCATATAAAATTCTTTTTCATGTCTAAATAGGATTTCCCTGCCATTTATGGGCTCCTTACCTCTAGTCCTTTCACAATGAGCATGACTGAAACCAGTCTGACCCTGTTTGTTTACTCCCTCCCACCAGGCATTTACAAAGACAGAGAAGAGCCTCCCCCAGCCTTCTCTGCTCCACACTAAACAGGCTCTCTTGGACTCTCCTCATATGTCAGATGCTCCAATCCCTTAATAATCCTTGTGGCCCTTTGCTGAACTCACTCCAGTATGTTCTGCTGTTTCTGTGCTGGCCAGCCCAGAACTTGACACAGTACTGGAGATCTCAAATTTAATTCTTTACTTGCAGAATCTTTCAGTAAATTACAAAAAAAAAATTAATTAAGCATTGCAGTAATATTTTAGCTATTCGGCTTTCAGGAAGATTAAATACATACCAACAAAACAATTATTTCTCTTTTTCTCAAGAACTTGGCTGATATTTCGAATGCTACAGATAGAGAACTTATTGTTGTTAAGTTTGTCCCCAGACGTAGCTCTTGCATACATGATATAATTGCCATTTTCCTTCTGTCCCAAGTTCTTGGACTCTCCAGGAGTGCACTCCATTCCAGAATCATGCTGCAAAACAAATATTTTACAACTATCTCAATGATGGCAAGTGCAAAAGTAACCTGGATTTGGTAGCCTTAACCCAGAATAAATAAAATAAAAATAAACCACCATCTTACACTCTCAGGCTCTTTGCAATTCAAAAACTATAGGTAAACCCAAGGTTTGATTTTGGGTTCTCTTTGTTCCATTGTTGTTTTTGTTTCCCCCAACAGTAGCAAGTATCTAATTTCTCAAGTTTCATCTTATTTGCATTCTTGGTAATTTACCCCCAAGTGCATGTCCTGGAATGAATACTGACTTGAACAAACTGCCATCTGCTAAAAGGAGTGGCTTTATGATCACAAAAGGGTAATCAGCATTCTGTGGAATAAAAGCAGGAGGAGTTAACAGGAACCACAGTCCATTCTTCTTGTTTGCTTTGAGGGAGGTACAAAGAGAACTTCAAAACAGAGCAGGAGTCTGTCAGCCAGTGACTACACCTACAATATCCAGCATGAGGAATGAAATGCATTACACACTGGCAAAACAAAAAGCCTCATGCTTTCAAGCTTACCACAAACAAGTTGCATTCCTACATGTCTGTGAAACAGTTCTGCTCAAAAACATTCTTCTTGGTATCCTAATTCCCTCCACTATTTTCTTAGATAAACTTGTAAGTATAAATCATCTAACAAACGTGAGCCACTTGCTGAATAAAATGTCATCTTAATCAATTTTGCAGTGCTTCTTCCTCCTCTCCAGGAAAAAGTACAATACATTTAACAAGGTGCATGTGACCCTACTCTTCATAAAAACAGGGAAGTGTTTAGGGAACAATAATAAAGTACCTTTGTAAGGGATTGAACTAATATAAGTAAACAATTCACAAAATGCACTGTTGCACCAGTGTTGTCAAATACTCACAAAAGGGCCCAGCCATCCATTTGTTTGTATACAATGTATGTGCACATATGCTCACGGAGTCAGGCTTCTTCTGTCCTTGTTTTTAAGAAGTAAAGCCTCCATTTGTAAACCACACCCTATGAAATGGCTGAGAGTGAGTTAACAGATCACTAGTAATACTTACAGGGGAACCAAAGTTGTGCCCAACCTCATGTGCAAAAGTAATGTGAGAAACCTTGGGGGGCACATGAGAGCCATAGTTCTGGACAGTGATGATTCCAGTGTTCAGAGACTTCTTCTTACCATCCGAATACAATTTGCTTTTCTCACATATTCCACCAGAGCTCCCTGCAGTCAGACAGAAGTGCAAGTCACACATTTAGGGAAAGAAGTGTTGTGTTACTTGTCTATTGACATCCAGAGCAACAAAACAGTTTGCCTCTGCAGGTTTACAGACTAAGAGCTCTCTATTATTAATATGAACACAACCTTGAAAGTAGATTAGATTTGTTCACACAAATGGTCTCATCACTGATTGGATACATTCACACAAGAAGTCAGCTGGTTTAGAATAGCCTTTGAGACCTATTTTGGGCACTCCCTGAATGGATGAGCCCTTACTTCATCCTACCTGTAGTACAAGACTAGCAGGGTGCAATGTCCAATAAAAGTAGCCTCAATCTACATCTTATCTGGATTTCACCAAGTGAAAAAGTACACGGTAAATTTGGAGACTCTCTTTCACAGCAAAAACATTTATATAAAAATGTCATTGTCAGAATAAGTACATATATATATGTATCTCATTGTCAAAAAGAAACCCAAACTAAAGCTGAAAATGCTTTTGATGTGTTGGCTAACGAGACCCACGTTTAGATGGTTGGCAGTCAAATGATCACACTTCCTGTTTGGAAAATACCCAAAATTTTGATTTTAATTTCACCAAATTTTAAAATAATTTGAGTTTCTACTGAAGCATTATTACTGTCCTAAAATTCAGCTATTCTATTGATAATGTAAATGATATCTAAAGAAGTTTTCCTTTCTCAAGTAAAATTTTGATTTAGTGACATATCCCATTTAATGTATGTCAGTATGTGTTAAAGGATGAGAATATCAAACATCATCATTTTTCTCAATTAAATTCAGTTTTGAAAGCAGTTTATGGACTGCACATTTCAATTCATCCTGCCCTTGCTCAGTGTATACACTAGCATGGTCATTACAGACCCAACTTCTCATTTCTATTCACCTTCTGGGCATTACTTTTCCTATGATTCTTCCACAGTCACTAAGATTAGTCCTCTAACATGCCAACTGCAGTCATGAGTCTGTGGATCTCTTACCCCTTCTATGAACAGTTTCATCTTTCTTCCACCATTACTCAATTCTGTTAAAGCTCTCAATAATGTTCTCATTAAGGTATCCTGACTCTTGCACAGTCTCACTGATTGAGAATTTTTACATCAAAGGACATACTTTAGATCAAAATACACAGCTAGAGTGAAACTAATGAGAAGCAGTTCAAGAAGAGTCATGCAGTAATTATTCTGTTATCTCCCAGAATAAGATCTCACTGATTTAAAAAAAAAATTCTTCCATTACTACCTAGAAAACCTGAAGGTTCTGCAGTGTAGTTCTTATAGTTGTAAGCTCTGCTTATATAGAGCAGAAATACTTGTTTCACCTGTCACTTTACTGGTCACTCACACCTACCTTAAATAAAAAAAATCCAAGTAATACCACCTTTGTATAATAAAATAAATATGTCATTATTTACTCTTCATATCCTGCTCATCAGAAATACAGAAAGATTAACTGAACTGGCACAATATACTAAAAACAAAATTAAGTCATACCCAACCAATACTGTGAAAAGCTAGGAGGTTTTTGTGCATTTGCTGTCAGTTTAAAAGGTGATTTCTACCTTTTTTCTAGAGCCTACCTACAGTACTTTATCTCATAGCACTGAAGGCTTGCATAGAATTACCTGAAGGGGCTCCAACCCAAGCCAGACCAAGGACTCCATCATCAAAATCACGGTCTGTAAACACATAGGCCAAGCAGTAATCATCATGGTTCTGTTCTGAGTTCAGTTCCAGAAACTTCTCCACACCAATGTTAGGAAATCTAAAGGGATTGGAAGAGTCCTTCTCATCTACGGTTGTGTTAATCTGAAAGTAAATTGAAACAAACTGTAAGACAGGATTCATTTCCACTTGCACACGCCAGCTAAGAGGCTCACTGTTGTCAGGACCTTGCTATGTTACATAGTTAAAGATGTTGTTTAAAATTTAAATGCCTTGATTGTAAATGACCACCCCAATAACTGGAAAACAAAGCACTACAATAAATGAAGAATTTCATTTGTGTAGTAAACCCCCATTCTCCTATTTCCTTCTTTTTTTTTTTTCCCATCAGTACCCCAAAATTTGTATTTATCCTCCTAAATTATCACTTTTACAAGAAGTCCCAACCTGGATAGCCATTCTCTACTTTAGCATTAAAGTCAGTGAAGAATAGCAATAGTCTATTCACCATACAACAACAGTGCTGAAACAAAGTTGATTCCTATAGAAAAACTGACCACAGCTTAATAACAGCAGTAGCGGGCTTTTGACAATAATCACTAAAACCAAATCAAATACATGGTTTAGGGCACCATTTCCTGCAGAGACACTTCTGCTAAAGAACTATTATAAAACAATAAACGGGTACAAGTGAACAGGAACAGCACATTTGAGGAATACAGCCTCCAAGCAGCACCAGTGAAGCTGAAAGCCTTTCCAGCCCAACTTACTCGGATGCGTTTCACCATGAAGCTGATGTTACGGATCCCTGAAAAATCTGTTGACTGGTAAATGGTGTCAATGGCTTTAACATGGCTGGAAATCTGTCAAAAACAAAAGTAGCTACAGGTCAGAGATCCATGCACTACACTATAGCTTATCTTAACAGCAAT
Organism: Onychostruthus taczanowskii; assembly: GCF_017590055.1. Taxonomy (NCBI): domain Eukaryota; kingdom Metazoa; phylum Chordata; class Aves; order Passeriformes; family Passeridae; genus Onychostruthus; species Onychostruthus taczanowskii. Next base: position 4,740,700 of record NW_024503679.1, on the reverse strand, counting down.
AACTGCAATGTCTACACTCCTACAATATGTGATATTGTGCTGTAGGAAGTTCTAACAGGCCTTTGAATTAAATCATGGCCCACAATGGAAATAAATCACTACCTACATCATCACCATGCCAGATACCACCAAAGGATTTTACCATTTGATTTTTTTTTTTAAACAGAATTCTATCAACTTTCAGACAGCTGTTTGCAATATTCTCTTATTCACTGCTTTGTATTCAAAGCACTGTATTTCTTTTTTGGCGAAAAAAAAATTACTTGTTATAGATTTATTCTTTCATTTCTGGTAGAACACAAATGTGGGAAAACCAATCATTTACCTTTTCTAAGAGCACACAGAAATGCTAACTCACTAAAAAGCTAAAGGTGACCAAAAGGTGACTTCAGAGCTTTGAAAAATACTACTTGAATTGCCTACGTACAGTGTGATAAACAGTAACATTCAGATCTGCAAGTGGCAGTGAAACTCCAGACTTCAGTAGAAGTATGTTAAAATGCTACATATATATTTTTAGCAAATCATATCAACCCTTTTCTCAGTTAATAGTATACTGACAAATGAAAAGCATCTGCCTTTAGCTACCACTGCTTTTTTAACCATCCACTCTATTAGATACTACAGCAATAGATCTCTGCATTATTAGCTCACAGTGTTTTGAGCTAGAATTTCAAAGGGACTCCCATGCAAGTGTTAAAGCAGAGGCTTGGCAGGCTGTCAAACAGGACAGAACTCTTCAGGAAATATTATTTTTCTGAGTAAGAACTGAGAACAGTCAGACTGCAAGTCCTGCTCAGAGGTGCTAAGCACACCACAGCTGCCATTAAAGAGACACAAGTGCCCAGGACTTTTGTCACAGAAACAGCATCTTTTTAGCAAAATAAAAAAATGCTGTTTCAATTATGTCAAGACCACTTTAACAAAGCAAACAAGCCATTATAAAGTAAATAAGCAAAAAGATAAGTTACATGAAATTTATCAGGACTACCCAAAGTAAAAGCAGGCAATTTAAAACAGAGAGGTTGAAAATACCTGTGCAATCACAGCTTCTCTGGTTCCATAATGCTTGTAGAACAAATGATCAGTCTGGATATACAGCTGACAAGTGTTTTTTTCAGCCTGAGTGGCACGCTTTTTTCTCAAAAGCTGTGGATCATCCTTCTTAGGCTCTTCAACAGGTTTCTACACAAGAAAGGAATACATTAATTTTGTTGTTCCACATGCTGCACTAGGTTACCTAAATTCATTCTTTTTCTTTAACTTGCAAAGTTCCATATATCTTGAATTAAGTACATTATGCTCAGTTTTCAAAATACTTGGAATGTAATCTTAGCAAAAGCTCTCTCTGCACTTCATTTTATACTACAAAAGGCAGTCAACGTTACATAGATGTTTTTTCATTCATGTGATCTTTGGAATTTTTCTTCTTTATAATCCTTTTCTAAGATAAACTGTTGGTTAGGAAAAAATCAGCACTGGTGGGACTTAACTGCACCTTCCCTAACACCAGTTATTTCAAACTGTAATTACCTTACTCAGCTACCTCAGCAGACAGAAATGTTTAAGCACTTCAGCATGGAACAAATGAGGCACTGAACAAGAAGCTAAAGGAACACTGGTTAGGCAGTGGTATCTGGTAGTGATGCCTTAAGTTTTAGCTTTCATATTTTCCAGCTTCTGTACTGCTATAGTATGTAACCCTGAACTTCATATAAAGTGTTAGCAAGTTCTCTTCACAGTTTAGTTAGATGAAACAAGCCTTTTCCAGCCCAAGAACCAAGGACACTGTTGCAGCTTCAGGCCCAAAAAGCATAAACAGCAGTGAATTGAGGAGAGCAAACGGAGAGGATGGGACTTCATAACTTGAAGCTGTAATTGGACAATTAACCCCAATATTTCATACTTATAAAAGTGTGAAAACTCATGACTCAGAGTTCATCTTGGACACAGCCAGGATCTTGTGCTGCCCAAGGTGTATCCTTTAAAGGCCCTTTAACAAATCCCTACTTTATTCCTTTAACACTGTCTGGCCTGTGTCCCAGGCAGCCCATCAAGGCATCCGAAGCACACTGGCCTTGCAGCACTCACTGGCTGATGGCCCTCTCTCTCTCCATGAAGTTTTACAAGCACGTTTTTGGGAAAGCATGTTATTGTTACCAATGCTGAAAAGTGCATTAATGTTGACAATTTCTGGAGTCACAACATAAATAAACTAAGTTGCTGATGCTGTTTAACGAGCCATATTGTATGCATAGTTTTCTGGGTATATATTTAGCTGACACCACAAAATTATGCCAAGACTTGGAAGAGCTCAAAACACAGCTAAGTCTAAAAGAAACTCAGTAACTTGCTCCTGGAAAACAAGTATTTTGTGACATGTGGTGCAAGCCTGAGTGCAAACCCACTGTGGGACTCCACCCAGGTACACAGGTTCCTGCCACAGGACACTTACCTCTCTCAGCAGCCAGTCTGTAATGTGCTGTAACCCCCACAAGCTTACAGAGCTGTTAGGAAGACACTCCCACCAATGTAACTTAATTTTCCACTGAAAGCACTCAGATATCCCAAGTGTGTTATATTATCATAACTTGAAAATCTAGAAGTTATTACTCTTTAGAACCAATGTATTACTTGGAGATCAAGTAACTTGAAACTCTTCCTTCTCAATTGCAATAAAGTATATTCCTCATTTCAAGCTTGATTTCCACATCCATCTAAAATTCTAACTGTAGAAAAATTTGAGATCACTTAGGATTCATTAAGGCTATAAGTGGCACATCTGGGCTACAGAAGCAATAAGAAAAATAATTTAGAAAAATTATGTTAAAAAGAAACCTCCAGCAATAATTTAAGTATCTCACAATGTGGAGGGATGATAGCTCACCAAAAGTAAAAGAGACAACATACAAGAAGTAGGAAGTTATCACACTAAGTACTAATCAACATAATCCATTAGCCTTTGTTGTACCTCTGTTGTTGGTTCTTCTATACCAGTCATCTGGTACTTCTGCATTCTTTCAAATACTGAATGATCTGCACAACCTCCTTGTGGTCCATATTTATGTGGATATTCTAAAAAGAGGAAGGCCAGGTTGAGTTTTCAAATTCCAAGTACAAGTCCAAAATATGGCTGCATCGGTGCAACTTACTCAGCTGGTGTCCAATATTGTGCATGGGGTTTGAGGGAAGCATTAGAAGATGCAAGGTCTATGCAGCTTTTTTTCATTAAACATTTCTACTAAGACATTAGTTTTACAAACAGAACAAAACTGATATTTGCTTCTTAACATTATTTTCTCAGGCAGTACAAGAAAATATGATAAGCAGTGCCTAACATAAGAACAAGAGCTTTTATTTACACATCTGTACCCACTTACTTCAGCTAAAAGCAGCCTTCAAAATATGACATCACAATGGCAAGTTATTAGATATCAAGTATCCTAAAGACTGCTTGGTAAGAGAAAGGGTTTTTATGCTACTTGGTAAACAAACTAAAAAACCTTGCCAACATTTTAACAGGATTTTATTATTTTATTCATCTTCCACTGATTGTTTGGAAGTTTTCACATTATGCTACTTAACTACCAAGACATAAGAAGGGAAATGCTAATGGATAGAACCATGGTTTAGTTAACCACTAGAAGTTAGTTAAAAATGCTGGAGATCCAAACTAGTGAGAAAATCCCACAATCACCTGTTTAACAAGGCCAACTCTTGCAATAGTTGCCAGAGCAGACCTCACTGCACAAGGGAATGTGTTTCAGACACACATGCTTAGCTTTTACTGCCAGTACCTACTGCAGATTTCTAACCTGTATTTGCAGAAGCTTCCTCTGGAGAAGTACTGAATACTTCTCCCTTTGATTTCTTTGCATATTCAACCCCATCATAAATTGGTGCCCAAGTAAGAAATAATGGAATACAGATTTGAATATTTAACAAGTCAGTTTCTGTAGGGCAAACCACAGTTTTAGCACCATCTCAGAGTGCCACTTTTGTCAGAAATCTACAAACTTTACCAAGGTTTGTTGTGTTTGGGGTTTTTTGGTTGATTCATTTATCTTTTTATTTCTGTTTGGTGAGGGAGTGTTTATTTTTTAAAGAGTGGAGATCCAAATTCACAGAGTAAATAGAACAGCTGTGTAAGAGTGGAACTGTAAAGCCTAGGCACTGAGGTCCTGATGCCCACATTCTGTGCATTTCAGGCGATTTTGCCCTGGACTAGCTCTAGTCTGGGCTGTGGAGTCAAGGCTTGGCAGTAGCTGGAGCACAGCAGATGTACTCCCTTGGAGTATGGGCTCTGTATGGTTTCATCTGACAGCTGCCTTTATTTATCTTTGACTCTTATGGCTGTTTCTTACAGTCATACTGCATGATACTGCTAAACTGTTTCAATATACAGCTTACTTTGTAAGTTTATTTAATGACTTTCTACATATTGGTTTCCCTCATTTCAATTTCCACCACCACACAACTACCATTTTTTGACTGCTATCTCATCACATTCCTCGTAGCACAATTAGTCCTAGCACAGTGCCAGAAGAATGGAGAGAAAAAGAGAACAATATGCTCTTACTGCAAGTCACCTCACACAATTTGCCCCAGTATGGTAGTGGAGTGCTGATTTGGCTACAACCAATATTAAACAAAAAGCACCACTCTGCTGGAGTCACCTTCTACTTTTGGGGATCCTGTTTAATATCAATAGATTGGAGTTATGAGTGAAGGACTGTAGATAGGATCCTTCCCTTCTCCATCCCCACCACCCTTTTTTCCTCCCACTATAGTATAAAAAATTCTACTGTCTTGTAGTCTAATGCAAATTTTCATTACTATGACCTGACTGCACAGCACCAAGAGTTTATGTCTGCAGCAAGAACAGGTTACCCAGGGACAGGAGCAATGGCCCATCCTGTCTTTGCCCCACACACTGCCCCTGCAGAAAACCACTGTACCCTGACAGAAACTCCTGCAGGAGCCCCACTCTGAAGCATGACAACTGACAGAACAGTACTGGAAATAAATGCTCTCAGTTATTACACAAAATGATCTGTCTTTTCCTTCTATCTTGTTTCCCAAAGATGTTAGGAAATCCCTTAGCACATTTTTTATACTGCCTGCCTGAAATTCAAATATTTCTCACTTCAAAAGTAATAATCTAGTAAAAAACACTTTAAAGCCATGACAGTTAAAATTACAAAAAAAAAGAAAAAAAGAAAAAAAAGAACACAAAACAGTCTGCAACAGCAATTGCCAAGATTCTGCATGTGCTGGAAAAGACAAATCCCCCAGAGGCAGATTTGAAACCACCCTGCTAATCACGGAGCCAGGTAATACAGGATAGTTCACTTTGGAACCATTTCTAACTTGCAGGGAAAGGTGAATATGAAGTTTGTATTTGCTAAATGTTGAACTGCCCCCAAACTGTGAAGTTTGTATGCCCCTTCTAAGATGATAAAGACAATTAAGTGACCATGTTAATTTTCTGGAAGGACTGAAGAGGATTTTCCTGTATACTGCTGATTTGAAGAAATACTGATTTTGTATTTTACAGTATGAACTCAGGGATACACTTGAAGCAAATATGATTTAAATAAAGTAAATATATCCTCATCCTTAAAGAAATGTTTCCTAAATATCTCAATGTAAACAGCAGTTTGCATCTTTCTAACTGTAAATTGTAAAACAGTTTGATCAAGACTGGTTTAGAAACTAAAATCATTCAACTTGTGTTTCAAGTCATGAATAGAAGGCTGCCTTCCACTGGTCACCAGATCCACTGTAACAGACAAAAGCTGCCTTATAAAGTTGACAATATAATCCCCATTTACAAAACAACTTTTGTTTAACTACTGAAAAAGAACTCATTGAGATGCTAATCATATGTTGCATTGTGGTTTCTGAAAAGCACTAAAAAGCATATTGTTTCAAAAGGCTGAAACATGGGTGACCAAAAAAATACCCAAATTAAAGCAAAGATGACTTTTTCCCTCAGTCTCTCCCAAGTCAGAAATGTGATCATTTTTGTTGTTTTGTCCTACATAACATAGTGGTGCTTTGACTCTGTTTCACCAGACCTAGCTTTAGATTAGAGCAGCAACAACAAATTAACAACAAATCTACTACAAAGCTCAGCTTTTCTGAGTTGTTGGGATTTTTTAGAGCTGCAGTTCAATGCAAAAATAGGTCTCATGAAAGACAAAATAATTTAGCTTCAAAAGCGCTCTTCAGAAGGAGACAGAAGCAGTTGTATACTCCAGATATTTCAGACAACAGAAATCCTAGAGGCATCTATGATCCTAAAGTGATACTATACAATCAGAACACAGACACATCAGACTGCACTGGCAGCAACCAAGAGGAGTGATGTGTTTTTAAATAGTGCTGCTTAGACTTTGCTCCAGGATGGGCTATTTTCAACCCTGCTGAGCAAGCAGCAGTGTTCACTCACTTGGCGACTTGGAAGCCATACTGTACTGCTGCTTTAATGAGCCTCACCAGAATGGATTTACACCATCCCCTCTGACAATCTGATTTTGTTTCTAACTGAGGGTTTTGATGCATCAGATTCAAGAGGAAAAATGATGTAACCCAGAATGGATTTACACCATCCTCCCCTCTGACAATCTGATTTTGTTTCTAACTGAGGGTTAGATGCATTAGATTCAGAGGAAAAATGATGTAAGACATACCAATACCACAACCAATACCTGAATAATTAAAACCACCCCAACATACCCTGCTCCCATTCATTTTATAAGACATTAGTAAGAACCAATTTCAATGTTACTTTTTTCAGTTCCCAAAACAATCCATTTACTCTTCCAACAGAGATCACTCCTAAAAAACAGCAATAGCAACTTTCCCAAAATCAATTTATCTGCTTCTTTAAGGCACAGTTCTATTTCAGTCAGTATTCAATAACAGTGAAGAGTATTTTTAGTCACTCAGTATTCACAGCATAAGGAACTGGGACATGAGACAACCTTCTTGCTTGTCTCAACCTTTGAAAACTGGGCACATCACTGCCTTATGCTGCTTACTTTCCTCCTCCCCCTCTTTTCAACAACAGGGTTAGTTAATAAAACCCTTTATGAAGCTGACAGTGACTTATTTACACGAAGTCCTACATAAGTGGAAGTCCAACATTTCCACTAGCAAGCAGTGAACTGTTCAGTGAGATCTGTAAGATGCAACACAAAACTCAGAAGTATGTGTGAATTATTCACAGAAATCTTATGAAAGATGTATCTTACAGCTCCACACCAGACTTTTGTAACTTTTATATTACTTTTCCCTCACTATTTCCTGCTACAGCAGCAAAGCCAGTAATACTCTAACTGCAGCTAACAGGGAAAACTGCCTTCTCCCCTTTGAACTGACTTCCTCCCAGCTGAACTGACCAGCAATGTTCTGTAGAGATGAAAATGCAGCTCATGCTGCAGCTTCTCTCTGAGAATCAAAAATATGGAATGTTATCTTGTAAAATTATTCTTAAGTATGAGTCTTGTAAGCACCGGGAAAATAAACACTTAGTCAGAAAACAAATACTGTTCACAAATCCAGTAAATGCTTTCGTTCACAAGCTCTTTAAAATTATGGAAATTCTATTTGCTTTTGGGTTAGTAATCATATTTACAGAATGAGATAACAGGAACAACAAACATATTTGCTAGCTCACAGCAATTTTAATATACTCGGAGCCAGCACACATACTGCCACTGAAAGTAAAATACAAAAAACCCACCCAAATTTGCTGAGTTTTTAGTGGAGAAAGATCACTTCTCTTCACTGCATTCACACAAGAGAAGTAATCAAGGAGAGTAATATGCAATAACCCTGTTTTTTTCACTGGCTTACAGCACCAAGAAAATTATAATATACAAAGTCAAATCACAGTCAGAAATTTTCCTCATCTAACTTCCTATTCTTTGACACTTCTTTTCACAATGCAGTCTCATTATGACATACTTTGAAAATGGTTTATACATATATCATTATCAGAGTGGTTCAGGTAATTTCTAGTGATCTAATCCAAGCCTCCTCATCCAATTCCAAATGAGATTTCAAACTCAAGTCTTCTAGGGTTTGCACAGTGGCCTAATGGGACATGTTTTTAAATGAAGTTATAGTTTAAATTGATTTTTAAGCAAGTGTGACATCCTGAAGTTAAGCTGGAAAGACAGTTTATTAGCTTCAATAATCAAAAGTTAAGTCTTAAACTGACACTGGTAACATTTACCTTTGATACCTCCTTGATCCTTGAAGGACTCAAACTTGGAATCACAACTTTATTGCAGTACTTCTGAGGCTCAGTATAACTTAAGCATCAAACAAAACTGATTTGTATTACATCTGAAGACTGATCATACATAAATAGGCAGGTAAAGTGTGTGAGAACTCTGGGGCATCAGTTCTGAAGACATAGAAGTATTTCATGGTACTTTTCCATCCTTCTGAGCATTTGCAACTGAAGCCAGATTTCTGGGGCTATTCTTGTCAAATTTAAGTACTATTCTCTGTACACTTCAATCAGCTGTTGTGGAAAATGGGACATAGTGGGTGCCACCATCTTTCTTAAGAGCTCTCTGAATGCACATGTAAGAAACGCATACAGGGGAAGCTTTTATTTCACACAAATGTCATGTAATTATTGAGTCACTTGAAGTTTAATTGTCTTGTATTTTCCAGATCACATGGAAGAACGATCAGTATAGATCATTTTAAGAATGTATTTTTCAAAGAAACTTGTATCCATTGGGTAGGAAATGTAGTGCTTGCACAGTTAAGCCTGACTACTACAGATTTCTTAAAATGGCAGAATAAAGACTGACTTTGGTTTGCCATAAATCTCTCTCACAGCTTAACTGTATATGAATCACTTGAGGACAGCATGATTTACAGTGTCATACACAAGCCAAAGTCTCATTTGATGCTTACAAATGGCATACAGGTTTTGACATATAATAAAAAAAATATTTCATCTGTGGCACAAAATGGAAGTACTCACTGATATCATCTTCATGATAAATGACAGAGTGGAATGGTAGGTTTCTGTCCTTTATGTATCTCTCTGCTGGCTCAATATAAAAGGTCCCACTGTGAGTTTGGATGAATCCTTCAAATTTTCCATCAATAACAGACCCATGAGTAAAACTTCCCTGCTCACCTGTTAAGGGACAAAGTGAATTAGCTTTTTTATACCCTTCAAAAATCCTTTTTAAGACTAAGATTATCCATCACTAAGACAAACAGTTACAGCAAAATCACAGTCACTAAGTCCAGCAGCTTCCCAATCAGGTGCATAAATGAAGAATTCAACTCTCTATTTTAAAGCTGGTACATACACAGCACGTAATTCTATAGTCAAATCCTATCCTTATACTTCCCTTCATACAATTAGAAATAGTAAATAATAAAATCAGAGCATATACACAACTTTGAAAGCTTTCAAAGAAGGACTTCCCTATATTCAAGACATCCATTTTTCTCTTCAAGCATAATCCTCTTAAAACTGTAACCAGGTTTAAATCTGCATAGAATGAATTTGTACTTGAAACAGTTACAATCAGGGAAAGTACAACTGCCAAAGTTTAATTACTGACTGCTACAACATGAAGCATCCCAACAGCCTTTCCCATATAAAGGATGAAAGATGATTCTGCTAAAACAATATTTATATACTCCTCCATTGAGGAAAATTCAGAATCACACTATCAAACAGCCTTCTGACCTACTCAAAATAACTGGTAAATTGGTCTGCCTAGATGCATATGGAGCCCTGTGTTTATTACTTTTCAAAGTTGAAAATGCTCACTTCAAGACTGCAGAAAATGGCTTAGAAAGACCTTCAGGAAAACCAAACAAACAGTACAAAGAGGGGAAGAGTAAATCTTAATCCATTTCTTCTTTCCATCTGTTTTTAATTCTATTATTCTACTTCATTTTTAATCAATTTTATCTTTTGTATTTACTAAAATCAGATATATTACCCTTAATGATGGTAACTCTATATTCCTTTTACTCCTTTAAACTAAAAATGGCACCTTATTTCTTTTTTCTTCAATGTATACAACTTTTCTCTCTTTTTTTTAAATGCATCAGACTTCTATGAAGAGTATGTTTCTAAACAGATTTGAAATTCAAGTTTTATGGGTATGAAAATTATTAGATAAAATACTCATTTAAGTGTGACTCATATATAAAAGCAGATGGGAGTTTAAATGTGTTAGATGCATTATTAAAGTTTAACAATAATCTAATAATACTGATACTAATTTTCTCCACATACTATTAGAAAATTCCTGTTTACAATTGCTACACTTTCATCCATTTTAAAAGGTTATACTTACCATAAATGTGTCCAGTGTAAATATGGGAGGTATCATAATCAATTACTTGGTTCGATATTTCTACTTTAAAGTCATCACTAAAAAGAGATGTATCTCTCTTCATTCGAAGGTTGAACTGTCTAAAATGAATAAAACAAGATAGTAAATTGGCTTTGAGCTTCAGCTACAAGAGCACTAAAAAAGGTACTTCAAAACAACATTTTTGTGCAAACAATCTGCAGACCTTGTAAAATTTATCTGTAGAAAATGTTTTTACTGTACAAGAAATAGACTTAAGCCTAGAAGGATTTTTAAAGCAAGATTCTTTAGATGCTTTTTATATAAGTAGCTAAGTTTACAAGATTAAAGCCAGAAAACACATTAGACTTAAACACATAATTCTAAAGTGCTGACTTGGACTATACACTTGCTCCCAGCTCTTCAGAAGACAATCAAGCAGCTTAGGAAAAATGCAACTATTTTACTTTACAGCACTGTGAAGCAGAACAGATAAAAGCAGCTTTCACTTATTTTACTTTTATTGATGACACCTAAGATTTAAATAACTTAAATGAATGTAGGAGAGTTAATCAAAGTTTCAAGTGAAATTCAAAAAATAAGACAGTCAACAACATCTAATAAATATACTCAAACTGGTAGAGTTACCTGAACAACAATGGAAACAGCTCTATTCACTAAATGATTGGGTTCAGTTGCAACACTACATACTTTAATGTAAATCCTACTGCCAATCTCTATATGACACAGTTTGCTTGATGACAACAGGAGTTTCATTCAAGCAAGCAACATAACCAAAGTGTTTTAAAATACCTGACATTATACTAATTCATACCTGTAGCAGCCATTAGCTTGCTTCAGAATTTTATTTGGTATTCTCTTAAATTTTGTACAAACATTTGTGCAAATACAGATCACGAAGTTGCTGAAACTTCAACCATTCCTATTTTAGTCTTGATTTTCTTCCTATATTTTTCCTTCTCCATTGATGAAATTGAAGGAATATTATAGTTATGCCACCAATTTGTTACACAAGAAGTAACTCTGGTAAGTCGAGTACTTTTGGATTAGAGTCTTCATCTAAAAACCATGACCAGCAGAGCTGACCTTCACAGTGAAAGTTAGTATCCAAGTATGCCACCAATGAAATAACCCAGGCAATTAAGAGCCATAGTGTAAAGTTTATTAAATGTAGTTACTTTTTACTAATGAGCTGAAGCATACACAAAGTGTATCTTCAGTTTCCACCTGCACATTAAATATGACACCACAGTTCTAAGTATTTTGAAACATTAAGATGCAAACTTCAAGATCAAAAAAAGTCTTGCCTACACTTAAAACCTGGGAAGGGCTGTAGTGACTCATGTTGACTATGCTATAATGCAAACAGCATTTCACAATCAAACTATATTTATTATTACTGCCAGTGTTAATAAAGCTTCAAAGCAAGTACTCTCCTCTGGCAGTGTGTCACAGGTATCTACTACGAGGTAATGAAACTCTGAGATGTGGCTTGCAGATGGGGAAGATTAAACTTCTGCAATTCCCTGAGACTCAGGCTTTGTGCCAAGCCCAGCAGTGCTCCTGCCACAGTTCAGTAGAGATGTATTTTATCAGGAAGATCCTCCTGTTACAAAGGAAGGAACAGTTCACTGTGCACCCAGATACTGGCATCACTGAGACAAGAAATAAGAACTACCGTTCTTCAAGTTCGTCTTTTTACTACCTCTGCCACAACAGTCCTTTGGCAACCCAGAGGTTCATGAGGAAGGGGAAAAAACAGGAACAAGCAATCCAGAGACACATGGCAGGACTACCCAAGATTACCCAAGAAGTTTTTTGAGGGTGGGGTGGTGGGCACAGCCACTTTATGCAGCCACTTTACGTGGCTCTCCTGGGCAGAAGTTAAAAATAAACAGGCAGAAAGAAATTAAACCAACACTGATGACAATATGATGAACTTCATTTAAGTACTTGAAAAAGTTTTACTCACTTTGGATGTAATACACTGCTCAGGGTGTTACACAGATTTGAGCTCCAGTTTTGAGCTTTCCCCGTAACTGAGCTGTCACACTGAAGGGTGAATCAGACTCTCAGTGCATTTGAACTGAAGTTAAATGGCAAGAAATCTGGGACCCATTAGAATCTCTCCTCTCTTCTCCAGTATTTGATAGAAGACTTCTTACCTTTCCTCATGAAAGGAAGTTTTTTTGGGAAAAAACCCTCACCCTATATAGCACTTTTCTTTCGGAAATGTATACACCATTTCTTTAAAATTACATTTTTCTGGTTGTATTCATGTATGTTGCAAAGAAAACTGAGGAGAAGCTGTCTCTTAATACTCAACTGCACCAGCAATTTTGTAACGCTTTGAAGTACACAGTGCAAAAGAATGCAGGACTTCTGATGTATTAACTCCCATCTGTACTGGCAAAGTGGGGGGAAACCCCAGGACCTGATCTCAGCCTAAAAGTTGGTAATTTACCAAGCTAAGCTTAGTGCAACCCCAAGACCACGGATGGATGAGCCCTAGGCCTGATTTGTGCAGCCACCCAGGGCATCCTCAGGGGCTGCTCTCACCCTTACAAACCAGCAGGACAATGGTGGTGCAGTCATGGGCTACCCTTGGTGCCCACCTAGCCATGCTTTAGAGCCAGCCTTGAGATTTGCCTACACATCCGACACTCCAGGGCTTGCTTTTGGGGGGAAAGAGGGCTCAGTGGAGTTTAATGAAGCTGGGAATGGTTGTTCCTTCTGTGGGATACCCTTCTGTCAACATTATCTGCATGTCACTTCAAAATGGACTCTTAGAAGTTAGAAGTAGCAAATTAAAAGTTTCACCAGTTTAAAGTTTAGGAAGCCTCTATTTATTCTGCTTTAATTTTTACCCTCTCCTTGCTTTCCACATTGCTACATAATAAACACTAAATATTCTAACTGACGTTGCTGATTATCTGTCTTTTAATAAAATGGGCTCTATTATTAGAGAATTATTACAAATACAAAAAAAACTCAGCTGTGCTTCACACTAGCAATTCTCTATTTGATTTCTTAACTTAGTTAAACTATTAGATAACCTGATCATCTCTCAGCTATTTTTAAACAGGTCTTTTCTTAGTCATTCAAACATGCTTGATGAGAACAGGATAATCTGTATAAACTGTTCACCTTCTTAATAATGAAAAATTGACAAATACTCCTTTACTTCTCCCCCACCAAAGGAGGGAAGAGACAACTTGGGACTGTGGGGAGGAAAAGGGTTGGGGAGGGTGGAGGAGTAAACAAGCATCTCTTCATCTCTACTTCCAATAATTAACAACTTTAGCACATCACCAAACTTCAAACATAAATTCTAACCCAGCTTAAACCCAGTAACTTCATGATTCTTCTGTGGACAGGAGACTCTGGGGAAGTTAAATGAATCTGTCTGTACAATTACTGAATATGGTTGCTAAATTAGCCACAATGGAAGGGACAAGAAGCTTCAAATAAGCTTTTTGACAATTACAATTTCTACAGCATGCACCAAATTCTTAGTGCAAGCTAAGCTATTCCTTAGCCTAGAAACACACCAGACAGAAGATTAATTAATTTCAGAAAAATAATGTCTCTTTTATTTACACACTTTCTACCTCATACAAGAAACTTCCCAGCAGTAGTGATCTCTAGAACAGAATTAAATCAATTAAGACTAAGTTTTGACCTTGCTTATTTGTTACTGCTACTGTTTTCCACAGATCTGAAAACTGATATGCTAAGGGAACACTACTCAGTTACTGTATGGTTGCCCACTTGGTTGTAGACTGAATTTTGGCAAAAACTTTTAAATCTATACACACATATAAAATTATATAATCTGCTTTGATAATAAAATACATTTTATATATTAATGGCAGTACCCAAAAGACTATCATGAAGTAGATTTTTATTTCTCTTTAGCTTACTTAAGGGGGACTATGGCCAATATGCAAGAAACACAGCAAATCAGTCATAATTAAAGAAAAATTATAGTTGAGGGCATCACACTTAGCTAAGACCCAGTACTTTCCCATGGGCTCAAGTTATGTCATCCTAAGCTCTAATCAGAGCAGGTACTTGAAAGAAAAAAAACAAAAAACAAACAAACCATGTTTATACACTGCCAACATTTGGTAAAGGGTGTATAAAGGCTTACATGCAAGAGTTAATGCATAATCTATTATTCCATTTCTTTTTAATGTTAAGAGTTACCTTCTAAGATCAGTGATTTCACCACAATGCAATGCCCAGTATATTGGGTAACTGGTACCAAGGCTGCAGACTTGCACACAACTGGCAGAAAAAGCTGATATCTGGCATACAAAAAGGACACTTGGTGCTCTCCCTTTTCTGCCTTTCCACAGTCAAACTGCTGTAACTGGTGACAGGCCCACAGAATCATTAAGTGACCAGAGGAGGTTGTTGAGAAAAGAGAAAGGGAAAAAACGAGTTGGAGGAGTCATTCCACAGCTGAAAGAAGTGGCTGGGGAAAGGAAATTGAAGGGGATGAGTTGGCAGCAGTATGTAACATGACTCCAGTACAAGGACAGTGTCACTATAGGACACGAAAAAACACAACGCGAACACACTGTTCTCAAGGTAAAAAGGGAAATTTATTTTTTTATTTTAACATTTATAGATTTTTAAAGGGGACAGTGGATTGGAGGGTGGAAGTGCCACCTCTCCAATGACACTGGACAAATCAACAGTCTATCAAATTTCTCCTCTTCTATAAAAGAATGCAAAACAATAAGTTATTTACAGAAAGCGTGTGAGAACGTTTGCTACAGGAATGCAAACATCAGAAGGCTTAGAAAATCTTAAAAAATCAGGGCGACAGGACAGTCCATTTTTAGGCTCACAGTCTTTTCTTCCCAGTAGGAACCAGAAAAATCCTCGCAGCCATGGCTCCATCACCCTCCTCACAAGTCAGCATCTAGAAAATACTGTTCTGCTTGAAGTGCAAGTCTCTTATCCTTACTTTTCCTACCTAAAAACTCAAAGACTCTCTTCTTGGAAAAATGGAAGGGTGATCCTATAAATAGACAGGGATAATAACTTGAGCTCTTCCTTCTAACTGCTTCCATGAGGCATCCCATAAAGCACTCAGTTCCCTGAAGACTGTCACACTCATTCCAGCTCTGAGCTGTAGTGAACAGAAGGCAGCTTACCAGCCTAATACTGGATTTATACTATCCACAATTCTACAGAACCATCATACTTGAAGGTTTTTTTTTTCACTGTTTTAACTTACAATTAAACCCACACAACATACTTTATCACTTAATTGATAATTCCCACAGTCCTGCTAGTTACACTAACTTATCTTTGAAGCAGCACATGATAGGGTCTCCAGGTTTATCACTCTCTTTGATCCACCTAGATGCACACAGAATCATCCCCTAGTAAGTGTTTACGTAAATCCCAATCTCTAGTGTTTCAACACTCAGCCATCCCAGCTAGAATGCTTGCAACTTAGGTTTGTTTTCCATTAGCACCTCTAGGATGGCACTTGTGGTTATTCAGATGTCTTTCCTGACCTTCTGAAGTCAGACTTGCTAAACCTGGTATTCTAGAACACTACAATGAGGATGCAGCCTTCACTCCAAAGCATTTCCCACTGATTACTCTTGATATGCATAGCTGCAAACACAAGCTAGCTCCGATAACAGAAACCATCCAAGTAGGA
The DNA here is from genome assembly GCF_017590055.1 of Onychostruthus taczanowskii. Taxonomy (NCBI): domain Eukaryota; kingdom Metazoa; phylum Chordata; class Aves; order Passeriformes; family Passeridae; genus Onychostruthus; species Onychostruthus taczanowskii. The sequence goes on along the minus strand of NW_024503679.1, from coordinate 4,724,641 downwards.
TTACAAGAAGCTACATGTTGGCTAATTTACAATCGGAGAAAGTATCTCTCTGTCCTGAAGAGGACAGTGTACAGATTTTAAAGGCAGAACAGCCTTTACCCAAGGTTGACTTTTTCCCCCGCTCCTTTCAGTAAAGCTTCTTTGGGAAGTTCAGTACAGAACTGACTTCCCGGTTTCCTGTTTAGTGAAAATAACTTCTCATTTGTATTTACATCAAGTTGACTATTTATATGTAACACCATGTTCTAACAAAAATAAGATATCAAAAATCAGAAAACAGGTAAAGATGTACTAGAATACAAGCACAAGCAAAGTTACTACCTGAACTCAAGCTATGGAAGTAGTTAGGAAAGAAGCTTTCTTAGTTAAACTAGTAAGGACACAGAAGATAAATCCACTAGCTGATAATATGAGCACATAGCTTAGGTACATTCATTTAAATACACATTTTATGAACATGGCTTTCTCAGAGCATGGCTGTGTCTCCTAAAGCTTGCTGGCCAGGGAGTAGAGCTGCAAACCATTAATACCAATTTAAGCAGTACAGTGGAAATGCTGCACCTCAGCTGGGCTGCCCAACCAGTCCAACACCATTGTACCACGTGTCTCCCACACAAACCCAAGTCAATCATCAAATGCCTTTTTTTCCTGAGGGCTACACATAATCCAGCTCTCTGTATTTAAACTCATAAAATGCAAGACATTTAACCCACAGATTCAGCCTCCAGAATTTTTTTACTTCATTTCAGCTAAAGAATGTGTAAGAACCTAGGACCCTGCTTGCCAATTCTGTGCAAAATAAAACTGCTTTACCTACAAGCACCAGCAAAGGGTGGGCTTGGTTTTGGGGTTTTTTTTTTGACAAAACAGGTGTAGGAAGTGATACCTGATTCACAGGTGTCTTGTCTGACAAGTTATCTGTCAAGGTATAGAACTTAAAAGGTCCAATTGATAGGTAGTGATTGAAGAATTGCCACAGAGCAGTGAATAATACTAAAAAGACTACAGTAAGAACTAAAGATATAAAATTTTTTTCCTTTTCAAATTCAGGACTAAAATAAGTTGCAGTAAGTGAATCTTGTGAAAAATTCACTTAGTAAAATTAATAAAAACTATTTTCCCAAGTCTCACAAAGGCAACCCAGTAGGTTCTGTTTGATGATGGCTAAACCAACCTACTTTAGAAGCTGAGTTGTTTAGGGGTGTGTTTAAGTGCACATGGAATTGAACGAGACACAACATACATTTTCAGATTAGTTCAGTAATACTGAATTTGCTTTTTGTTCTGACAGGCTCATAGAACATAGAAGGCAGACCCATTTCATTAATTGAGCACTGTGCTGTATGGACAATTTAAAAAGTACTTAAATTAAAAGCCATAAAAAGAACATTAGTGTAATAAAAGCCTTAAGTTGACAATATAAAGTCCTCTTCAATGCAAGAGTAGCTAGCTCAGTTACTTCAGTCCATCTCAGCATGGCAGCATGCTCAGAACACCACTTCAAAAATTCAGCTTATTAAGTATTTCTCTGCAGGTATCCTCCTTTGTTTTCATAACCTACTCAAATATGGCAAACAATGATGTTCAAACACACTTCCCAGCTCTGAGTAACGAGGGCAGTATGAAGGATTACAGATTACTACAGAATCAAGAATTAAAAAAAAACCCCTCAGACTTAATTAAGAACTGAAATTTTGTGGTCCACAGTTTTCCTATAAGGACCATGTACAGACCATATGATCCTACAAACATGTCTGAACAACTTACAATATTTCTCAAAAAACAGAATTTTGGGTAAAATCTACAGAAAAAATGTAGCTAAACTGTAAAACATCTTAAAGAAATTATTGACACATCCTTAATTTAATAATAAGCAGGTGTTATCATGTGTTAAGTACCACTTGAAAGTTCAACTGTTCACTCAAGTTGTGTGGGCACCTTTCCCAAGCAAGAGTCATCAACTAATCTAGGGGTGCTGAAAGAGGGTGTGGATGGACAATTAACAGGATCAAGCAAAGAATTAGAAAGCATAAGTTATTAGTATTGTATTAAATAAAAGTCTGACTGAAAATAGAGTTAAACAATCCACAGACATATTTTTTCCCTTCTGAATGCATTAGCATCTCAGGAATTCCCAGTTCTGTCACTAGGTAAAGAAGTACAGTTAGAATATCAGACATCAAGTTTTTTAAGCTCTGTCCTCAAAATCACTATGAAGTATTCTGCATATTTCTGACATTCTACAGTGGATAGGAATTCAGATCAAGACATTCTATGATTAATATATTGCAAATATTTCTACTGAAAAAGGGAAGAAAACTTTCCATTTACTCTGCAGGGAAGAGTTGTGTCCAGTAAGTGAACAAGTGCAAGTGCACATTTTGTGATCAGGTGAAGACAGTAAAAATCCAATGTCAGTTTGAGTGATGTCTCAACTTCCTTTTTGAAACTACTGACATTACCTTGACATGCAAAAGGAAGTTACTCTATTTAAAATGCTTCACTGTATCTCAAGCCAGTGCCAAAGGCATTGTTCTTCTTTGAATCAATGCATGTATTTTGGGGAGTCTGTGCTGTATTTTGCTTTTTGGGGGGAAGGGCTGTGGGGTGTGTTCAAAAACTGTTTTATATTAACCAAGTTCCTGGTATTAATACTGTGCATTTATTAACTTTGTGTGAGCCTTCCCTGGACTCAAAGGGCACGGTAAATTAAATCACACTAGAACACTCAATATGAACTGGCAGGTGCAAGAGCTGTCATACACAACCAGGATCGTTTCAAACCTTCATATTCCTTCCAAGTTGAAGCATTACAGAAATAAACACATGTTACACCACTGGGGAAGCAATAATGCTGATTAATCTCATACACGGTTTATTATTAAAAAGAATTAATAAGGATTTGTAGCTCAGTTTCAGCAATTTTAGTTGTCCTACTAAGTTAGTATTTCAGCATTGAACAGTGTGCCTGGTTCAGTCTAGTTCATTGCATTTACCATAAGAAGTTGTATTTTATATTACCAAAGATTTTGAAAAATTTCTATTCTGAGCAGTATATTGTGTGGCATCCAACTTTCAGATGAAAGTTAAACAGAGGAAGTTTCTCAGTGATGGCACATTATACATTCATTTGCAGAAATACTAAATCTGGTAAGAAAAAAGGCAGCTTTGGGTTTAATTCCATCATTTCAGTATCTATTTCATTATTTAACTATGAGCCCATAGTTAAGTGGGCCCTTTAATTTGGTATAAATATGTAATATTTAAATGGTGTTTTTATTTTTTCCTTTTTCAACAGAAGGGTACTATGAGATATAGTTCTTAAATTTAAACAGCCCACTGAAAAGAACAGATGCTACTTACACAATCTTAAAATACTGGTAGCTGCCAGCCATTTTCTGGACAATGAAACTGCAAGTCTGAAGAATGCTTATCTGGCATATGTCAGCACTGCCACTGAAAAGGCTGGTACTGCATCCTCCCTCTCACCACGGCTGCTTAGTTCTGCACTCCTCCTCCTTAAAGCAAATTTGCCTCTACACTGAACAGAAGAACCAATTAACCTCACTGAAAAATAAGCAGCCAAATCACTTTCCCATCTTGACTGGCCATGTGAGCAGCAGGTGCTTCCTTTGGCACACACCAAAAGATGAAGTTTAAAAGTTCCAAGTGGTCACAGAGAGACAGCCTGAGAACCACTGTGGCCCAGCTTCACTTGCTGCTGCCAGCAGAGAACAGCAGTAAATATTAGGACAGCTTTTCCATTGTTTCCTGGCTACAAAACACAGCCATTTCATCAGAATCCAAATCAAAACACAAGCCTGTCATTTCAGTCATCGTACGTAGAAGCTGTTTACTGTATTTATTAAGTTAAGGGGATGCAATTTGGACAGCTGTGTGCCAATAAACCACTACACCTGGACAAACCCTAATGGACCATTTGGTAAAAGGCCATGCAGAAAAAGATCAGGTATAAGTTTTCAGAACCTCAATTCTCATGTTGACTGAATGCCTTTAAGTTTCACCATCTGTTTTTAAATGCCACGGCACTTTAAAAGTCCATGGCCTATATCTACATCGTTCAAGTGTTCTACAAAAGCTTTATTTCCTACCTTCACACAAAGTAACTCCAATGCCTGATAGAAAGGTTTAATCTTGTCCTTCTCAGTTATGACATAAATCACTTAGTTATTCACAATAAACCAGCTGCAACTGCAAAAAGCCAATCCTATTTATACAGCTTCTAAAACTGCTACACACCTTCAAAGCAATAAACAGACTCTGGAGTAAAACCAATTCACTTGATCCTTCCTAATTCATATTTAAAGCAAAATGAAAATATTTTGTAAGAACACATCCAAATTAATAAACAGGAACTTTGGACTAAATTTACATCCTGTCAACTACCCTCTCTTTAGCAGGAAGTGTTAGATGTGCCACAGGAAACTACCCAACTCCTAGATTATGGACTGGTTTGACCTTACAGTCAGTTTCCAATCAGCCTCCTCAGTTAATGATGGATTTGTGCCTCAAACCAAAGGGATTTATGATCAATTCCACATATAAACACCAACATTTTTCTTCATGCGTAAAGGTAGCTGTTACCAAAATATTTATAAACCTGACTGACTAAAGTGTGGTCTTCCTCTGTAAAGTAAGAGAGGAAATTTTTTCTAGACATTATCCCGGGTGCAACTACCATTTTCACAGGGTAAGGATTTCCAACCCACCCTCTCACCACAAAGAGAACTCACAGACTAAGCTAGCAGCTCTATCTTACAGAAGATTATTATGGGATGTTTACCAATGACAAGATGAACCTGCTCAAGTGGCCTGAAATGTGGCCTGGTCCCAGCAAGAGTGGTCTCATCCTTCTTCTATCACCCCTTCAAGTCACACTGATTTTTTTTTTCCAAATAATTTTTAGATAGATTCATTCCCAGATGCTATTCCTTGCATGGCTTTAACACTAGCAGTGTTAGCACAAGGATGATGCTGGGAATGTGGTTAGGCCTGTTTCTCTCTGCAGCAGTGCACACTCCAATGAGCTTAAATTATCCACCAGCCTGCAGCTTAGAAGTGGCAGCATTAGGCTCAAACTGTACTTCACTGTCTTGCAACCTTGCTGGAGATTTAAAAGTAGCAAGGTTTGCACTGTGGGGAGCCTCTGGAGCATTCTACTCTGCAGTCATGTTTATTAGAACAATTTAAAAGGGAAAACTAGAGACTGACAGTGAAGTTACAGCACAGAGAGCAGCACTATGACCCTTCTTTAAACAATAAAATTCCTTGGACTAAAAATCACACTTGAAAACATGGTTTTAAGGACAAGACTTCAAATTCAGGATTTGGGTTGTAGTTCTACAGCATTTAGAAATACAACCCTAATGCTGACCTTCCAGCAGCATGCACTGAAATTCAGTCATTACAGCAGAAACCTCCAGGAACACTTCATTCCCTGAAGAAATGACAAGCTGGCACAAAACCAAAACACTTACTCAAAAAAAAAAAATCCCAAACAGATTTCGGAGACCCAGGTTTTTTATTTTCTCTGTTAAACTTCTTTTGTTTCAACATATGGCTAACAATTATTTATCAAGTTCTAAATACTTAAATTGCAACTGAAATAACAAGAAAAAGAAGGGCATCACACATTCCTGAAATATATTAAGAGCGGTGCTGCAAAGGAGGGAGTCACAGAAACTAAGACACAGACACAAATACTATAACTTTCTTCCTGTTATCCTGGGTTATACAGAAAGCAGGCAATTCCAAATCACAATGAGATTTTCCTAAGTGAAAACCTAGAAATTATACTTCAGTTGGTCACACTGAACATCTTACTTTGTACTGGATCTTACATGTTAAATACAAGGCAAAGCATGTCCTGTAACAGTAACCATCTTTCCCCATGTCAAATAATTCCTAAATTTCGCAATAGCATAAAAAATCAGATATCAGTACACACAAACCAGAACATTTTTGGCCTATTTTGCAGCTTCAAATGCAATTTGAAATATTATTTTTCCTCTATTAAATTTTCTCAGGCAGTTTGCCACAATTCTTGAAAAAGAAAACTATGAAGAAAAAAACAATTATATGTGCAACACAAAACTGCATTATAAACTCAGATTCAACTACTACTCTATTCCAAGTATGATTCCATTATTTAAGCTTCCAACTGTATTAACAGTTACCATCAGATGTATGAAGAAGTGCTTGCAAGTAACAATTTCATACCTAAACAGGACATGAGAGAAAATACTTCATAGAAACTGCAAACAGTGCAATGTAGTGTATTGTAGCTAATGTTATTTTGGTGGTTGTATTTCATCCTTTCCATTTCACTACAACTAGAACACATGAATAAAATACTAAAAGCAAACACCTTTTAAAACATCACTGACCTTCCATGAGCATGGAAATCGAGGCGCAAAAACTGTTCTTCATGTGACACTGCTCTTTTGGCACGCTGGTGTTTTTGGTGTAACAAATCCACGTCGTAGGACAGTCCTTCATAGTGTCTAATGTACTTATTTAGAGGATTTCCATACTGGCCTGAAAAACAGAGACAAGCAAGGTTATAACCATACCACCAGGCATGGAAGACCTGTGCTGCAAAGCAGTTGGTAACAAGGACCCAAATTCCACATTATATTCATTTTAACTTCTTTTTCTCCTTTGTACAGATCAGAGTCATTCTACTCTAGTCCCACAGACAGGACACAAAATCTGCAGCTACAAGGGCATCAGATAGGCCTTGGAAAGCATCTTCCACTTGAATTTCAATCAAAACAAGTATAGTTCATTTACTCCAAAACTACCCACAATGCAAACTACATCACTGTCAACAGGAATGCTCGAGAGATGTTTTAGAAAAGCACTCCTGATTCAAAATAAGAAGTACAACAGCTGAATAACTCTCTTCAGGTTCCCTGAAATTCTGCTTCCAACTTCACTCTGCAGTCATGACACCACATATCTGCTCAGAATGTTTGTATTCTACATGTGAAATATCCAGGGAAATTAAGAGCAAATCATGACACCTAGCAACACATTTTGTATCACATGGAATGCTCTGCCACATGGAAAAGTTTTATTAAAATGTATCTCCAGAGATGTAGATTCAGTTCAGTCTATTTTGTACAATTCCTTCTAGGGTAATATTTATGACTTATGTTAATATGAGTTCATGGCAGAAATGGCAAAGATTTTTATCCTCCTATCCTGATGGAAGAGAGACTAATTACTAAAAGAACCCCAAAATACAATTTGTGGAGAAAACCAGAAGAACTCTGAATTATGCAAGAAGTAACAATACTATCTCATAAGGAATTTAACTTCAAACCAACCTAAATGTTAGTTCTCAGGCACTATGCTATTTTTCTTCAGATACCTAAAATGATGACCAAGACTTTCAAATGCACTGCTTGCATTTAGCAGCCATGTGCACAAGATTATATTGCTGTATCTGTTTAAAATTCAATTAATGCTATCCTGCAGAGAAATCACATTCAAATTTTCTCCTAGTACTGTAGGCTTCTGCAAATGTTGACAATTCATTGTTAACTGCAAATACAGTCCAATAACAAAACTTCATTCTAATTTTCTCGCACTCTTAGTCTCAAAATACATGTCCATTCTCTCTCAGCTTTTCAGAAAAAAAAGCGTCTTAGGCATCTTAAAATGTTTAAAATGTGTGGTTCAAGAAAGTCTGCATTAATTATAATCCCAGTAAGACACAGGAGGACCAAAGTTTCAGTAACTAGGAGTTTTGAGGATGAAGAATGTTGTCTGTGTCTGTTGTTTCTCTCATCACTTCCAACATAATCTCTCCAAAATGAACCTTAACACCTCCTATAACCCAAGAACTTCTATAAACCAAACCAAACTGCCTTGAGATCATGCACAATATACATGTGCCTGACTACAGATACATGTTTTGCAATTCCAGGCATATGACCCAGAAGTGTCAACATTTAAGAAGACAAGCTTTAAAATTCATTGATATAGGCTAAAACTTAAAAAGTTTTAATTGTTAAGTCAACCTGGATCTAGACTATTATATTAAAAACTCGCATTAAGAACTTGATAAAAACTGGAGAGTAAGTACACTGCAGAATGTGCTTCAGAATCATCTTTAAATTTTTTGTGGTAGGAAGCTTGTAATAATGCACTCCTTAAATTGTTACAGACCATTTTTCTTCTCAGTATTGCAAGATATACTTTGAACAGCTTCAGGCACTCAGAAAAAAATTTTTTTAACTGTGACAACTTACTGAAGACCCAATAATATTTGGCACTGGATCCAGGTCTCACGACCACGTGAAAAGATGAGAGACAGCATTTAACTGAGTCACAAAGAATAGTTTTTAAGTGCTAACTACTGTGACAAGACAGCAAAAGACTACTGACATTAGAAGTTTTATAACTGTTCTCCCTGCTATGGAACAGCAGAGAGTTTTAAGCAAAGATATTTCTTCTTAACAACAGCAACAAAAAATTAATACACTTGATATGATCACACAGGGAAACAACACTTTCTTTTCCCTTTCTCCAAAACTTAAATAACTCCTTATGTTTTAAGTACTCTCATAGCAAACACTTAACACAAACACTCCTGCTGCTCTCTTCTTGCTTAAGCAGAGCAGCTGCACACCACCTAGAGCATTATGGCTTCTCCAAAAAGGGACTTCATGCTTCAAAATGAACAGTTTCACTTCCAGAAACCTCATCAACATTGCTACAGTATTCAAAGTCTGCAACTGATCACACGCTCCTTGTAATCAAACCAGCTACCTATCAAAGGGATTGTCTTCTTTACAAAGGTAGTTTAATAAGTAGCTCAGCCTTGGTAACACAAGAATCCATAGAGGATTCTGAGGCAAAAGTTCATTAAACTGAGGTACGCAAGGCAGGTAGAACTGCTGGCTCCAGTTTCTGTAATTAGAAGAGTGCATCAAAAAGGAAGAACTCTTTCACAGAATCTGGAAGTGGCACACCACAAGAAGTCATTATGATAGCACATACCAGATCCCAACCTGTGTTACAAACTACTGCCGTTATTTTCTGTAAATAGAAATCTAGGGGTTTGGGGTTCTTTAACAAAGATTGCATGACAAAGATCTTTTCAATTAAGGATACAGGCAGGAAGGCCGAAGTAAGAAACACTGAACCATGAACACCTAAATGCAGTTTGTGGGAACCACTTCACAAATTCCATGTGTCATGCTGCCATCAGCAAAACAAAACAGCGCGATGCCTTCCAGGCAATCTGGTGGAATAAAACAACATTACACTTCACCTAAACACTAAGCTAGGAGACAGAAACCCTTTAGGATACAGACATCAAAGACTGACAAGGGGATGGCTTTTGAACTTGACAGTATAGTCTTCCAAAGACTTGCTAAACTAGATGTGGCATTTCCTGTGACAAATTCCCTGCAGGAACGAAGCTTTACTCTCACGAGCTTAGAACCAAACACCAGGAAGGACTTAAAACAGAATCCAGCAGAGCATTTAGGCAAATGGCTCAGTGTGTCAGTTCCTGTGAAAGATGTTTTGTGTATGAGGATATACAACTCTTCAGGATCCCTAGAGAGCTGTGAAGTATCTACAGTTGTTGTTGTTGTGAACAAACAAATCCCAGTGGACAGGTATGGAGTCTGAGGCATGTACTCTCACCTTCTAACCAGCCTTGTGCAAAGGCTAAATTGGATCATCCATGTGATTTTAGCTGTAAGCTTCCTGGCACAAGGCAAGCAAACACATGTAACAGTTGTCTCGTGGTATGTGCTGAATGATTCCCTGGTCAGTTATTTCCCCAGAGAAAACCATGAAGACCTTCCCCCCAGACAAAGCCTCCCCAGCAGCAGGAGAGAAGCAGCACCTGCAGCAGATGACAGGAGCAAGGGAACACTTCAGCCACCTGGATATACACAAGACCACAGGATCAGGTGGGATGCATCCAGGAGTGCTGAGGGGCTGGCTGACACCACTTCAAGGCTTCACCTTTCTAAAAAGTTACTCTTCTAGAGGGGAGCTCCTGACAAATGTCATCCTAATCTTCAAGGAGGAGGGCCTGGAGAATTACAGGCTGATTAGACTAATCTCAGTGCCTGTGAAGATTCTGGAGGACATTTTTATGGAAGCTAGCTCCATGCACAACTAGTAATAAACAGTACTGAAAGTTTACCCATGTAAATATAAATATCTATTAATTGTATACACATCATTATAAAACAGAATAACATTTAGCTTCCTTTAAGAGGCTAAATCAAGCATGCACTCTTCTAAAAGATGAGGTTTGCATTAAACCACTCAGATTTAAGACTTGCATGACAAACGCAAACAGCTCAAGCACAACTCAAGTTTGTTAGTGGGATGGAAAAAAGCACAGAATACAACTTGACAGAGTATCAGAAATTGTTCAGAAACCAAGCTAACTCACCAGACAAGTCTTATTACTGCAAGCATCATCAGTAATTTGCAGATTTAAAATGCCAGCATGCGATAAACATCTTGTAGAGAATTATTATTATAATTTCAATTAAGATAATCAAAGCAACTTTTGCATCAAGTTATTTTCAACATAGAGTTTATCTATCTTACAAAAAAAGCTCCATTTACATGGGACATTAAAGAATGTACACTGTATTTAGATTTAGCAAGGCAGAAATTCTACCATATACCTCCTGACTTGGACTCCTCTGAAGAATTTATTCAGGCTGTTGTTTCAAAACTGCCAGCAGAAGGGCAGGCCCTGCTGCCCTTTTACATCAACTCTGTTTCCATTCTTCCCTTGCACTGGCACTAGATTCTGCTGAAAAAAATATTCTCTCTTCTGGTCAAGTGAGTTTTTGGTGAAAGAAAAGCACGTAATCAAGAAGTCAAGTCAGGATCATTTCCTTTCACTGAGGCCTCCATTTAGGGCACGGTCAGACAGTATGGCAACACCAGGGCAAGCAGATGTCTGCTTTTTATTGACCTTCTTCTCCTCCACCCTGTGAAAGTCCCAGTTCTTCTTCCCCATCAGGCCTAGGTTTGCTCAATAAAGCAACTCTAGTTACACATCTGGCAGGAACTGATTAATTTTTTTTTCTTTGGATTGACTTCTCATGCCAGGAGGAGAGGTGGGAGTGCATGGCCATGGCAGGACCACCAGACAGCAGGAACTCAGCACAGCAGCTCTGCCATACTGCAAAAACGAAACTTTGGATCTTTTAAAAGTATAAACAAACTGCAGTCTGAAGCTTTTGGGCAACAGTACTTCAAAGCAATCACCTAAACACCTGATTTTATTTATTTTTAATTACCATAGGCATTTCTGAAACAACCATCTGACAGCTGTCTTGACTAGGCACTGTCTCAGCTATAATGTTTTTATTTTAAACTCCAAATAAATGCTGAAGGTTGAATGCTGCCATATTTATGAAGGCTACTGTTCTTCTCAATTTATAATAAGAACACAACTAAATCATTCAGATGCTGATAGCTCATAAATGCCTTCCCACAACTCCCCCATGTGTCCAGAAAAATAGCAGAATTTCTCCTATGTTCACTGGGAAACAGGCAGCTCAATATCCACCAACATAAGACACTAAGATACAACTTGGAAGTCCTAGCAACATAAAAAGAGCATGCTGCACCAGTGACAAGAAACTATTTATCACAGATTTGCAATGATAGCCAGCATTTTATCAGCTTAGCCAAAGCAAGGTCACTCTTAAATCCAAGCTTGTCAGAGACCTCAAGAGTTCTTCTTTGTGTTTGCTATTGCTCTTTCCTTTTTTTTTTTAATGACCCTTAGGTAGAAGGAGAGGTTAAATTAGTTATTTCCACTCCTCTACGAACATCATTATGTATGGATAATTAAGTACTGATTAATATACCTGCATGCATCTTCATCACGTGCAAAAAAGCATGCTGCAAAAAGCTGCCAATAATATTACCCACCTTAAGCACCACTTCACACACATCAAAATTCATGACAGCACCAGTGAGTGAAGAGATGCCTTAAGCGAGGAGTGTTGGGAAAATGCTGAGATTCACTTTCAAAAAAAGAATTCTTAAAAGTCAAGGTACATATATCCTATCTCAAGTAGACACCATATGCCAGAAACTAAATTCTAGCTTTCCCTAATTACTAACAGAAAGAAAACAAAATAAATGGTGTGGCTTTTTCTTCTTATACTATTTAAACAGTATTCAAACTGACCTGCTGGACCACTGGTTTTATGAAGGTGATATTTATGCAGCACAAGCAAAGAAAGCAGAAGAAAACACTAGAAGTGATCTATTACCAGAACCTGATCAAGAATGTTTCTGGGCCTATTAGGCCAAACTTCTGAGAACGTGTCTGCTTTAACCACACTGACATAACCTACCAAAAGCTATGAAGCAGCCCAAGACAGACTCTGCAGAACATTTCACAGTGCAGCAGCACTACTGATTGCTTTTGATTGCATTTCCTTCACATAATTTTAGGAACAATATAAACAACAACAGGAAATAATTTTTTTAAGAAAACAGAGATTTTACTAAACCTTCTCAAATAAACCCTACAAATTATGCTGCACCATTTTTCAGAAGTTGATTTTATGATTCATACTTTGCTGTGAGCTAACGTTACAGTTGGTTCTGTTAATCTATACCTTTACATCTAAAGACTATTACAATAGAATATGTGGAGTGTCTGCACAGTACACAGGCACAAGGCCTTGTGTAATTCTGAAAGAGTTCAAAGTTGTGTATCCCGTAAAAATACTCCAATCTTAGACCAAACATACATACCCCTAATTATTTTTAAAGTGCAGATTAATGAAATTTCCAAAATTATTACTATTTAATACCTATGTGGCTTAAAACCAGAGAACTTTACAGAGAAATGTAACTTAGCTTCAAGATCTGTGTAAGATTAACGAGACCAGATGCACTGCACATAAATGAAATGTAAATTGTTGGGTTCTTTTCAGTCCTTTCCAGTTTGCACTGCTCTCACAGTAACTTCTTTAAGAATCATGAATCTGCCCTTTCCACACAGATATTAATGCCGGCCTAGAAGGAAAAATATACAAATGAAGAACCCTATTTTTCAATAAATAAAGATATTGGCAGTATAGAAAAACTCTAGAAATGTGAACACAGGTAAAACAGACCTTCTTTAAACTTAAAAGTGTATTTTTCATTTAACACAGAACTATGGCAAATCATTCACAATTACATTCAGACTTTTACCAAAATTGTCCTACTGGATATTTTAGAGATGTGTATTGGCATTATCACTATATTTCTATCCAGCATTATTAATCTTTCTTTAAAGATTTACCTGCACTGCTACACACCAAGGACATGCACTTCTACCAGCTAATAGTGAGGTGCGCTTCCTAGTGCCTAGAAATGTTGAAAGTGCCCATTTTTCTGTCAACAAAAAGTTAACAGGAATTTCTGAAATACATTTCATGAACTTTCTTCTACACATCTAGAGGACTGCACCTCACATTTTTACTACGATTTTTAAGGCACAACTGCCTGCCTGGAATTATACAGTGAAAACAACCCTAACAACTGGTTAATTAATTATTTTGAGTTAGTTCTGTGCCAGCACCATTTAGTTCAGAAAACAAAGGCGCCTTGAAAGCATGCCAACAATTAAATCTGAAATATCTCGGTAGCTTACAAGAATTTACAAAGAAAAACCTAAATTCTTTTGTGCATCCCACTCCTAACCATATAAATAACAGGATGGCTTCTGATCATGCAAACCACCCTGCTTTTTTTCTCACGGTTAAGCCACAAGTACAACCTACCGTTTGATGTTACTTTTTGACAATGTGTGGAACAGCAGCATTTAGCGCTAACTTCTTTGTTAATAAACCTACATATTGATGCACACAAAGGCAGAGCCCAGATAAATCAGAGAGGTGCCAAATGAAACAGAGGAAACAAGTCTTTATCAGTTGTTCCACCCACAGTTCTCTAGAAACACCCTCCCAAGTCCACCCTTCCCGAAACTCTTTCTCTGTACAAAGTCGAAACTATTTTCCCTGCCATGATTTGATCAATTAAGCATTACCAGGAGCAGTGCAGAAACTGCCCAGTTCCTAATGCCGAGAAACAATTCCTAACGGGAGCCGATACAGTTACGCGGCCCCATAAACACAGGCGAGTTTTGTCCCGGCCTGGGAGAGCGGAGACCCTCCTGGAAGGCACGGTCACGCTTCGGGAAGAACCCGGGCTCCTCTTTTACTTCCTTAAGCCGAACTTTCCGCCTGCCCGTCCTTCCTGGTTTCGGGGAGAGAGAAGCGAGGGCGAGGGCAGGGAGCTGGGAAGCGGCCACCGGGACCGAGCGGGAAGTCCTGAGGGACGGAAGCGGAGCCGGGAGGGGAAAACAAACACAGCCGAGCGCGGACAGAAGGACCCGAGGGGGAGGCAGAGCGGAGGACAACTGAGCCGGTCCTCGGCGGGGAAAGTCCCGGGGCGCCAGGCCGGCCCCGGGCGGCGGGGGAGAGGCCCGGGCGGGCTGGAGCGGCGGGCGGAACGGGGAGCTCGGCTGGCGGCCCAGCCGCGGCCCTGGCACCGGGGCGCTCCGGAGAGCGGGGCCCGCCGCCCCCGGCCCCGAGCGCCGGGGGGGAGAGAGAAAGAGAGAAGAAAGAGGTAGAGAGGAAGGGAGACGGCCCCAAACCAGGGCCCCGCGAGGCCGGGCGGCTCCTCACCTCCAGCGCCCGCCGCGCAGGAGCACAGCAGGATTATCGTCCCCGCCAGATCCATCTCCGCCGGGCGCAGGCCCCGCCGCCGCCGCCGCCGCCTACCCACGGCACATCCGCCCCAGACCGGCGCCGGGCGGGATGGGGAGGGGCGAGCTGGGCGCCTCCCTCCGCTTTGTCCCCCGCCGCTCCGGAGGACTGTTCCCGCCCACGGAACGGCCGCAGAACGGCCGCGGATCGGCCGGGATCGACGGCTCTCCCGGCAGCGCTGCCCCCGCTCCCTCCGCTCCGCGCGCCGCCGCTCCCTCCGCCCGCGCGCGCGCCAGACGCCGGTATTCNNCCCCGCCCCGCGCGCAAGGGGGCGGGGCTCGGCGGAAGGGGCGGATCCTCATGGACACGCCCAGGGGCGGGGTCGCGCGAGGGGCGGGGCCTCTCCCGCCGCTTCCGGCGCGCCCGGGGCAGGCGCTAGGAGCCTTGGCCGCGCCCAGAGCGGGCGCACCCAGCGGGGCTGTGCTTTGTCCCTCACCGGGTACGTGGCTGCCCCTTGCACAGAACTAACTTACTTTTGGAGTTTTGCTCTGGTTTCCTTCATCCCCTTACCAGACACACATTTTTTCCTTGCACAAACTAATTTACTTACTTTCAGAGTTTTGTTTAAGTCACCGACTTCTCCCAATGCTCTACATGTTGTGAAGCGTTGCAGTGTCCCCACTGAGCAGGGACTTGTCATTCTGAGACTCTCTTCACAATTCAAGGGTACAGGAAAATCCTTCCATAGAAATACAAATGTGAGACATCTGAACAAAATGTTTCCTCTCTTATGCTGATTCTTCTACCAACTGTGCCATCTCAAAGATTTATAATTTATATTAGAGTTTGTGCCAAGTTTCTCAGTTTACTGTCAGCCCTTTATATTTGTGCTTTTCCATTCCTATTGTCGTGTCAGAATAAAAAACAACTTCCATCTGTCACTGATACGGGTGAGAGAAGGTGTTATGGAAATGCACATAGAATGTAAAATTACAGTCAGTGTACCTCAGGTAAGGCTGCAGAAGCTGATGCAAGTACTTACAGATTTCAAATTAGAGAGCTGCTGAGAATAAAATGAGAGGATAAAACCTTATCATCCCAAGACTACTTAAAATTTGTGATTAAAAGCTGAAGATTTCTGTAGGGAGAGGAGAGGTTCATTGGGGTAAAGCCTGAGTAATACACTCACATTAATTCTTACAGAATCACACAATGTTAAGGTGTTGGAAGGATCTTAAGGAGCATTTAGTTCCAGCCCCCTGCCATGGACAGGGACGCCTCCCACTAGACCAGGCTGCTCAAGACCTTATCCAGCCTGGACTTGAAAGCTTCCAGGGATGGCGCAGCTGCAGCCTCTCTATGCAACCTGTGCCAGTACCTCACCTCCCTCACAGTAAAGAATATTTTCCTAACACCTAACCTAAACTTCCTCTTTCGATTAGCCTATCAATCAAATTGTTCAAGTTATCTATTACACTCGCCACAGCCGTGTTTTTTATAGTACGACTGTATAAGAAACTGCAAGGAAGAGCCCCGAGAGAGCCGGACTCACCTGTTTCCCTCCCCTCCCCGCTGCCCGCCCCGCCCCGGGGCCCCCGCACGTCCCCGGCGGGGCGGAGCTGGCGCCGCTGCTGTGATGGCGTCGCGGGCGTTGCGGGCGGAGGCGCAGCCGCTGCGGTGCCAATAGAGAGCGGAGCGGCCGGGCCGGGCATGGAGAGCCTGGCGCAGCCCCCGCCGCCCCCGGGCTCGCTGCAGACGGGCGGCGGGGGCGCTGCCAGCCGGCTCCGCCTGGGAGAGGCGGCGGCGGACGAGGGCGGCTGCAGGGAGGCCGAGGAGGGCGGCGGGCGGCGCAGCCCTTCCCCTCCGCCGGCCCCCGCTCCCGCCGCGGCCCCTCAGACCGCGTCCCCCTCCCGGGCCGCGGAGGGTGCTGCGGCCGCGGAAGGCGCGGGGCTGGCGGTGGCGGAGAGTCCCGGAGCGGCGCCCGCCTCGGAGAGCGCTCCCGCGGGAGCCGGCTCCGGGAGCAGCGGCGCTCCTAGCCCGCCGGGGGAGGAGTCCCGCAGCCTGGACTCGCTGGAGTCCTTCTCCAACCTGCACTCCTGCTGCCCGAGCAGCTCCGAGCTCAACAGCGACGCCGACGAGGCGGTGGTGGCGGGGGCCTCCTCGGGGGGCCCGGCCCCGGAGCCCGAAGGGGACAGGCCGGCGGCGGGCTCCCAGCTCCTCTCCGCTTCCAAGGAACGCTTCCCGGGCCAGTCGGTCTATCACATCAAGTGGGTCCGCTGGAAGGAGGAAAACACGCCCGTCATCACCCAGAACGAGAACGGCCCCTGCCCGTTGCTGGCCATCATGAACGTGCTGCTCCTGGCCTGGAAGGTACCGGGCGGGCGGGCGCCATGGCGGGGCCGGGCGGGCGGGGCCGCTCGGGCGGCTCGTGTGGCGCCGGCAGCGCTCGGGGCTCCCGAGCCATCGCGGCGTGAGGGCACCGCGGGAAGTTTGCGCTGTTTAGGACAAGGACGTTTTCGAGAAAGCTGGAGAGGAACTTCTGACAAGGGCATGTGGTGATAGGACAAGGGAATGGCTTTAAACTAGCAGAGAGCGTGTTTAGGTACGAGGAACAAATTCTTCCCCGTGAGGGTGATGAGGCACTGGCACAGGTTGCTCGGGGAGCCTGAGCCTGTCCCATCCCTACCAGTGTCCAAGGCCAGGTTTGTTGGGTCTCTGGGCTACGTGGACACTACGTGAAAAGTGTCCCTACCCATGGCAGAGGGTCTGGAACTTGATGGATCTTTCAGGTCTCTTTGAACCCAAACCATTCCGTGATTCTTTCAAGAAATATTTCAGGCTTATTTCTGCTGTTAAGCACATGTCTCACATACAGAAGGACTTGGAAAACAAATACTGCCGTGCAGTATGTTGCCAATATACTACTTAGATGCTGCTGTCATATATAGACTTACCTTGTTGTTGTCTTAAAACAGAAATAGCTAGATGATGTTTACTAACCTGAACAATATATAATATATAAAAGCTTACTGATGTGTACAGGTTTCTAGTAAGTAAAGATTACTATTTATAGCACTGAGCACATAAGTGATATTTTTGGAAAATAGGTTAGTTTCTTATCATAAAGTGTATGCAGAATTGTACAAAATGCAGAATTGTACAAAATATTGATTTGTACGAGTAACTGCCTAATAGGGACACATTCATACAGTTAAGCAGTACAGATTTTATTTAAATTAATGAATAATTCAGGCAGTGGTCAAGTACAGCGCTGACACCTGGAAGTTCTTGTGCTCTGTAGCCATTGTGGATGTGGGCTTCCCATAGTCTTAAAATAATTTTTTCCCAGTCTTTTAAGTAATTAAAATCTAGTTATTAACATACCTCTGTAAAAGGAGCGTCTGTTGGAGGAAAGCTGTAAGGTTGTGTGCGTTGCAAAACAAGGATGAGGGGCACGTCTCAGGAAATGCTGGCAATCCAGCCCCGGAAGACTGAAGAGCTGATAGAAGAGAGTCCTGAAATAGGAAAGCTTCACAGGAATAGCTTTTATGTTGTAGTAGCAAGGGGAAGAAATTTGGTATTGGAAGAGTAAGAGATTGTTTGCAGTGTGACAGGTGACTTAGGAAAAGGTCAAAATTAGAATATGGTATGAGAAGAAATCTGCAGGTAGAAATTTGTTTAGATGCAGAAGATTAATGCTTTTGGTTGAGTTACAATTTCTACACATTTTTGTGAGAAGAATAGCTCAGACGTCAGGAGGAAAACTCTGGGTACAGAGATGCTGGTATTTTAGCATCAGTAAAAGCAGTAGAGGGAAGTTGTGTGTGACTTTTAGGTATTGCCTTATGTAGGTTCTGCTATCCTCAGGAGGGTGTGAATGTTGTCACAGGCTTCAGCATTGAACACTTGCTTTCTGTGCTCCCTCTTTAGCATCTAGAGGTGACTTGAAAAACTTGCCATTCCTTAGCATTTGGGAGGGGGCATTTTAAAAGAAACTGTTAGTTACAGGATCTTCCTTTTTAGTCTTTGACTTAATGGAAGATGTAAATGGGACAGCACTGGTCCTGTTGTTTGAATTCAAGTTTTTGGAGGTTTTGTTCCTTAACATTTTTCCTTTTCCCTCTGCTGGTGCTCTCCAACCAGAATTTTAACTGACATTCTGCTGGGATCAAATACTACATTAGTGAGAATTAAGGTAATACCCAGTTCTATAAATAGGCAGAAACCAAAATACCCTTTGGGAATGCCCTACTGTTTCTTATTGCTCAGATTACAGGAAGTTTTCTATAGTTCTGTCTGTGTAAAACCTCAGCAGAATTTACATGAGTTGCAGACAGGCAGCTAAACTGGTGAAACTGTCATCACAAGTTATTACTTATAGGCTTGAAGGTTTTCCTGTTATTTGTTTATATATTGTAGTTGCTTGTAATTGATTTTCCTAATTACTGCCTCTACAAATTGGCCGTTCTTTTCCCCAGTTCATAGTCAAGAACCACGTTCACAGTGGTTGGGGTGGCAGCTCATGTGTACATGTCTGACAGCAGCTTGCTGCATGTGAAGGCTGAGGATGGACATCCACCTTCTCACTCCTCCTGAACCAGCATGAACACTAGACTGGGTCAAGTAATTATAGTTTGGGAACAAGAAGGCAGACTGAGAGATGAAAATAGGCAAAAGTAGAATGAGAATACCATAGTACATATTAGGTGAAAAGAAGCTGTAGTGGGGGAAGAAAGAGCATAAGAAGGAGATGCGGAGGAAAAGTAGAATCACAACAGGGAATAACAAGTTAAACAGTTACACTCTGGGTTCTATTCCCTGTATCAGCCATCATTTTTCCTTTTTAGAACTTTTTCCTGACAGGGTTGAGAGTTCTGTGCATCCTGTGGATAGACCTGGTCTCAGCCAGCTTAAGTGCAGTACTGGTGTGGCAGTTGGGGTTTTGAAAATTCTGAAATAGTAGCACCCACTGTGACTGTTCAAATTCCATTTTGAAAATACCAGGTTTTGGAACTAAGCTTGTGATAAAACTGCTACCTGTTTTATCCACTATTTTCAAAGGAGACATAAAACTTTGAGGTGGCAGATTGCAGAAGCTGTATTTTAAATATTAAAATTATGAAATTACTTTTCTTTTGAAGTGTTTTTGCAGTCTGCCTGTCTAAGTGTAACCTGCAGTTTAGCCTATAGGAGGAAGAGCCAAGGAGCTCTGCTACAGGAGTGTTAGAGAAATGTTCTAAGAAGAAAAACAAAAGCACTATGAGATCAACTTGGAGAAGTAGCTGTTGTGCAGAACAGCTGTTGTGCAAAACAGTGTTGTAACCACTTAGACTTGTGTGATGAAAATGAAGCAGAAGTAGAGACTGAAACAAGCATTTTTAAATGTATGTACAAGCATGAGTTATGTTCTCTGATGTAGAATTGTGTAGCACACTGTTTTTCAGCTTATTTAAATCTGGAGATTGCTCAGTTTTAGCTCAGGCCTGTTGCTCACTATGTGGTTAAGCTTAGCAATGCAAAGTTGGCTTTTCTAAGTGCCTTTTATGATCTTTGTTAGATGTAGTACATGCAACACTTTCTGATAACTTCTGGCATTTCATTAAATGTAATTTGGGGCAGGGGGGATGTGGCAATCATCAGATGCTAAAAGCTTAGTGAGGGTGCCATGTGATTCTGCTCTGTGCTTAGGTAGGATGTGATTTCTTGTACCTGAAGAACTCTGCGAACCTTAACGTGTTGCACAGAAATTACATATCTGAAATGTCCAGGGAAGATTGTGAAACATAAAATAAGCAGAGGGAAAACTATACAATTAGAATATAAGTAATATTAATATTGTCTTGAAAAGTGAACGCATGTGGAATATCTTGTCCTTATGTAGGAGAACAGTGATATTGCATATTTGAAAATGTCTTTGCAAGTTTTTTGTGTCATAATCCTCTCAACAAATGGAAGGAGCTGTGTTCCCTACACACATAGTTCTACTAAAATTTTGGAAACTTTTAGGACTGTCTAAATTACCTATTTAGGTATCATAACAATTATGTAAGTAAATGTTATATAACCATTTTCTTGCTTAGATGTATCCAAACTGACGTGCAGAGAAGAGATAGAGTAAAATATTCTGCTTAGAAATTCTTGATGTTAGGTTTTCATTGAGATGGCCCTTTTGAGAGGAGCTGAGCACAGTGAGCTCCCTTGGCCCTTTTGAGAGTAGCTGAGCACAGTGAGCTCCCTTGGCCAGAGGCTGCAGTGGTGGTGCCAGCTCTGGGGGCTGGCACTGGCCCCTCACACGTGATGTGCTGTCCCTGTCGCGCTCTGCCCGTCCGTATGGCCGGAGTTGGCACAGATTGCTCAGCGGGGCTTGGCAGCCTCCCTTCCTCCAGCACCTGTGGGATGAGCTGAGCCCGCAGGTGCCAGCCTGGAGCCGTGCCAGGCCCAGCAACAAGGCCGCTCCCAGGGGCTGGAGGCTGCCTGGCTGAGGGGCAGACGCTGAGGACGTGGAGTGGCAGCACACGCTGCTGTGTCACAGGTTCATGAAGCTGTTCCTGCCAGGCCAGGGGCACTTATTTGCAGAGAATATTAATTGTTTTTTGTCAAAGCTGCTTGAAGCTACCCATACCACTCTGGAACACTGTGTTCAGAGGAGTTGCATGTTTTAGATAAACATGATTTGAGACTATAAGTCTTATATAAGACTTATTATATAAGCCATTAGAAATTTTCTTGGACCCTTTTGATATTCACAGTATTTTCAGAAGTGTTATCCTTTGTGCATGACTATATAACTTAATTTTTTTAAGCCCTTTTGTAGTGTGGAAGAATATGGTGGAAAATCAGTATTATATAGTTTTGGGGTTTATAGTCTAATTCATAGAAACTGTGTAAGTTTTATTAGACAGTCTGTTCCATATGAAAATTTGTTTACCACTGTTGTCTTTTAATTAAAATACGTCTCAACTGTTTGTCATGCTGTAATTGTGTGAGAAGGACTAAGTTTCCCACTCCTGAGTGTAGGAAGTAAAATGTAGCTAGAGTTAGAAAGAGCCATCAGGGCAAAGGACCAGGAAACTGGAGTAGAGGGGTACAGGAAATGGGTGGGAGTTGAGGAAATGCATTTTTCCTAAAATGTGGAATTGATGTAAAATCTAGCAACTAAACATTGAAACCTATCACAGAAATGTCCCTCAAAATAACAGATTGTTATGGACAACAGCAGCTTCTACTACTGTTGCTTACATTGTTTTCTCCTGTTGATTTATCTGGACAATGACTGTGGTTCTGTATAATGTTTTCTCTCCCTTAATTCTTAAGGTATTTTTCTCTCCCATTTCCTCTTTGCTGTGCATTTCCTGTCGCTTAAGTGCTTGCAATGAAGCTCTGAACAGCTGGGAAATGTCATGTTCTCTGTATATCCTTAAGTCAGCTCTGTGCAGAAGTACTTGGAACTGTGTTGGAACCCCATTAGCCCACTTCAAAGGTGTGATCAAGGTCCCACTACACATGCCAGCCCTAAATTACTCCATGAAGTAACCAATTAACTTTGCTTAGCATTTAATCAAGCAGTTAATTTTGAGATGTAGCTTGCTAAAATACCCAGCTTTGAGAGATCCTGAAAATATGAGTAAAACCACTTTGCTTTTTCTGCAGTAAAAAAATAAATGGTTAGCTTTACAGTTGTGAGGGAAAGTTCCATTTGTTAACCAGTGATATGAATAATATGTTGTGCTATTTTAAGCTCTATACATAGAGCTTAAATAGAGGTAAGCTTGTAATTGTGCTTTAGAGTTGGTGTTTGTCATGTAAGCATGCTTCTAGAGGTTCCAAATGTGGTGCAGAGCAGAACCCTCCAAGCAGTGCTGGCTGATCTGATACAAATAGTTTAAATAAATAATAAAAAGAGCTAACTTCAGTCCTGAAAGAATCATCACAGGAGCCCAGTTAACAGTCGAGGGAGTGGTGCTGATTTTCCTTCATATTGTAGTGGCACAGCTGTGCTGTAGCAGATGTGCAGCAGAGCTGTAGCGCTTGAGGCAGGGCTGGTGGAGGTGATGCTGTTCTGTGCCTTAGGAGCGATGATGAGCTCAGGGGTGTGCACAGCTAGTGTTTGCTAAGACTTGAATGCTGCCAGTCCCCACTGGGAGTTCAAGAAGCAGCTTTTTGAACTTGTAGTCCTATTGTTTCGATGGCTCAATAAAATGTATTTATGTGAATATTCAGTATGAATATTGTGAAAAGATCAAAGAGTATGAAAGCATTTAGCCTGTTGAGCATTAGTTTTAGGGAGAGTTCTGTAAGTTACAACCAGTTGTCATTCATTTAATATTTTCAAAAAACCATGTACCCATGCATGCCTGATTTTTTTCTTTAATTCCTTTCCCAGATTCCATTACTACCAGCTTCTTTATAAGCTCATCATCTCTGGGTTAATCAATTTGTGGCATATGTTAACTTTAACCCAAGTAGGGACATACTTCTTAGAGTATAAATAAGAAAACCATATTAACTTGGGTCTCTTTCTTCAAATTTCTTGTGAATTTGTATATTTCATACATTCACCTTTTGTCAAATATAACTAAAATTGGTAAGACAGATGTAGCCTACCTCATTTTCCCTGTAAAGGGAAATATTATTAAAGTAGCTCAGTTTTCATACTGAAAACCCTCTCCATCACAATGTGAACAAAGTGGTGTGTTGCTATACTGTATATTTGAGTTTGGGGTGCTGCATCAAAGGTTTTATGTAGATTGCTTTTCCATCTCCTGGTTTTCTACTTCCTTCTCCACAACCAGAAAAGTAGGTGGAACCTATTAAGTCTCAACCATGAGTTAACAATCTCGTGTCATGTCTTTCTGTATGTGTTAAGGACAGCAGTGATCAGTACTGAGGAACTTGATTTAAAAATTCCTGATATAATAAATACCTGTTGTAGACTTTGAATGGCGAGATGGTGGAGGGAGACAGGATGAGAAAATTAAAAACTGAAGAGAGCTTAGAGCTTAAAAATCAATCCCCAAGACAAACCAACCCAAAACCCTAGAAAAATAAAATTCACATTTATACAGAGAAAAATTGAGTGCACTGTGTTTAAGATCTATATCCTCCTGTGGTATTTTTTCAGATTGCCAGAAGCATGTCCTTGCATGTGTTTGTGCTTTGCCTGTTGCATTTCTTCCTGCAGTAAATAGAAGTGTTCAACCAAAGTGTTTACCCAGGATGCTGGAAGGGATGAGAATGCAGGAAGCTTTTAGCTCTGCCAAGGTGGTTGGTTTTAGCACATGATGATGGTGGGAATAGATCAGGGAAGAGAAGAATAGAATATTCACCACAGAGTTCTGTGTGTCTGGTCTGCTCTGTGTGGGGTTAAACCAAATGGTTAAACCTTGGAATGTGAACATGGGATGAGAGGCTGGGAGGTCATTTCCTTGTACCTGCACAAGTCTTTGGCTTCCCTGTCCCAGCAGCTACTGACACTGGGTCCTTTAGAGACTTTGTACAAAGGAACTTTTTGAGCTAATACTCAAAACGAATACTCTGAATGCTCAAGGCTCAGTTAAAAATTTCCATGAAGGTAGGGAGTCAGAGACTTGAGGGGAAGTTTTCCTAAAAGTTCCCAGTCTGTTAATTCTGAGTGCTTGTAGTTGAGCCACTGCAGCGAGTGGTGTGGGTGCCTGTGAAGTGGGGGGGTGCTGGAGAAATGTTTTGGTGGGAGAAGGGAGCAGTATGCAGGTGTGCACCTGGGAGAAAGTGCTGTGTGCATGTGGTTTCTCTAAAAACCAAAGTGCCTTTTTAATCTCTTCACGTGGCTGCTGTTTAGTAGAGGTCCAGTACACCAATGACCTTATAAAATGGTGAGGGAAATGTAATCAGAAGTCTTCTGTCTAGAAATGCCATGCTTTTTAGATTGTGGTGTTATAAAGAGAATATGCTTTTACTTTGACAGATTAAACTGCCACCGATGATGGAAATCATAACGGCTGAGCAGCTGATGGAATACTTGGGTTAGTAATTGCAATAAATTGCTTTCACTTGCATGTTGTACTTTGTAGTGTGTAGCAACATAGAACTGGTTTATGTATTTACTGTTTTATTCAGCTTTTTATTTGATTCCAGAAAACTACTTACAGTATTCAGTTACTCATGCTTTTCCTTAACTGTTTTTAGAAGTTTTATGCTCTGCTTTCCAAAGTGATTGGTCTAGTTGATGCCATTGGTATGGCTCAGTGCACCAACACATTGACATATTTAAAATTATTCATGTCTCTTACAGTTGTTTTATTGTAGTTGACAGAATGTAGTAATTCAACTCTGTCTTTAATTGTCTATAGTAACTCTAATCCTTGGAAGTCTGTCCCAATGAAAATAAAAAGAAAAATTGTGGTCCTCACAGTGATTGGGGTCTCATTTGCAGGCACTTCTCTGGTATCATATTCAGTGTTCAGCAAAACTGCAGCTCTTTGTATCTGACAGGGCTGGAGCTTTAATAGCCCTGATGATCCAGGTGTTAAAATTGCAGTTGTGATAGTATTTAAGCTGTATGTACCACTTTTCCTTCCCTTGTAGCTTGACAAATATAAAATGTTTGAACTTAATAGACTAGGTTTGATTTTTTTCTTAAGCAGGAGAAAAAGACCCTTATGATATTTTCTTTCTTTTTGCTTGTAAAGAACGTAGCTTGTTCTTTTCAGAAGTAAATTGCTGAGTCTTCTGGTTGAAGAAAAGAGTTACCTACATAATTTTCTCCAAAAACTAAGAAATCTTGCTCCCTGTGTCTGAGCATTTCTTATAATTGCATTGATGATGCAATACTGTCTGAAGTCACTACGTAATCCCAGTTGTCTAGATGTGTATTCTTTCTTGAAGGCATGTATTAACTTCTGGAATTATTTTACAAAATTGAGTAATAAAACTGTGTTCAAGTTATTTAGGTTCCTGTTCACTCAACAGGATTAGCCATTCTTCTGCAGCTGAAAAAAAAAACAAACCAAACAAAACAGCCTTCAACAACTTTCAAGAGTATAAATTAGGAAACTTATAGTGATACTTTTCTGAGTTTAGTAATGGAACAAGGGAATAAGTACAAAAACATTGAAATAAAATTTGGAGAGTGGATACTAGTCTCTAAAGATGCCATAAATCTTCAACTTCAGTGTGATGATTAACTATTAACTAATTTATTGCCTTTGTGTTGTAGACAAAGGTGGAATACAAGTGTGGTTTAAGCCCAGGCTGCCCCTTGCTCACTCCCCTGCCAGTGAGATCAGATAGAGATTGGGGAGGGTAAAAGCCAGAAAACCCATGGGTTGAGTTAAAGACTCAATATAGGGAAAGCAGAGCAAAACAGGGAATTAATTCACTGCTTCCCATGGGCAGGCAAATGCTCAGCCATCCCCAGGATGCAGCACCCTGTCAGACGTGGTGACTTGGGAAGAAAAACGCCATCCATCACTCCAAGTGTTCCTCCTTCTACCCCCCACTTTACATAGTGGGCATGATGTCACCTGGTCTGGAGTCCCTGTGCTCAGTGGGGTCACCTCTCCTGGCTGTGTCTCCTCACAGCCTCCTGTGACCCTGTGAAAAGCAGGAAGGGCCTTGGCTCTGAGTGAGCCCTGCTGAGCAATAACAAAAACATCTCTGTGCAATCAGCCCTGTGTTCAGCACAAATCCAAAGCACAGCCCCACACCAGCCACTGGGAAGGAAGTTAACTATATTCCAGTCAAAACCAGCACAACAAGTTTTGTAGACTTGCTGGCGTATAAAACATAGCAAAACATTCACTGTATCAGTCAGGATAAGTGGTTGTCTTTTTCAATTGTCTACAGAATTACATACCTTACTGTGAACAATTTGACCTTTTTATATTTTTAAGCTGAGGCACAGAGGGAAGTTAGCTTATGAGTAGTGAAGACGTTGGTATGATACCCCAAGAGATTATGAAATGTTGCTTTAGTAACAGTGTTGGCCATTTGAATTTTATTTCTTAATATGATCTTACTAAGTTTGTATATTCATATTTTACTCCATAATTATAATTCAGGTTATAAAACAGTGTGATCTCATTAATTTGGTAGAAAACTTCAGTTGTGGTATTCATTATCAGTCAGCTTCAGTCAGAAACATTCATAGAAATGTTGAAGCTTGATTGTGGAATAAATTTAATTTCATTTTTGCTTTCTTTTAGGAGACTACATTCTTGATGCAAAACCTAAAGAGATATCTGAAATTCAGCGACTTAATTATGAGCAGGTAAGGAGCTGCTCCTAAAACACAGTTGTTTATGTCTGAGGAAGCTAAAACTACATTTCTCACCTAGGGTTTGTCACCTTGTTAAAAACTAGAAGCATACAGACCATTGTTTGTGATTTGATTTTGTCTGGGCTTGATGTAGAGTAATAATTTTATATATGTGCTATTGGTGAAGAAAAACTCAGTATTTATTAACAGAAGACACTTCTTTTTCCCCTCTTATGAAATAACAGTAATGAAGTAAAACAGGTTTTATTGAGGAAGTGCAACACAAAGGTACTAATAAAAGTGTGTAACAGGGTGGTTGCTTTCTGAAGTCTTGTGTTGCATGTCCTTCAGTTGCTCTGTTCAGTGGTGCCTGCCAGAGTGTCTCTGAGAATGTAAACTGAGTAAGAGAGATCTGTGTTCTTAATGGGGATGGACAGAAAGATGTTGATCCCATGTTATGAAAGGCAAGGTTATTTGCACTGGCCACTATTTATGTCATCACAGAATTCTTTCTGTACTGAAATTAATGCTATTAGTTTTTAAAATTGTCGATTTAGTATATATTTTCCAAGCCCTGTCTGTAGTCATAGGTGATTTTTTGGTTACTCATGGAATGTGGATTTGAATTTTTAATAGGTATAAGGTTTCAAGATAGTTCTGTTTATTCTTACATCATTTTTTGTTGTTCTCATTTAGTGTTGAAAGCCAAATCGAGTAACTTGAGATTGATTTGTTTCACATTATAGAAATTACTTTTGTAATAATGAAATTGGCTATTTTTTTCCACACAGTTCTGTATTGTAGAAGGTTATAGCTATAATCAGTTTATAGGAGGGTGATCAAAACTATTATGCCTGGTGAAAGTACAACCTCTAGCTTTCTTATGCTCAGCTATATGGATTTACAACATAAATGTCACATACCTGAAGTTTTTAGCAATGTAATTTCAAAGAAGCCTTCTGTTCTAGAAATCTTCTAAGTTGCTTTGAAAGTATGGAAATAGTTAAAGTAGAAGTGATAATGTTGAAATTGTAGTGAGAGACTTCTGTGGTTTTCTGGTCTGTTTGATGTAATCCTGCTTTGTTTGCAAAGTAAACATTAATGAAATAAATGCAGCTATTGTCTGTAGATGTATGGTCTGAATTTGTGGATGGCTAGTGCTGACTTACTATGGACTTCTTATTCATTCAGCAGAGTAAGGCTATGGCAAAATTTCTTTCAAAACATCTCAGTTTTATATTTGATATCTGGTCCCTCTAATGACATGCTCTTGTTAAGGTGATTTGGTTTGCTTTTAAAATGATAAAAACTTAAAAGGTGAAGGCAGTCTTGAGAATTTCTTCAAAATCTTGCTAAATTCTAAACCTTGCGACAGCAAAGTTGTCAGTAAGGTGAAGCAACTTGTAGCAAGGTGGCGGGAGCTGTTCCATTCCTGACCATGGAAACTTGACAGAACAGTGCAGTTAAAGGGCTGCAAGCATCATTTGTAGCAGCCATGCTCAAGTGCAGATTCTCATCAGACAACAGAAGCAGCTGTCTTTAACCATCGGTAGTTTCAGTCTGTGAATCTTTGCTGTCTCCATCTCCTATCCAATCTGCATTTCTGGTCTTTGTCTCGCTATTTTCCCATTGTTGTAAGCTTGAATTCCTCTTAAAGGACAGAATGTTGCAAAACCCAAAAATCCCCAAACAAACAAGCAAAGTGCCTCCGTTTCCCCGAATCTTTTACACAGACTTTCTGTGACCATATTCTTGTGGACTTTTCTCACTTAGTGGAAAATTCTTTTTCCTGCATGTCAGGAATTGTTTTTATCTGTTGGTTCAAGATAACTGTCTCACAAAGCACGATTTCTTTGGCTCATCTTTCCTTTCTGTGACTGGAACTTCATAACTTGATAATTCTCTTAGGATTCCATTGGGATCACTACTCTAATAAGTGCTACTTTCTTGTCTTGTTTCAACAGTAGAATCTATAGGCCATTTAAAGGTATGCCCAAAATAAGATGGAAATTTTTAATTAAAGAAAAAAGTGGTGAATAATTAAGACTCTGATTCTCACTACTGAACCCTGATATTAAAGTCAGCAAGTGCATCTGTGAGATCATTCATTATGTAGTGACAAGTACTTCAGCCTGACTTGTAAGGGAAGGCTTAAAAAGGGAGAAGAAACCTCAAGAAAAGTCCCTTGAAGATTCACTTATAATTCAGTTTTCTTGCAAACATCTGGCTTGTGGCTTTGGGAAATAGACCTAAAAGCAATCAGAACTGCCTTAAAGTAGTTTATGGGTGTAAAAGAAGAAACAATCAGATAGAGGTGATAAGAGGGAGATTCTTTTATTTCATATATCTCCTGGCACAATGTGTAAAGTGATTGTGCATTGAAATATTTGTTTAGGTAATTTACCCTTTAGAAAAAATTTTTGAAGTGTTGAGTTGCTGAGTACTAAATGATGAAGGGTTGCAAGAGTAATCACTAAGTGTAAAGCTGTGTTGGGTCATCTGTTCTGTTCTTTCTATTGTCAGAATATGAGTGATGCCATGGCAATTCTGCACAAGTTGCAGACGGGTCTGGATGTCAATGTGAAGTTCACAGGTGTCCGAGTATTTGAATACACACCTGAATGCATAGTGTTTGATCTGCTTGATATCCCCTTGTACCATGGATGGTTAGTGGACCCTCAGGTAACTTAGTCTGTTTCAATTATTAAAAAAAAATGTTATCCTGAATGTTACTGGTGGGAGGGGAGGTATTTCTGAATGTTAACAAGTCAATAATGAATATGGTAATGAATTTTTTTAACCCAGTCATAAAAACTGAGGAGCGAATACAGGCTGTGTTTTTAATGCAGGAACTTTGCAGAGCCTGGGTCTATAGTCAAACTACTTTAAAAGCCTTCTCTGACTCTGTAAAGGAGAATTGTTTTTCTGAGGGAAGTAGCAGGTTGCCCCAGATACAGTGTCCCAGTCATCATTTTTGAAATCTTATTAGAGAACACTTGGAAGGAATACAAAGTTACTTTCCTCCTTTTTTAAATTCTGATTTATTAGTTACTGCTGTTGAGAAATGAGGATGGTAGAACTGGTTGGAGAGAACTGTATCTTTAGCAAACATGTAATTTATTTTTAATTATATTATTTAATAAACAATAAAGTGGTATTGTTTGCTTAGGGTGAAACTGGTGAGTTTGGCTGGAATAATAATGTCTAAGAGTTTTTCTTTTCATGCCTTGTTGGTAAGAGTTGCTGTTCTCTTACCCTGGCCCAGCTGATCCAACTCATGCCATGCTCTCCATCTGCCTTAGCTTTTGATGCTAAGGGTTAACTGAGGGATTTAAAATAGGATCTGAAATAGCAAATATGTAACACTCTGGGCTAGATGTTTTGGCCTAGATTTTTTAAGGGGGTGAGATCCTCTCTTTATTGAATTCTTATCATCTTACTAATAATTGCCACTGGCTTGCAGCTGTGTTCTGTTCTTCTCAAAGGTAAATTCTCCATGTTGTTCCTTCCTGCTGCAGGTTGCTGATATAGTAAAAGCAGTTGGTAACTGCAGTTACAATCAGCTGGTGGAGAAGATAATTTCTTGTAAACAGTCAGAAAACAGTGAACTGGTTAGTGAAGGTAAGTCATGTTTTTCCATATTTTATCGAAGTATGTGCCCTGCCAAATCTAAGTTAGATATTTTGCATGTGGGTGATGCTGAGTAGAGATACAGGTGGGAAGAGCTGCATTCTGTGTGCTGAGCTGCTTTCCCTAGGCAGGCACAAACACTGTGCTTGTCTTCTCAACTTCTCTGATGCATGCCTTTGATCTATTTAATATACTTTTTCAAAAGCTGGCAAGAACTTCCCCTGTTGTGGCAGCATTCAGATTTCAACTTAGCTATGTATCTGCTATAATTAGAATATTAATTATATACTCCATTACAACAAGTAAAAATATGAGTAATATTAGAAGTGAATATAGCATTTCTGAACATGGGAAGGTTTGTTTACAATGCTGTGGTTTTAGAACTTTGAAACTTGTTGTCCCCTCTTTTTATGTGTTCCCTAAGGCTTGTGACAATATGGGGACGTAGGGGGAAAGATAGGAAAAATACTGCCATTGTTTTCAGGTCTTACATTAGCACGTGTGTAATAGACACACCTAACAGTATGTTTTGCTTTTGTAGGGTTTGTAGCTGAGCAGTTCCTAAATAACACAGCTACACAATTGACATACCATGGACTGTGTGAGTTGACTTCAGCTGTCCAGGAGGGAGAGCTTTGTGTGTTCTTCAGGAACAACCATTTTAGCACCATGACCAAATACAAGGTACATCCAGCTTTTTGTCTTTATTGTTGTGTTTTGTGTTTCAAAGCAAGTCATGCTTTTTTACTGTCCTGAAATAGAATGAAATTCCAGGTTGTTCTATATAAATATGGCTTACAATGATTGTAAGGTCTGTTGCAAATGTTACTTAGGAATTATTGATTACAGTGGTTTAGTCACTGGGATCCATTACTACTTTAAATCTCCTTGTAGCCTTTCCCTTTATGTTCAGTTTGCTCCTTGTATTAACTCTTTGTGGTTAGGTGTAGTTATGTACACTTCTTAGATGGATTAAATTTTCTTGCAGTTTGTGGTTGGCATGAAAAAGGTTACTTTAATTAATTTCTTGTTTCTGAGGATCTAAAAGTTTGCATTGCATTTGGCCAGTAGATTAATAGGTCCATATGCAAAATTCCAAATGCTTGGAGAAGATGAAATGAGCTACAATATTGGTTCCCTTTGTTAGGGAAGAGAATTTATTTTAATTATTTTTATCTGTATCTGGGCAAAATGGCAGCAGTTGTGAAAGGAGTATTCCAGGATACAAAAAGCAAGTGTCATCTTGGTTAGTGCTTCTGGGACTCCTTCCTCCATGGAATGGAGAATCTGGTTTGGCAAGTTAACATTCATTTATGGAGCATCTTCATGCTAAAACAACTTTGCTTTTGCTAGGATGGTAGGGTATGGGTTTTTACCCTTGTATAGAACTCTTAAAATTACGTTTTGGTCATCTGTTATTTAATGAGACTTTAATTTCATGTATTCATTGTGCTAATGAATAATGGTAATAAAAGCAAAAAAAGAAGAGGTGTGTAACATGCAAAAAAGTTAAGAAACCCCTGGTATTGCCATTATATGATAATGTCATATACCTCATGTGAATGACACTCATTTGTTACTACTAGTCCTTTTTTCCTCCCTCTGTTAATCTTGACTGTCAGAGCTAATCTTTGGCATTTTGAGTAACTACTCATAAGCTGAGCTTAAGGTCTGAACAGTCCTGATAAATAATGACAAGCAGGTAACACATTTGATTTTCTGATTAGAGTACATCTGAGATCTGTTTCAAAACTGTGTATACGATGCCACTCACTTAAAGCAGTAGGGCAGGTAAAAGGCTCTTTCTCCTCCCTTCTTCCATTTAAATAACCCAGAGCTGTGAAATAAATCTGTGTGTGGTCAAATATTACCTGATGCAGCTCATTTAAATCACAATTTTGAGTATGGTTTTTCCCCTCTCTGCTTTTCTAAATTTGTTTCTTGGATTAGGTGGTGGCAGCTCGTGAAGCAAGCCTGTACACTGTTTTACACTTGTTACATGGAGTGGGGAGGGAAGAATAAACCCCAGCCTCAACATAGTTTGGTTTTAAAAAAGTAAAAGTACAGCTGTACTTTCTGGGTACAAATGGTATCTAGAGGTGCAGGTACTCTTTTACTTTGTTTAAAGGCCATTCCAGATAAAAACACATAAATCCTCCTGGAAATAACACATTTTTTGTGCTATTGTTAAATCCTTTACAATATTATTTGTATATTAAATACAGTCAATGAGTATCACTTAGACCTGTGGATTATAAATACAGATTAGTTTTCTAAAACATGGGCTCTTTGTAGTCTTTTGCAGCCCAGTATTACATTAAAGGGTAAAACCTGGTGTGTGTCTGTGCTTTATCAGCTTCATCATACTTGTAAACATTTGCTTCTCAGTTGAGATCCTTTTTCCTTATAGAAATAAAATGCAACACTTCAATGAATTAAATATCCCCAGCCAATATTAAAAGTACAGAAGAGGTTAAGGCAGTAAGTAAAAATCTGTGTTGAGTTTTACCTGTAAGAACTAAATACAAGTCCTAAGAAATATAAAGTTAAAATATTTGAAAATGAGTGTGGCTTGAATATTTAAGGTTTGTTGCTGCTAAGTCACAGTGATTTTAATCTTGTGCTTTTTGAGAATTCTTAGAAATCTGAAATGCTAAATTTTGAAATAGAGGTCATTATTCTTGTTTTTCACAGTCATTATAGGGAATGACCTTGTAGTTAGTGTTTCATTTCCAGTTATTTACATGTTTTAGTTCCTGAAGTTATTGCTTGTAAACAGTGTTCATTTTGATTTGGATTTCTGTTGACTTGTACATGGCAGAATTTGAGATACCAAGAAACTTTTTAATAAAGACAGAAGATAACTTTTAAATTGATGTTTAGGGGCAGCAGTAACTCTTTTGGCTCCTACCTACCCAGCTGTTTGCAGTAGCTATGCATCTAGGGGGTCTTTTGTATCAAGTCAGAAATAGACTTAACTTGGGCTTTTAGCCAAGATCAGCTCTCCAGAAATGTTTGGCCCTCCAGGATACTCATGTGAGTGCCAAATGCATTGTTGCTGAAGAGTTGAGATTTCTTTCAACTGCTCCACTGTTTCCATCTCCTGGGTTTAGTGCTCGCTCTGCAGATGGAGTTTCCCCACAGTTTGAGCAGTAGTCAGCAGTAGCTGGACTGTGGAGAAAAGCCCATCCAGTGGGAAAACTGGAGACACAACATATGCCAGGGAAAATGGAGGTACAGAACTTCTAGGGCAAGAATGATGCAATTATTTTTTCTTTTTCTCTAATATTGCCTTTGTCTCTTTCCCCTCCAAACCAACATATACATGGAAGCATATAAATAAAGCAGCTATAAAGTTAATCAAAAGGGAACTAACTTAATAAATGTGTATGTCCATGTAATAAAATCAGTGTATTTGTAGAAACTCAGCTTAAGTAATTAGCGATTATTATTCTAATTAAGCTAAGGCTTAAACTTTTATTTGGCAGCTTTAATGTACAGCTGATACAAGAACCTGTACACTGGGAGTATTTTTTAGGTGCAGTGTGGGTTTTTTAAGGCTGATATTTTAGTGAAAGGATTTGAATTTCCATACCTTGTCCATTTGCCCAAGTAATTTTTTCTACTTCCTGTCCCTTTTATTGCATACTAATAGTCTTGGCTCATGTGATTATACAGTAATAATTTTCAGCAGTTAAAAATGTGATTTTTTTTTTTGCCTTTGCTTTTCATTATGCAGATAATAAATACATCAAATGATAATTCCCTAGATCAAGGAAAAACAGGACTGTAAAGAGGGGATCAGTTTGGTAAGAAGATCTTAGTTCAGTTGGAATGTTTCTCCCACAGACTTGTTTGAATAGCACCTGTGTTCTTTACTGAAAAGTATCAAGACACTTACTTGTTTGGATTTTGAAGTATGTGTGGTTTCTACTTTACAAATGTTGTGTTTCTGCTTCAGAACTCAACAGATACTTTTATTCCAATACAAAGTGTATTTTATAATTGCACTTTTTCCTTGGACATTTAAGATTGGCACAGTAGAGGCAATGAATATAACTGTTTAAAAACATGTTTATTTTTCAGTTTCTTAGTAAGTGTACAGTTCTTATGCTGAGGATTACTCTGAATTCAATAGCACATACTGTCTTTAAAAAAACTTTTTAATATTAGTATATCTGAGTGTTTTAACTGTTAGAGAAAATTAAAACAACACTCATTCATCAATTTAAAACATCTTTACAAAAACGAAGGGATCTGATCCAGAAGTCCAAGAGAATATTTATTGACTATTCAAAACATAAGGCTTAAAATGTTTGTCTTTACTGTACAAAGCTATCGGACAGATGTTTGGTTTTCTTTTTCTGTTTTCTGAATTGCTGGAAATTTGGTAATTGGCATTAGAACAAGTAGTTTAAAAACATTATTTATTTAATCTGATTATTAAATTATCCAAGGAAAGGAGGTCTAGTAACATCCCCTGTAGCCTATATTTGTGCATTTCAGAGAGGGAGTTTTTTTGTGCAAACCAGAAGACTGAGAGATCCCTGTTGGGGAGAATGATCTTGCTTTATCCTCAATTTTAGTTCAAGGTTTTTATATGTGAAACTATAAAATCTGGGCATTGGTCTACAATATCTAAATATTGATTCTTAGGATAAATAATTAGTCATAACTTTGTTAGAGTAAACTGTGTCTACAGTAGTTACGCACTTGGGACTTTCACTGTTTTACTCCCTGTTGACGATAGTTAATAGTAGATACTTTTGCTGTCTACTACCTGCTGGTATTTTGGGGAGCAGTGTTAACCCATGAGACTGGGTATTTGTTAAAAAAAACCCACATTTCAAAACAAATCTAAAAGATAATCTGGTAGTGCTCTAGAAATGGCCAGTTAAGATTTTTCTGAGGGTAGAAACATTTTGTAAAGCGTGACATCTGTTCTCGGTGAGGGGCACTTGGGAGCCGTTTTTGTGTGCATTGGTTACCTGAGTGTCCAGAGCTGGGCCTGGTGAGCTGGGCACAGGCCGGGGCCGCGTCCCCGTCCCTCCCCCGGGGCCGCGTCCCCGTCCCTCCCCCGGGGCCGTGTCCCCGTCCCTCCCCCGGGGCCGCGTCCCCGTCCCTCCCCCGGGGCCGCGTCCCCGTCCCTCGCAGGCAGCCCCGGCCCGGGCTGTGGAAGTGCCTGCGAAGGGCGGCTGTTTCCTGGCCGCAGGCTGTCCTGGCTCCGGGGCAGCGCGAAGGGCGCTCGGTAAAAGCTTCTCTCGGGTCACGGGCACTCCTTGCTGGGCCTGGGTGTGCCCCTGAGTGTGGCCTGTGCCTTTGGCTTTGGGGAGAGAACGTGCCTGGCACGAAAACTGCACCTACAGAGCCAGTCTGTAGATAGGACACTTATTTTCTTGTTGCAAATGGAAGAACAAACCCGTGATGAGAGGCTACATTACAGCTCACAGCAGAAGAGCAACCTCCTCTTTATATGAAATTATTGCCAAAGGTTCCATGAACATTAGCAATATTGTGAGGGTCCTGGTTGGGGTTTTTTGTGGAATCCAATTTAATTATACTACTATGATGTAAAGATCAGAGAAGCTGGTTAAAAACAAGGGAAAGAAGGCTTTGGATCTCTGATCTGTGATTTCCCATTTTCCTTTAATTCCAATAATGTGAGCAGGAACTCTGTCCCTTATCAGGTACCTTATCAGGTCCTATGGAGCCTGTGTTTGTTAGTTTGCTAAGCTTTGTTCAAGTGAAGCAGAATGTTTGAAGGTATGCTGTTGGTATTGGAATTGCAGTGGTGGTGTTCAGGTGATGTGGTGATATGTAATGCAGTTGATTGCCTTTCATTAGGGAGCTGTGTTACATTTATTTTGTATTATTTACTCTAATGTGACATTTTTGCAATCAGTTTTTGACTGAGAAATTCTTACAAAGAATATGAATTGTATTTAAGATTTGAAACAGGTCTCTATTTCAAACAAATGTTAGCTTTAATCCATCCTTAGATGCTAGATTCTAATTCTATGAAGGCAATTATATACCTTAATATTTGTGTGTGGAAAAATTAAGCTTATAATAGTTTGGAGATAGGAAAACTAGTATTTTCACAATTTCAGTATTACTAAGCTGCACAGTTTATGGAGTATGGCATAATAGAGGAAAACCTGAGAGACACAAACCACCCCCTTTTTAAGGTTTTGTTTGTCAATGTACTGTTCAAAATAAAACTTAAAAGTTCAAATACATTTTATTTTTAAAACTCTGGGATTTTTTTTTAAATATCTTTTTGAAGACTTCTTGTATACAGAATGTTGTGCAATAGGTATTTTGTGCAAACTGGAAATGTTGCAAAATTACTTCCTTTTATTTTCTTCAGGTAATTTTAAGTGTCAGGAGTATCATTCATTTCTTAGGCAGGTTTCCAAGGGACAGATGATTTCTTAGATCGTGTTATGTGATCAGACTTGTTGCTGACTCTTCATTTATGTCTGTGAACCCCCCTGTGCTGGTTAACTCCCATTCCAAAGCTTGAACATACAGTAGTGTTACCTCTTTGGTTTTGGTTTGGGTTTTTTATCCACTCTGTTTGGCCTTGTGTATAAGTGCACGTTATGGTATTAGGTAATACTGGAATAATTACTGTATGTGAGTCTTCAAACAATATTTTTGTTACATCAAGTGACCTCCCAGCCCCAGCAGGGGCAGCTGTAAACAGAGTGGGATTGACGAGACGTGAGTGAAATTTCAACATCTCCCTTAGAGAGTTATTTAACGACTTCAGAGAAGTCAGGGAGCTCGTTCTCTATGTGTTGAGTATGGACAGAGTTTCCATTTCTTCCCTGTTTAGCCTTAGAAATCATTAGAACAGGATCTGCCTCTTGCTTTGGTACAACTTGAGCACAGTGATCTTTGAGAACCCTTTGTGTGCTGCTGGAACACAAATACCAAATTTTTGTGGATGTCACAATAAACTGCCTTGATTTTTACAGCTAAAGCACTGCTACAAATTTTGTATTGAGTGTCTTGATGTGGTACATTCAGTCATTCTAATGGGAGCTTCAGTCTTAATATGCTCTATGGTCAGTAACAACATTCTTAATTTGGAGTATAATCCTAAAACATGATAAAAAAGGTAGAATGAAATAAATGGATTGATTTAAATGGAAATTTAAACAAGCATTTTGTGCTGCTTTGCTGTGCCTCAGACATGCAGCACCATCTCCTTTTACTTGGTGCCTACTTCAGTTATTTCCCTTTGATTTCAGCTCCTCTCCTTCTCCTTCATCCTAAGCTTGCACTTCATCCTTCCAGTGCCTTGGTATCTGCACTTGTTAGCACTGTTTCCTTCACTCCAGACCAGCCCATTTTATAATTTCAGAATCTGAAATCAAGAAATTTGGTCTTATGGAACTGTAAAATTACTAAAATCCCAAAAAAAGCAATTATTGGTAACAAGTGATAGCAAGAATCTTAAATTTAGTGCTTTCAATTGACACAGACCTCAAATTCTATCAAAAGTCATTATGAAACATGAAGTCTGAGGTATGAGATATGGCCATTTTGAGGTAATGCCTCTTGGATTGTTTGGAAAGGTCACCTTTGTCTCCATATCTTGCCTTTGGAATTCAATGTGATTACTCCTAGGATTTAAAGTTTTCATTGCCAGGTTTTAAGTCCACTTCTTTGGTGTGTTTCTAAAGAGCTGTCAAGGTATATAGCTTGATATATATTAATCTATTCTTTCATGTATATATATTAATGTTTTATATTAATTTCTAATCAATATGAACTTCCATTAAGAATGAAGAGTTGCAAGATGGAATACAGAAATAGTGTGGCTGTTGATTTAGCAGTGAACACTAGTATAGTGGTTTAATGCTGTATGCTGATTTATTTAATTACTAAACGTGCTAAAAACTCTAAATGAATGTTTTATTGGAGTGCAACATTTGTCTCATTTGTGCTACTTAGATTGTAAAAAGTTTTTTTTTTTTAGTTTTACAAGTTTTCCTTGTTTTTCTCTATAGGGTCAGCTTTATCTGCTGGTGACAGACCAGGGCTTTCTTACAGAAGAGAAGGTTGTGTGGGAAAGTTTACACAACGTGGATGGTGATGGGAATTTCTGTGACTCTGAATTCCACCTGAGGCCTCCATCAGACCCTGAAACTGTCTACAGAGGGCAGCAGGATCAAATAGATCAGGTACTGGATTTCTGCCTTTCCATTTTAAGTTAGTACCGATTTTTAGTCATATTTATGTGTAATTCCACAGATGTGTGTATACTCATGCATATCTGGGACTGTAAAACTCCTTTAGGTAAATTAGATTGGGGTTCCCAAAAATGCCACTTGAATGTATTAATAGGGTTTTGAGGGAGGAAAAGTAAGACCAACTGCGTAGTTTGGAAAACGGGATTTTAATCTCTCAGAATCCACTTCTGGCAAGTCCTCACTCAGGTGAAATGTCACCTCTGTTTTGTTTATGGAAACAGAAGCAGACTGTGGAATTTCTTCCTACATAACAAACTCCCCTCAGCTCATCAAGATTGTCATAGCTGAACTTTGCCTTCAGCTGCCCACTTGGCTGAGTGTAGGACAGACCCCACAAGAGATTGTGTGTCAT
Source organism: Onychostruthus taczanowskii (assembly GCF_017590055.1). Taxonomy (NCBI): domain Eukaryota; kingdom Metazoa; phylum Chordata; class Aves; order Passeriformes; family Passeridae; genus Onychostruthus; species Onychostruthus taczanowskii. Next base: position 4,685,425 of record NW_024503679.1, on the reverse strand, counting down.
GGTGGGTGTTTGTTATTCTTGCTGAGACACAGAGTTTGAAGAAGTCATGTCTGAGGTGGGGCTGAGTTGTACTAGTTAATGCACAAGTGCAGAGCAAGGCTAAGTTCCTTGAAAATCTTACATTCTGAACAAGTTTATAGTGATCACCATTAATTTTTTTAAATACTGGGGGGAAATTAATAATTCTCTCTCTCAGAATAAAAATCTGACAGATAATTTGCGGCTGTCTAGGTAATAGTATTTAAACCTGAAAACAACATTACTAAAGTAAAATTAGTTTTTGTGTCTTCTGTGCTGCAGCTTAGTCATTGTGAAAGCAGACATGTAAAGTAGCTGTTCTCAGCCTTCCTGCAGTTGAGGTTATGGACAGGTTCTGAAACAAATTCCTGATCTCCATTTGAAGATAAGGCTGGAGAAAAGTGATGGTACTGTGTAGCTGCACATGCTGAAAAATTCACTTGGTATGACTTGACTCTTTTCTCTGTGAAAGAGCATTAATTCACAAGTTTACTCTTTAGGATTACCTGATGGCATTGTCTCTACAACAAGAGCAGCAGAATCAAGAAATTAACTGGGAACAGATCCCAGAAGGAATCAGTGATCTAGAGCTAGCAAAGAAGCTCCAGGAAGAGGAGGACAGGAGAGCTTCCCAGTACTATCAGGAACAAGAACAAGCAGCTGCTCAGGTCCAGGTAAGAAGAAAGTACTACAGAATATGATCATCAATTTCAGAAAGTATGAATAATTGCATAGATGCATCTGTGCTTGTACATATTTCAGCCTGAGGTGAACATAGGAATCTTTAGGAATACACTACAGTTGTTGGAGTATGCATGTAGATATGGCAACTGCAGACATTTATATACTTTAAAGCAGGCTTAACCTTCTAAATTAGGGTTTCATTTATACTTAATTCGGAATGGTGGTATGAACTAATATGTCAGGTTACAAAATGGTATTAGCTAGTATTTTACGTTACTTGCAGAAGTGTATTGAGCTAACCTTTTTGATAATAGTTGAAGCTTTGTCTTTATTTTGCCTTGCAAAAGTTTTTTGCTGTACATTTTTAGGTGATTCAGACTGTGATTTCATGTGAATCTATTCTGTTGTTCCAAATTAGGCACTTCAGTTTCTCCCAGTACACCTTTCTATCCCATACCCATGAGCAGCTGATTTCAGTCTTTTGAAAATGTAATTCATGCACATGTCTGTCAAAAAATGCAATTTAACTGAATCTTCTGTGCCAGATACAATATTTAAGTTGGTGGTTTGGATTTAGAGAGCTCTTAACCACTGAGGGCTTTCAGAACTGCTTTTATTTACAAATATATAATATATAATCTATATAAAGCCTGCATCTTTGGCCTGAAGTAATTCAGAATCATTAACTGATAAGTTTAAGTATGAAACAAGAATTTTGACAGGTAAAAGTTGTGTTATTTGCACTGTTTGTTGCTTTAATAGAACCAGCAGTACCTAGTTATGACATAGAGTCATATCTGCCAAAGGCAGAAGGAACTGAAGAACCTGCTGAACAGGATTAAGAGCCTGCTCATTTGCAGCTGTGAATGGGTAGCAGAGGGAATAGATGATGAATTAACAAAACTTATGTTGCCTTTGTATACCAACCTCCCTGCCAAGTTATTAAAAGTTTCTAGTCACAAAAAGCTGCTGCTGATTTACCATTATCTCGCTGCCCACACCAGCACTTTGACTCTGCAAACAGTGAAATGTGGATTATGTACTTACAAGAGAAACCAAGAAAAAGTTCCAGTGCAATAATACAGAAGTGCCAGAAAATGCTTGAAACCATATTTTATTGAAACTACTGATCAGTATATGTGGACACAACAGAAGGGACACATGAAACTTGAAATATCTTTTCAGCTGACTTAATTTTCAAGAAATAGACAACTTTTGTGGAGGTCCTGGAGTATATACCAAAAACCCGACCTGAACTCCACTGGTTTGCATAATACTTAAACTTTTTGTTTGTGAGCTTGACCACACAGGAAGAGTTCAGGCTGTATGTGCAATAGTGCTGGGTTTATTTCCCATGTTATCTTCCCCACACAGCAGGTACAAGGTGCTGCCTCTCCAGCCAGCACAAGACAATCCGGGAGTAACGAACGCAAACGCAAAGAGCCTCGAGAGAAGGAGAGGGAGAAAGAGAAGAACAGCTGCGTTCTCTTGTAACAGAACATGGATTCCATCTGGAGCCAAGTGCATGTCCTCAGAAGCAAAAACAAGGAGTAAAAAGGAAGACAAACCTGTTACATGCCGCCTGTGCCTGATTACCCCATGGATTTTGTTCATGTTCCAAGAGAGGATGGATGACTTTGTACCAATCAGACTTCCTTCAAAGTCATAGCGCGTGCTGCTCAAGAGGGAATTCCAAATCACAGTTGGATGCGGCTGTGCTTTGAGTTAGTCATAAGAAATATTGCACCTTGTAGCTGAACACACAACTCATGGCAAGTCCTGTGTCATAGTGACATCCATTACTCATTACATCAGTTAGTAAGCTATTTTATCTTCTACTCTAAACCAAGGTAATTCATTTTGTGTAAGGCTTTTTCCTGAAGTCTGTACACGAGCACAACAGAGTTCTATGTTACTTCCTTAGTATGAAACTATATCTTAGGCTGGGTATAGTCTCCACGACACATGAGCCCAAGTAACAGCTGGGCACTGCCTCCTCAGTGTGTCCAGATTTCTTTGCTTCTGGATCTGGTATGTTCTTTTTCTGAACCCAGATTTATACTTGTTACTGCTATCACTGCATCTCCTGGCCAGCTTTCTTGCCCCAAGAATATGTGACTTGATAGGCAGCATACAGAAATTGTCATGATGAAAATGGGGCATTTATTAAAAAGCAAGATGAATATTGTTTGCTTTTCTTGCAACTACAAACTGGGTATGGCAACTCAGATGTTATCAGGGTTAAACAAGTAATTTTATAGGTAACTTCTTTTTTCTTTTATTATTTTTTTTCCTCTTGTAGGTAAACTGGACCAGATAAGCTTTTATTTATTGACCTCTCCATATGATAGATGAATGATGAGAGGAAACTAAAGTCTATAATAATCGTTATTCTATATAAGAATGCAGAGTTAAAATAACTAACTATCTGCCTTTTATCCAGAAGTACCTTGAACTTCAACATGACGTTAACATGTCCACTTGTATATTTAAGCAAGTGTACTGTAGTTAGAAACACACTTTATTGTTTGTTTTATAAATCATGTATTCTTAAAAAAGCACACTTCTGAAGGGGTGAGAGAGGAGTGAAGCTGCCTCTCTGAGATGGATTGAAAGGTGATCAGGTGTAATATTTTGTTTTTTAAATCACTAATTTAGAATTTTTGGAAACCAGATTTTTCTAATTTATGGGAACCAAATAAACAAGTTGCATCTTGTAGTATTTATAGAATGCAGAAACAGAACACTTGATGAATTTTGAGGGAACCACAAATCTTCCTCCACTTCCATTAAATCAATAACAATTAGTTCTTGCTGAACCTTTTGATAAAAATTTCTATTTAGCGATTTGTAGATACTTTTGAAAAAGGCTGCTTCTCCTGGACAAGTTCTGTATCTGTGCTCTAAGCCTTAGTGTTCACACAGAATAACCTGGGCAAGCTGAGGTGGAATATGACATTCCTGCTTCCAGGTGTTTGGAGAATGTCTACAAAAGTGGGTGCATACCACAAGTCCACTGGTAAAAAGCCACTTCACAATTATTTCAAGCAGACTGGCTGCACTGATGGCAACCGGTCATCACACACATCTGTTACCAACCTAGAATGAAAATGACATAAAGGAAGAATGTCTTACCAACTAAAGGGCCAACTTGTATCACTTTTCTTCCATGCCTTTTCCTCTTTTGTTTTTCTTCCACTTTTGTTATGATTTCCCTTTTATAATGATGAAGTAATGAACAGTAGGAGGTCTCTAATATGTAAACTGTAAATTTTAAAATATCTTCTCTAGAAAAGTCATGCCCAGAGAAGTAATTTTAATACTTAATGTATGCAGTTCAGATAATTTTCTATGTCAAAGCAAAGGTTGATGTCTTTTTTTCCTTTGCAGCAGCCTAACTTCTTCAGAAATTAATGTGATGGAGGATCACCAACATAATGACTTAGCTACTTTAAGTAGATGAGAAACTATTCCAATAGTGTCAATAACAGAGACTTTAAGCCAGAATGTTGTTTAAAAACATTCTGTTACTAAGATTTTTCCAAATTTTGTGTATTTACATTTATTTATTGACCTTGAAAAATAAATATGTCAAGCTAAGTGTTTGTTATTATTTTCAGTGACAGTATTGCCACTTGAACTCCTTTTGGAAGGAATCTAGCTGTTGTGGCTATGGAGTTTATCTCTTTGGCTAAGATATTGTTCATATTAGAAGAATTCATGTAACATTTCCAGATTCAGACAGATGTTGTACCTGAAACTTAATATTCTGTAGTTAGAGGAATTATGGTCATTTGGTCACAGAGGAAGAAGAGTTAAATGCAATGCTCATCATGAAGTTGCAACTCCCAGATCATTCAGTTTCTTTCAATAGAGGAGTAAAGGTTCCAGGGTATTTGAGGTGGAAGGCATGCTATGAAAACAGTCCTCTGTTAATATCCTTTTTTCTTTACAGGTCTTGAAGCTTTGGAAAAAAGGTAAAAAATTCCTGAAATCTAGGGCTGCATGAGTTGAACTTGTTAGCGGCAAAAGTTAGAAGCAGTTGAGCTTCCTAATACCCAAAATGAAATTCACCTGGAAGCTTAATTTATGCCCCACTGGGAGTAACCATTCCAAAAGCACCTGTCACAGTTGGTATCTCTGACAGTATCTGAGGATCAAAAAACCTGAACAGAATTGCTTTTATGTATATGAAGTGAGCTTGGAAAACAATATTGCACAATTTAGTCTTGGAGTACCAGGAAGACAATATCTACTTCAGTTTACTTCATTTGCCTTTTTTTTTTTTCCTTTTCTTTTTTTTTTTTTCCTCCAGCTCATGTTCTGGCAAAAGGGTATAGATTTATACTTTAAATCTGTTTATACAATTTAGCATGTACATGCTCCAAATACCTACGTAATATATATGAAAGTGTCCAGAAAAGTAGAGTAGAACTTGTTTTCCACTAGATAAATGCTAGCACAGAAAACAGAATCATAGAATTTTTGTTGTTGCATTATAGTTGTGACATAAAGAAAGCTACATACAAGTATTCTTAAGATTAGCAAAAAACTGAGCACTGCCGTAGAGATAAATGTTTTTCTATAAGGCACTTTGTAAATGCTCAAATCACCAGTTTTCCTGTGACACTCATGGAATCTGCAACCCAGCAAAGCAGATCCAACAGAGGGTTGTAACACCAGAGAATGAAATCAGCGTTCCTGAAAATTCACTTAAACACCATGTAGAAACTACATTTTGTTAGCTGTCCATGTTGTTCACATCAGAAATGAAGTGTTCAGAGTTTCTCTGCAGAGCTGCTTTTGTGGCTCCCAGGAGTTCCCACGAGCTCCAAGGGAAGCACAGGCTCTGCTGGCATTGCCAGGCAGGCTCTGACGCACTTGGGATGTCACATTACTGTCATGTTTCTTCAAACTTGTACACACAAGCTCTTGAGAAAAGGTTTCCAGTATGTAATAAAAGGCAGTTTTGAGTTCTTGAAATGAATTTTCTTATGCATTCAGCAGGAAATACTAAAGTGAAAGGTAAAGCTGATGTATTTTTAACTGAACCATTCTTCATTCCTGCTCCACTGGTTCTGTAACAAAGTCAGCTGATTGCTTGGATCAGCTCTTTGCATTAGCATGCTTATTAGAGAATCTATATAAAGTACATTCTTCCATACAACATACTGAAGTATGAGCTTATTTTACCTAAAAGTAGATTTTTAAAGGTTGCAGCATTGAACAGGTGACTCAGGAAATGCACAGTAATTGATGGAGAATCCTCATTAGAAAACATACTACAGAAAAGCAAAAATAACAAGCTGTAGTTTGGTTGCAGTAGAATGCTCCCATTTTTTCCATCTGTGCTATGATGAACACCTTGGGAGCAAGAAAAATCCACCTCTCAAAAATGTTAATTCAGTCCAGGGATAGCAAATGTCACGTGCAAGGCCTGAAAATGACATTTCATCTCGACAAGTGCACATCCTTTTTTATTAAGCATGACTAGCCAGAGACTGTTGTGCTGAGTGGGCAAAGGGAAGAGGTGAGTGACACTTGTCACACCATGTCATGTACAGAGTGTCTGATGTTCAGTGCTCCTGCACAGCTCCCTCTTTTCACAGCTTGCCCAGTAGGAAAGCAGTGGATGCAAGCTCAGCTGTGATCTGCTTTCATGGGGAGGAAGTGCCCCAGGGGAATGCTAAGGAGGAAAGAGAGGCTGGAACATAAAAAGTCCCTATGCTACCTCTAGAGATTGTTTAAGTCTTTGTCCTTAATTTTGCTGTTACTTTGGACACAAATAGCTGTGGCACAGCGTGCAGTGACCACATTTTCTCACCTAGGTAATGCCCAGCAGGTTCATTTCCTGGCAGGTTGGCAGTGTCTGTCCCTGGACACACTGCTCTTCACTCTCACTGTGCTTTAAAGTCAGAACTAGCTGTGCTGATCCTCTGATAGCTCCAAATATTCTTATTAAATGTCAGTTGCCTACTGTTCAGTTTCGGTCAATGTCAGCTCCTGTCACTCTGAGCGCTCTCTACTGGAGAGTTCTCCCTTGCTGAAATCTGCCTTCCTCACTCCTTTTCTGGTTTGTAGGATTACTTGTGTTCATGGAGAAGCTTTATGTGCTGAAATGGGCAATTCCTTGTTTTTCAGGGTTAAAGTCTTTAAATACTCAATCATCATCAGAAAGTGAAGATCCCCTGTTTGCCTCAACAGCATAGAAAAACATGCAACAAAATAGTGTTATTTTTGGGAAATCCTAGGAAATGATTCAGATGAAGTTTTAGCACTCCCAGTAACTGAAATGTTGCCAGCTCAGTCTGCACAGTGTTTACAAACAGTGTAACACTGCTGCAATCCAAGGCAGCTGCTGCTCTGACGGCGCTGAGGCACTGCCCGTGCTGCCCTCCCGGCAGTGAATGAAATGGGGGTTGTTTGATAGTCCAACACTCAGCCAAATGTACAGAGACCTGAGGGCTGCACAGGGACACAAACTCAACTAAGTTTTATTATTTTTTTAATTACTCTCTTGAACTTCCTTCCTTTAGTGCTGACCCAGTTTCAGTTTAGGTCCCATCCACCATAAGTGATAGCTGTTGTGAAACACATGGGGATTGATCTAATAGTGTCTCAGGAGCCAAAGCCTTTAGCTGAGACAAACTGAGGTTCTCCATCACAGAGCTGGATGAAATAATGGGAGACTTGTCTGTCTTGAAGTTCATGCTCTCTTGCTGAAGCCTTTAGGAAAATCTGGATGGTCTTTTTGAGTTAAAACTTCAGCTGTAACTTTGAAAAGTTAAATTTATGCTAAGCAGTTTTGAAAATTTCATCTTAGGTTAACGTTTTTTAGATTTCTTCTGAATGTGTTTCCAAAAAAGCTGGGATAACTTGTATTTTTGTCAGAAACCCTGTGATGGCTTTTGTTCCTGCTTATTGGCACATGCCAAGGAAAAGGTCAAAGCTGCAATTAAAAGAAACACCAGTGTGTCTTAAATCACTTTAAAAATTTAAATCAGCTCAGTAATGGGAACACCCTTAGGTTTGCTCATCTCTTGTTTTGAGGAACTCCAAAATATCTACAAAAATAGACAATTTTCTCTCCAGTATTTTGGTATCAGGCCAGCAACAGGTCTGTTAATTTTAAGGCTGTTGTTATTGCAGATTAACCAGAGCCAGAAACTGGTTTATCTTAGTTGCTGTTGTGTTCACAATTGAAGCCCTTCACACTCAAAGTTTGAAACCAGGTTCTCTGTGAGGTAACAGTATTGGGACTTTGGCCAGTTGCATGGGTGTATATTACTAGTGATTCTATTAACTACAGAAAAAAAAGTATTGCTGGGGAAATAAAATCCTTCCATTGCTTGGAAAAGCATAGTAATAGCTGACATCTTCAAGACACTGCAGATGTATACAAGGAACCTGCTTGTGGACTTTAAACCATTTGTAATCCAGCTTTTGCATTTTTTATCATGAATAGTTGCAATAATTACATGTTTGTATTCCATATACTCGGGTTACAGCAGGTGTGCTTGCATTTCTGGATTTCTTACATGCTTTCTCTTAGGGACTGGCAAGCAAAAATAATTTTAGAGAATCCCTTAAAAAAGTGACCATAGATACAATGATTTCAAGAGACAAACCTATTGTCTCTTGGGTTTCTTCACTTGTATTTTGAGAACTCTTGCCATGACCAGTGCTGTAACATTCTGCTGGAAAGTGTGACTGGTGAGGGAGTTAAGGTGCAGACATTGATGCAATAAGCAGGTTCTGGTTTGGACAGGCTTTGTACTTGCCAAAGCATCCCCAATTCATGCAGGCTGCCATCAGATTGTACTGGACAGATCACAGCACCTGGGAATGGTTTTCCCTGTGTTTCTGCAGTGTGTGGTCACTGTTTACAGGCTGAGCCTCATAGAACTTCTCAGAACTACAGAAGTATCAAGTACTTGTCCTGTGCCACAGAAATATTCTCAATCTGTTAGTTCTTGCTCAGTATTATACTAATTCCTTACAGCAATTTCTTTATAAGGGAGTGAGAAATACTGTCAGCAGTTTCCCCACAATACCTTGATAGAGCTTTAATGTTAAATGACAGAGTTTAGTTTATATTACAGCTTTCAGCAAAACAAGTTCTTGCAAAGTTGGTTTTTTTTTTTAATAATTTTCAATTCTCCTTCTATCTGGTCACCAGCTGCATAGCCCTTACTTGTACAACTTGTAATAATCACCTTTTACACAGACACATGTAAGCTTAGTGAAGAAATGACTGATGGAACATACAAAAATGAATCTTACAGAAGTTGTCCCAAGTTCTCCAGTGCTAAGTCAAATATTTGTTGTCTTAACTGCCTTGACTGGGTGTTTTTACAATGAAATGTTTGTTTTAAAAAGCTCCCCCATAAAACCTGACATAATTTAGAAAAGTTCCACAATACTTCCAGATTAGTAATGTCTTCAAGATGCCACCAGAATTGTGCAATTCCTGTGTTAAATCAGCAGTTTAGCTGTGAGTCTGTTAGTCACCCCACACTTACTTGATCTCTCTTAAAAGGAAATGCAAAGTAAAGCTGATGCAAGTGACTCTGGATTTACCAAGAGAGGGGAGAAGTTAAATTTTTTAAACTTGTGTTTTAGAGGTGCATGACACAATTAAATCTAGTCATGCAGTATCATTTGTACCAATGTATGTGAATGAAATACTTTTCATCATGTGACACCATTATCCAGCACTGTAATGGCATCTACAAGTTCAACTACTGAATGTTTTGCATTTTAAAAGCCTTAATTGTTTATATTGTATTAATGTGTTTTTAAAGACTATAAGGAAATAACATTTCCTTGTAAATTGTTAAAATAATTTTGAACACAAATAGTTTTCATAGAAATCCAGTTCTGTAACTTAATACCCCTTTTTGTTTGTGTACCACAAAGCTGTTAAAATCTGTTACCTTTTAAATAGTGTCTCCTGCTATCAGCCTCTCTCTAGTTCAAGGTCTTTACCCAACTGAGATTTATTTTGGTTAACAGTCTTCTGAAACTCATTGTATGTAAATAAATTTAAGTGAGCAAACTTAAATAAATATTTCATTTAGATATTTAAATTCTTTCCTAATAATAAAGGTTGGATGATATACTTTAAAAAATATACTTAAAAACCCAACAAACAATAACCCAACAAAAACTCACTCTGGGAAAAAAGGATAGACTTCTGGTGCTCTTCAGCTTTTGATAAATTCAAAGGTTTCAGCAATTTGTTTTCAATCAGTGTTTTTTCCCCATTGTCTGAGTTTGTTTTAGTATTTTAAGTGAAATGATTACACCTGCACAATCACATTTTTAGTTTCCTTAAGTAACTGTTGGAATGCATATCTAGACTTCTACAGGGAACCAAGCACATCTCAAGTTTTCTTTTTGTATCTCTCTATAGCTTTGTCTTTAAGGTTATAAACTTTGAAACTGCCTACACAATCCATTAGCCACTATAAATTCATCTTGGAGCAGATATTTGTTGTGTGTGTGTTGTCACACGTGATGAAGCAGACTGCAGCCAAATGCACAAGTACTTTGGAAAATGCACTGGGAACTTGCACTTTCTCTTGGAAACTCCTGCAGCAAAAGTCAGTAAATTGAGCTTCCTAGATTTTTCTTTTAAGAATTGAACAAGATGTATTAAATATACCGAGGTAAGTGACACACTTGCTGAGACAGTGCATTTCTTTTGTTTAAACCCAAGTATTTGTCAGATGTGAATATCCATATAGGATTATTTAGAGACAAGGCTGTTGCACAGCAGGTTTCTCAGTTTCTCTCTCCTCCATCTTTCCTGAAAGGCTGCTTACTCAAAACCAGTTTAGCTGGACTCATTCTCTGCTCTTGATTCCCCTGGAACACTGCAGGTGCTTAGCAGTTCTTCCACACAGCAAGCAGAAATCAGCACCTTCTTACTGCCTCATGCCTTAAAAAATGTAACTTAAATCCTTCTTTCACAGCAGTCTGGATCAGTAAACCCTTCCAGCTCTTACTCAAGGACTATTTCCTCAACTCTTCTGTTCTGCAAGGAGTCCCCTGTTCATTTGGGTAACCCTCCACCACCCAGCTTTTCCAAGTGGCATTCGTTTGCTTTTCTCCCTTGCTGAACAGCAGAGCTGTACCTATACCCTTACCCTGGCTGGGTGATAAATGAGTGCTGGCCTGGCTGCTTGGCATTTCTATTTGGGCTTGGTCCAGAAAGGTTTTACACAGAGCCTTCCATGCTGACCCAATCCAAAAGGCTTAACAAGATGCAGCCTTTTCTCAAGGCCACATCAGGAGCAGCTGCAGGAGTCCCCAAGCCCTGTAAGCAGTTTGTGGTAGTCTGGTATAAAACCTCAGCTTGTTTCAAACTACCACAGAGCTTTGCTAAACACAAAGAGCAAACAAAAAATAATTTTTTGGGCCTTGCTTGAGTATTTTGCTATTTTTTGGTTCTAATCTTTCTTCTGTGAGCAAACGTGCTCCTAAGTTTTTCAATTCAGTAACAGTAAAGGAGACAAGTTTCAGTTAAAACTTAATGGCACCTGTGCTTTGATTTGCTACACCAACATGTCTGTTCAATTGTGCCTTCCTTCCCCAAAGACTGCTTTGAAGACTTAGTAGAAGCTATACAGAATATGAAGGTTTATTTCAAAAGAATACATTTGCAAGAATACACATAAATGCACTCAATGTAACAGTACCTTCTGCAAAAATAGGTTACATAATACCCAGTAATGAAAGAACAAATCTTATTTCTCTACAAATTAGAAAGCAGAGATAATAGTCTGGACAACCTTCAAAATGGAGGTTATTGTGGATGTTGTGAGAAGTAGCTAACTTTAAAGCATGACACCACGGAGCTAATGTTGGCAAATCAAACTACTAGCACACAGCTGCAAACTATCCTTTTGTACAGAATTAACAAATATTTTGGTTCCAATTTCTTTTTACACAGCTCTAGTGCCTCAGGGAAAATGCTTATCAAAGATACACAAAAACTATCCAAAATTACAACGTAACTATGAAAATGCCTCCAAAATAGAGAGGAAAATAATCATGTTAAATTAAAAAAATTTAACCAGGATTTCCAGACAAGATTTCCTGTTCTTAATCAGAGAAAGTTTACAAGAAATTTCAATAAGTTATCTTGAAACCAAACAGCTGTAGATCTTAGAATCTTCGTGGAGGTCCACCTTTAAATGGCTTAAATCCTGAGCCACTTCCCCTCTGCATGGAATTGCCTGTGATCTGTACAACTCTATTAATGGGTGAAGAGTTACTGGAAACAGAAGTTTTAAAAAAAGTGTTATGATACATACCTAAACTCCTAGTGCACAGGTAATAATATTCTTACATCTCCTATCACTCAACTGTTAAACTGCGAGTCTCAAAAGGGACTTGAAAACATGCAGGAGAAGAGACTTTTCAATAAGTCCCCCAGTGCTGTGCTGCTGGGCCCTGCTGGCAGCAGCAGCACCCTGGGGTGCCCTGTGCTGGCCAGGCAGGTGGGGCTGTGGCTGTGCAGCAGCCACAGGGAGTCACCCTGCTGCCACCCACACTGCTGCCCTTCCCAAGGACACCACAGCTTGCAGGGGCTCAGTAGGGAATGGAGAGGAAGGAGTGGTTTCTGTACCTTGTATGTGGAGCCATCATGCCCCCTCCTCCACGGCCATCTCCCATTCTCCTTGTGTCATGATAGCCACTCCCTTGAGAACTAGGTCCATGCCATTCTTTCCTTGGTCCAGTTTCACGACTGTGGCGTTCTACGACGTGTCTGTCCTCATTGTAGTGCTGGGGAGAAAGTGACACACAGTCATTCTCACAAAGAAGGGGCTGTTTTACCTACAAGCAACAGGTCTGTCAAGAAAGATAAGCTTACAGCTGACAGAAATACACAAATCTTTCAAGATTTCAGTCCATAGGCTGCTCACACATGTTTATAATATCCCTGTTAATTCTAGGTAACAAACTTGGTTGCAATGATGAGTGTATGGGTATGCAGCGAGTGAGGTTCCACAAACTCATACTGCCAGTTCTGCCCTGAACTCATTATCACTGACATAGAACTCAGGAAGAAGAACATTAATACTTTTTAAGTACTTCAGGAGTTACCAGCAGGAGTGAATTAATCTGTAGTCTTTAAAGACAAGTCTTGCAGAAAGATTTTTACTTAGTATCACATTACAAACTGCAGTGAAAATAGCAGGCAGTGAGTGTAAGGTTAAAATCCTGAAAAAGTGACAACAAATTCTCAAAAGCTTAATCATCTACTCTCTCAGGTATTGTTCTTATCACAAAGATGCCAGACAAGAAGAATAGAGTAATTTTTCTGTAATTTTTTGGTTATTAAAAAAGAACCTTTAACATAAAGAAAACTAAGCTGAAAATAGGCAGAATGCTTGTGAACCATGTTGATGATGTTATATGGTCATTTTCCCAGCATGAGTCTGCATTTTCCAGCCCCTCCTTTGCACACAGAACACAAGAAGGTGACTCACTTGTCCTCCACCTCTCTCTCCCATGACGCCCCGCTCTCCTTCCCTGCCTCCGTAGCCCGAGGCGCTGCTGCGGCTCCCGGGAGGCGCTCCCCTCACGTGGCCGGACACTTCCCTTCCCGACCGATCCGGCCGCTCGCCTCTGTAAAAATTGCTTTCATCAAAATTGTGGTTTCAGTATAGTTGAATTGGTACCAAATCACAGCACATGTAGACAGCAGAGATTCTTGTGGTTCCTAGCAACCTGCAGTGACTTCTCAGAAACATTCCCTTAGATCTATGTGGCTTTTTAAATAATTCAAACTCATGTGCTACTTGTTTACATCTGCATTCTACACACAAAAGCCTCCTTAACTCTGTGTTGCTATTCATGATTCAGAACAGACTGCTGGGAGTCAGCAACCAGTTCCTAGCTGAGATTTAGCATTTGACACCCTACATATTTCTTCCAATGCTTTGCTTTAGCAGAGGGTCTATTCTCTGTTCACACACTAATTCTTGAGGAACTGCTACTATGGGTGAATTCTACAAGAATCAGGACTTTCCCTGGTTAGTCAGCACATTTACCTGCCATCCCGTTTGTCTGTGCTTATGCTCCCCTCGCTCTTCCAGTTTGTTTGCCGCGGTGGGTTGGAAGCGGTTTCTCTGGGATGTCGGCCGTGTGGGATTTCTGGTCTGTCGTGAATTATCACCGTTCTCCTCTCATCTCTGTCTCCTCGCACCTCGCGTCTGTCCGTGTCCCGGAGTTCGCTTCGTGCCTGTGGCGGTTCATTCCTTCTGGACTCGCTGAAGGTCTTGGGGTATCTCTCAAAGCCTGGCTCTTCTCTTCGTGCTGTTGGGCGAGTCTTTTTTGCCTCACCTTGATTTACAAAACGATCTCGCCTAAGTTGTTAAAGTAGGAAAGAGTCATTTGCTTGTTTCCCATTTTCACCTTTCTCTGCACGTGTAAGCACATGCATGAGGCTATAAAATATCACTCATCTCTGCATTAGTTGTTTGTTACTATATATGTGGAACAGAAATCCTTCCCACCCCAAACTGTATTTATTTCTACAACTGTAATTTTGAGCTTGAGTTCTAACAGCCAGTTAAACATTTCCTTATGCACTTACTTGCTCCTATTTTGGCCAGTGTCATTTAAGCACTGCCTTTTTGACCACTATGAAACGGGGAATGCTGTACTTAAGTCAGAATTGTATTTACAATTCTAGTTCACTGCAACCTAAAAGCAGAATTTCAGAAGCTACAATTATGTGGTCTTAGCTTTACTAGTGGTTACTGGAACCATGAAGTTCCATCTGGAACCAGCATTTCCTGCACAGTAAATTACACAGGTAATCCACAGGAATTTATGACTAGATGTGAAAGAGGAAGGAATAGTTGCAAAAATCCTTTTGAAATGTCTCACAAAAAGGCCACCAGGTAGCTAATTTAAAGTCCTCAGAGAAAAGCAGATCAGATTCCGTGATAAAAGTGGCCAGTCCTGAAGACACAAGAAATGTCAGGACAGTACTGCAATTCTATTATATCAGAACTGTGTAAAGCCTTTAGCACCACGTTCAGTTTTGAACAGTCAGGAGTGAAATCCACAGAGATGCTGGCACACAAATACCTGCTCCATTATCTAAACTTACCTATCAAAAGAAGATGATGGAACAGAAGAACTTTCTGGATATCGACCTCGTTCTCTGTGATCGAAGTCATTGAACCTGTTCTGCTGGCGGCTGTAATCTGAGCCATGGCCAAAACGTGCATCTGTATCAAGAGCCATCTTCTTGCTCTCATTCCAGTAAGGATCATCTCTCCTTTAGCCAAAACAAAGGAACCCTCATCAGTCACCTGTAGCCAAATCAAGGCCTAATACACAGAAAATTGTTGAGAGTCAGTTGTCTATTTTAGGAGATGCTTATTTGACCTTTGGAAAGCCACTGACAAAGGTAGACTTTTTAAAGAGTAGTAGACAAAATCATTTAAGACAACACCCAAAACTAACCATCCATTTAGCAGAAATATGAATTCTTAAAGTAGAAGCTTCAACCATTAAGGCAGAACAGTTTTTCTCAGCAAATGCTCTGGACTGTGGTTTTTTTCACACAACAAAAATTAATTAATCGGATGCTTTTCTAATTTCAAAGCTCCCTTCTACAGATAAGGAATGTTTCACGTTTGTCATAAACTAATGTCAAACCAAACCAATACCAGAAAACCAGTTTTTCTGTGAAGACCTGCTTCAGATCCAAATGCATTTTCAAATTTGATACAAAGCTTGTAGTTCTTGCTTTTTATTATGCACTGCAAAAGACCAGTTTGAGAATTACCTGTGATCCACATCCCGTGGACGTTTCAGAGAATTCCTCTTCTCCTGCTCATACCGCAGCTGCTGCTGCTGCCGCCGCAGTTCCTCCCTCTCCCGCGCGATTCGCTCCGCTTCTTTTCGGCGTTCCTGCCACGAAAGGAACCACAAACAGAGCAGCTCTTTACTAGGGATACCCAGAGAACACTTCACAAGGATACAGACATATCCCTTGTCAGTTCTCTGTTAGGGGTTATCCTTGGGTAGCATCTAACATTAAAGAGCACAGGGAATATTTCTCTAAAAAAGTAGACAACAGATCTGAAGATGCTATTGGCTGTTACATAGAAATGTCTCCAGGTAATTTCTTTTATTACTACTGTATTTATTGCCCACAGACATTTCTTGAAGTTAGCAGTGGTATTCCATAGGAAAAATCTAGCCAAATTATGGAAGAGTGGTATAGACAAAGCGATCTATAGTACTTCATGTTTAGAGACTGACTTGTATAGCTGCTACAGTAGCAAGCATTTTACATCAAATTACTCCCAAGCAGACAAGATGAAGATTCCCGTTGTTGTACAGTGTGAATTATGTAATGTTTGGCTGGGTTTTATTAAAGAAAAAGGACCAGGTAGAAGAGTGAAGAGCAAAATTCCCTGCAAGGGCAAACTGGGCCATCCTCCAAAAAGCTCCTGCACAGTCCAGAGCACAGCTCTGCCCACCTGCTCAATCCGAACACGCTCTCTCTCCAAACGCTCCCGTTCCATCCTCTCCCTCTCCAGCTTCTGCCTCTCAATTTCGAGTCGCTCCCTTTCCCTCTGCAGGCACTCCTCTCGCTCGTGCATTATCCGGATCCGCTCTCGCTCGCGGCGCTCTCGCTCTGCAATTTCTCTTCGCCTGAAGAAAAAAAAAGAGGTAGCAGAAATTCATCTGAAAAATTTTGTCATCCAAAACTAACATCACCTTAGGCATAGACATTCAAAAATTAATTCAGAGTAAGCTCTTCACAGAAGTCCTTGCACCAGAAGTCTACTCCTTTTAGCCCCAAGTAACCAAGTGGTTTTAGCTTATCTATAGAACCATTAGCAGACAACTGATAGGAAAAGTTATTTCAAGAATCATTTCTTGATGTATTTTATTCTTAATTTGTATTTCTCATTTGTCACATGGCACACAGTAACAACAGTACTCAGTAGCCAAGAATATGATTTGATCAAAAAAAAATAAGTGCTATTGTAGCTTTTGTCTTCTTCAAGCTAACAAAACATTTACTTAGGGGTTTCTGTCCAAAAAGACAGACAGATGGCCAATCACAACCAGTCTGGGTTGCACTGGTTAGTAGACTCATGAACAGTTTCATCTTGCTTTCTTCTTTTTACCTCCCATAATACAGCCTAGAGGAAGCGCAAAAGGCATTTTCTCCTTTAAGCTTTAGGCTTGCTGGGAATTCCTTTGTTTAGGAATTGTTTCCCTTTGTTGTTAGCTGGAAACCCAGCTAACAACACAGCTCATTTAACTGCTCTTTGCAAGCTTTTGGCCATATGAAAACAGCAGAACAGAACAGTGCAGCCATTTGGTCTTTCTATTTAAAGGGTCAAGATTGTTTGTTTTTAAACTGAGAATGTTGTATCTTTAAATTACAAATCAAGCATAATACAAACAAGCAAATCCCAAACACTACT
The DNA here is from genome assembly GCF_017590055.1 of Onychostruthus taczanowskii. Classification (NCBI taxonomy): domain Eukaryota; kingdom Metazoa; phylum Chordata; class Aves; order Passeriformes; family Passeridae; genus Onychostruthus; species Onychostruthus taczanowskii. The sequence continues at coordinate 4,668,248 of NW_024503679.1, read as the reverse complement.
TCTGGCCCTGTCTTCTAGCCTACTTCTCACCTTTCCAAAAAGAAAACTGGCATGCAGTGACACTTATGAGATAGACCCCCCACTGTAACAAACTCTAAGCCATGTGTGTACATATAGCTATTAAAAGATTACACAAAAATGTTGGAGTTTGTCAATTCCCATAAAGATACTGTTAGGTAGAGTCCCAGACTTTAACATCTGGTTAGAAGGCTTGACAGAATGCATTCTGATTAGATTTCTAAATATAGTATCTGATCAATTAATGTATACAATAGCCTTTAGCAAAAAGTTGAATTACTACCTTCGCAGTTCAACAGCTCGTCGTATTCTTTCCAATCGAACCATGTGCTCTCGCAATCTCTGTTCCTTCATCTTTTCAAAAGGCAAGATATCCTTTCTACCCCTGTATTCCCTGAATTTCACTTTCTCTTGAATAATACGCTCTTTGTTCCTCAATATCTGTGGCTATAGATAGAGATTACAATGGTTATTTCAGAAGTCTCATTCATTTAGGGAGATTTCTGGATGCTACGTTCAAGTATGATTAATGACTTAGCAATCCCAAAGCATACAAAGCTTCTATCTAAGCTTAACAATTAGTGACTCTTCAGTGCAAATATCAACTGCAAGGTAGGATCAAATCAAGTAAGGATTGCATCAAATCTATAGATACTTACTTTATCAAACCTTCCCCTTCTAACTGTCCTAGTGTGGCCTTGGTCTCCTTTTGTTTGGTCTAAAACTACAACTTGACCTGGGCTTTTACCACCTAGTGAAGGGGGGAAACAAAAAAAAAAATAAAAGAAGGTTTAAAAACACACACACACAGAGCTATCTCTATTTCCCTATTAAAAAATCTCCTTGATTTCTAATTTCTAATCTCTGATGTGAACTGGTACTGGTAGGAGAAGCATACCAGCACATACCTGTAATTAAATATTAGTATAAAGTATGGAAGTAATAAATGTGTTACTGGAGTCTAGAAAACAACAGCTGTTTAATTGTCTGGTTTCCAGTAAGAGCAAGAACATGCCCCCAAGACAAGTCAGACACACAGATTCAACAGGAGGAAACAGGCTATATGGCATACTTATTCTTTTCTTTTCTTCAGTTTTTTTAGTGGATTCTTGATTAGGGCCACTTGTTCCATTATCACTCTTCTCATCTTTACCTTCTGTTTTCTTGGTTTCTTTACTTTCTTTTTTTTCAGATTTCTCTGATTTCTTTTCTTCTTTTTTGGTTGATGGAGTTCTTATTAGGAAAAAGAACACAAAAATCCAGTGAGGGCAATTCAGCTTAGAGGATTTCCACAATTTCAGAAGATGTGAAATTCCTTACTTGCTGGCTTTGTCGCTTGATGCAGTCTTCTTATCTCCTATGCTCCTACCCGAACTAGATTTCTCATCACTTTCCTTCTTCAATTCTTTTTTGGAGGGATCACCTTTCACCTATTTTTTTTTTTCAAAAGCAAATAGGTTAATACAGATTCTTATAAAAGATGGTCTATTTTGGGAAGAGTCTTCATGTTATGAAACCTACTTTCTCCACAGAGATCTGCTGTCCGTGCAGCTCTGTGCGGTGCAGGTGTGCGATGCACCTGGCCACTTCTGTGCTAGAGGACATTGTTACTATGCCGTAGCATTTTGCCCCCGGGCTTCGTGCATTTGTGACCACCTTTGCACCAAGTACCTATGCAAACAGGAAGAAGTCAGGTTCTGAGAGAGACATTTCTAAGGAAGTTATGGTATTCCAGTAAGATTTTTGCCCTAGTATATAAGAAAACAAAACAAATTCACCACAACCCCTCCAATTCACCAGCAACATAGCTCCCACCCTGCTAGAAAGATTGACACTCCCAAATTCTCAAAAGCTTTGAGAACTTTATCCCAGCTTGCACATCAAGGCATGTTAATGCTTGCATCCTGTTTTGACCAGTCACCTCTTCATGTCCATTATCTAAGTGCTTCTCTTCAGTTATTGTCCAAGTTCATTCACAGAAACACCACTGTCCTGAATTTGGTTAGTTCATCTCTGACAGATGAACCCCCACAAAAAAAGTCAGCAGCTGCCAATTAATGGCAGGAAGATATAAACAGTATTATGTAGTAACTTAATAAGGGAGTCAATTCTTCAAAGTCATCTAGCAAGTGTGTCAGTTAAGCCATTTTAGCAGTCAGCTCTGACATCTGCTTCTTGAGAAGGTATTAACCTTACGCTCCTCCTCCTCCTTGCTAGAATTTCTATGGCCACTGGAGCCAGTCTTTTTGCCATAGTCATGCTCTAACGGCCACATTTTTATCTTTCTAGCTGTCATCAATTTAATCTTTTTAGCTGTCTAGACTGTCATGGTACAGTCATGAAATATTTCCCAATCAATTTTAAAACTGAGAAGCTATATAAATCTAAGTACTAACCAGCTTTACAGTGAAAACAGCCAAGTAACTAACTGGAAGTTTCAACAAAATATACTCTCAGGTGTGCACACTTGTGGATGCATTAAATAAAATCACCTACTAAATGCACTGGAAACATCAGATATGCCATAATCAATACCCATAACTTGACAGTCACAGGGCTCAGGTTCTAACTAGTTCCCAAGATACAATAACACCATACCTGCACAGGCTTACACACACTACAAATTCACACTGTTATCAGCAACTCCCTTGAGAAAAGGGGAACCCTGGGTTTACAAGACTACTTAGCTTTCAAGATTTCCACGTTGTTCTATGGAATTTGTATGTTTCAATTAACCAAAATTGGGAAAACAGACTTAATTTATGCAGACTAAAAAATAAAACCATTAAATCATTGAAAGAGTCCCTAAAGGATCACACATTAAATGTCACATCTTTTTACCAATTCTTGCCATTCATAGGCCTTCAGAACACATTTTAAAAACAGTCTCCCAAAGCAGGATGTTCTATAAACACTATTTGTATTACAATTTTATCAGTTAGTACACATAGTAGCATGGTTAAATACAGTTGCTACAAAGGAACATAGCCATCACTACTTTAAAAGCCAGTCCTGACCAGAATATTTGTGAAATTTCTTTTGTACTTATCTTACCTCCACAGGAAGAAAACCTTCTTATAAATGAACATATGATTCTTCCTGTAAGCATACACTCTTACTGCTGCAATATGGGGTTTTAGATTGCACTGGTCAGATATTTCCTCTCAAACCTTTATTTAAACCAAGTATTTATTTCTGTAACTGAACAGAGGAGGGGGAATAGACACACACCACACACATGGTATCACACCCCATGAAATACCTTTCCATATTTGCCAAAGAGATTTTTCAAGTCAGCAGCTTTTGTGTTGGAAGACAGTCCGCTAACCCAGAGGTTTCTAGTTGAACTTCCACTGCTACCACTAACACTGCTCGTGCTTCCTGAAACAAGTTTTACAAAACAGCCAAAAAATTAAGGAGACAAAGGTACCTTGAATATTTAACTAAAGTGTTGCTGAAAAGAGAAACTTAGCCTGTTACCTCTAAGTAATAGTTTATCTGGTTACCTTTCTTGAAGACTTCTATAGGAAAAAAATATATGCCATAAGATTTCATTCATTTAACCATCTATTGACACCAACAGCTTGGCTAGCTTGTACCCAAAGGACAGGGACAGAAAAATAATACAAATCTTTGTTTAAGGCATGTTTTACTCCTTATTTGGGTATGTACATTTAGCTTCAACATTATCATTAGCTACCATCCATAAAAATATTTTGGTTTTTGCTTGTTGGTTTTTTTTTGTATTTGTTCTCCATCATGACGTCTGTACACTGCTCAAGTTACCAGAGACAGCAGAAAGCCAAATACAGGAGACTTGGATAATCCCAGCCTCCAGAATCATGTGGTCAATTTCCACAACTTCTTGAAGTATCAGCTTCATCTAGAGCAGTTTTTTTTAAATACTACTGGATGTAGAACTAGATACAGCCCACCAAAATTATTTCCCACATACTAAAGAAAATACTAAATAAAAGCTGGAAAAACATTATGTGCCTTAAATACTCCCCTCACCCCATATATTAGGTATTTTTGCAACAACACAGCAATAAGAACTCAAAAGAGATTCATGTAATCCCATTCCCAGTATCTTTCAGTCTTCTGTTACATAGTTCAGCCTGTTGTTGTTTGCTGCTAAATAAATGAACTGCTTTAGGATATGTTAAAATGCAGCCAGTCCTACAGTCAAGACCAGAACTAGTCTCCATCTTGACAACTGGAAAATCTTGTGATATGCAGAGTTTTAGAAGGTAATTTCACTGTCTTGAGAAAAAAAAGGATAGCTTTGTTTCTTCAATGCATCAAGATTAACTAAACGTCTCAGTTATGGTCATACTAAGGTTATCTTGATTTTAGTTCAGATATATAACAAAGAAATTCTTCCCTGTGGGCCCTGGCATGGGCTGCCCAGGGAAACTGTGGCTGCCCCATCCCTGGAAGTATCCAAGGCCAGGCTGGACAAGGCTTGGAGCAACCTGGGCTAGTGGAAGGTGTCCCTGCCCACAGCAAGGCATTAGAATGAGATGATCTTTAAGGTCCCTTCCAACCCATAATACTCTATGGTTCTGTCATACACTTGGACCACCAATAAGTACCATTAATCAGCCAATATCCTGGCTTTGGCTGTGTATATTAAGAAAGCCTTAAACAGTAACTATCACAGTTATCACATATGCTACATAAATGAAGACACAGCAAATCTGCTTTCAGTTTCATTGTAAGCATGCAACTGTCATGAAAAGACACACCTACAGAAGACTCAATTATGTCTGCCACAAAAATTTCCTCTCAAATTTGTTTATCAGGTAAAGTTTCATTCGTTCCTTAGTGTTATGCCAGAGATTCTGTGACAAAGGTTTTTGGCAGAAAGGGAGTAGGTAATATAAGGAGACACATGAGCTCACACAAATGCATCTGTTCAACCATGAAGCACCAGTATAACTGGTGACATGAATGTGCTCTTGAGTTCCACTCTTCAAATTTGTAATCTTAATACAGGGTTTTATGGAAACAGATGGAATCTCCAAGGCAAAAAAATAGGTTAAAATTTAATACATTAAAAAGCCACAAGTGCAATTCTGCAAGCTGGCATCTCAGCTATAGTATTTGTTTGAGAGTTCAGTTTATTTAAAAATGAGCTAGAATTACAAACAAGACAAAAAATTTAATTGACATTACATTTAAGTGCTTGCAATTATTTTTTGCTTGTTTTGTTGTAAGTTACAGCAGATTTATCTGAAAATTACAGCTTTACATCCAAACAAAGACTTGGGAAATGTTAAATGAATTGGCTTCCAAAAGTATTCCGTAATAGAAGAATATATTTTCATCAAGTCTTTAGAATAAGTATTTTTGATCTTATGACAAACCTAGCATAAGGAGAAACAAAATATATGGACACATACATATAGCAAATGACTACTGTACCTCTAGCATAATTTACTAGAGATGGCTGAGTTCAATCATATAAACCATTTTATTACGTGGCAAGCAATTTCTCAATCAGGGAAGCATTTAGTTCAGGAAATACTACTCTAATTCATAATAGTTACCTTTATCATCCTTTGATGTTGTCTTGCTTTCTTTAGATTCCTTAGTAGAGCTAGAGAAGCAAATTAAAAAAATCAGAAGAAAGTTGAAACTACAGAATTTGGTGTTACATTTTATACTACTAACACTAAGAGACAAGTTAACATTTCAAAAAATAAAAATGAAAAAGGGCCAGACTGTATATTTGAACAAATGATTCCCTTATGGATTCTTGCACTGATTTTCCCCAAGATGCCTGAAGATCTAGATTTTCTGACAACTCTATTCAGTGGATATATGGCAATCTTCTCCAGATTTCAGGACGGGGACTTGACTTCATTTTGTGTTCTTAGAACTGATAGCTGTTCATTACCATCATCACAAGGACATTTAAAAAAATCGTCAATTTGAAAAAAATAAATAAATGCTGATAATTCGACAATGCAATCAGTAGGACATAGTGTCTATACGAAGATCTTGAATTTTAAAAAGTAACTTATGGCGGTCAAAAAACCTACAGGCAGGAGCATAGGATACTAATTATAAGATTCTTGCTGCTACCCCCTTAATGTAGAGTGATCTTATTGAATGCTGGTACTCAGTATCGTAAAGAACTGACATAGAAAAACAAACCTCTTTGCTTGACCAGAGGCCCCAGTAGACGAGGGACCTTTCTTCAAAGTATCCTTTTCTTTGTCTCCAGATTCTGCTTTCTTTGAACCTTCTCTGGCTTCCTTCTTGACGGGATCACCCTTCACGCAGTCTTCCTTCTTACCATCTTTATGGTTCTCAGTCACCTCATAGTCCTTGCTTTCCTTCTCCAGGCTCTGTGAAATGGTATCCTGCACATCCTTTGGCTTACTTGCTTCAGAATCTGTAATTTTCACATTTTTACCTGTTTCTAGGAGGTCATCACCATCAAAATCCAGAGTGATGGCATCTTCAGCCTGGATTGTAACCGATATGTTATCATCCTCAGCTTCTTTCACAGAGGTGTTAGCTTCCATCTCTTCATGAGCCGTGTGATCAGCCTCAGCTAGGCTTTCTTCTGAAGGAAGAGGTTTAGATACTTCTTGTGTACCATCACCAGAACCTGCTTTATCTAAGAGGATTTAACAGGAATAAATATGGCAAAACAAGAAGTTTAAACAATTTCATATGCATAAGCTAGAATAGGACCTAGAAAATACAAAGCCAGTTATTAGCACTGATGGAAGGTTAGAAAAAAACACAAGGTGTATTAACACAAATATAAATCCTTTACCCAGGATCACTTATTCTTCATGGCAAAACACATTTTCTAGAGACAAATACCAAAACATTAGGAGGGAGAATATGGTTCCATCCTGGAGATACCCGTTCTTCATAAGAAGTATCCATTTTCCAGTTTAGGGTTTAGCATTCCAGAAGAACATAGTTGCTTTGGATGTTCACAGTTTGATTTAATCTGTCTTTGAATCTTCCTGGTTCCAGAACTTCCAACCTTCCCAAATCCGAAAGCATTACAGTCTTGGAGAATTCAGCCAGTCTTCCACGTCGGTGCTCGCTGTTCTTTTCCTTTCCAAGCAGTTGCTTGGCAGTCAAGTGAGTACAAGGCTGCTGCAGAACATGGATGGGTGAGCCTTAATCCAGAGTTCGTAGACAAATGGTCTCAGTCTTCATCCACTGGAAAGGTTTTCCATCTCAGTCCCACAGAGACATCTCCAGACATCTGTATTCTTGGATTTGCACCGATGAGACACTTCGGCCATGGGTCCCTTGTAAACACGGAGTCTGTAGTGTAATCCTGTAGCTTCAGTAATGTGTTCATTCCATCTTGTGTACAGTGATGGTGTTCCATGTCCTTTCGAGTCCACAAAATGTAGAATCCTTGTGACTTCTGTCCAGGAAGTCTGTTTGCCCAAATGCATTACATTCCTTCTAGAGCTTCACTAATGAGCACAGCTTAAAAAATGGTAGCCACTCCACAGGTTTTCAAACACTTGTTTTACCATCCTATGTACAACTGGTATTTCTAAGTGACAGTAAGCCAAGCATATGATGGTCCATACATTTGTGGGGTGCTCAACTTCAGTGTGAGAGTGCAGCATTTCACTCAACATCAGTTACTGCAGTGCAAGTTGGAGGCTTTGGCATCAACACTTACCGTGTATTAAAATCAGTCCTTGCATACTATGGGTTTTATTAAGAATCATAGTATTGCAACTATATTATACATCCACCACAGTAACTGATAAGTACTGTAATCAACTCTTAAGAGTAAAGTAACTCTTAGGAGTGAAATAAACTGACTGCAGTGATTCCAGGTGCTGAGCTCAGTGAGGAGACAACTGATACTTAGTGCTGGAGATAAGCCTAGTATTAGTAGAGATTGAATGTTACAAGAGAAAGTTGCCTGCTCTACCAGAGTAAGACCTCTGAACTCTATTAAACTTTAGACATACCTTTCTCATTTTCTTCATCTTCCCCATCCTGCAAGAAAAGGAAGTCAACACTAAATGTCTCCTATTTTGAAAGTTTAAGAACAGTTTGAATTTTTCATAAAATTTCTATTGTATGAAGGCAAATACTGAAATGAAAACTGTTTCCAAAGATTATCCAGGAACCAAACTGGTGCACCTCCCTTGTCAAATCACTAAAAAATGTTATGAAACTTCTTTATGAAGCAACTTGGCATTTATCTGCAACACTTGCAGTTTGCAATTGATTGGGACATGCAGATATTGTCTTACCCCCTCAACTCAACGGGACATTTCTAAACTACTCCATGTCTTACCAAAGCCTTCAGAATGGATGTCAAGCTGCTAATTACTGCTTTCAGAGAAATGCAAGCAGTCCATCATTAGCTTTAAAAGCTCAGGAGAGAAGTCAGAAACTAGGTAGCCTCCCTCCAGTAACTACTTAAAAATGAAACTCTGATTTCAATAGGTATTCACTTATTTCTCATTAGTTTTACACAGGAAGAGATGCCATATGAGATGTCGCTTTCCAGACACCAGTCCCATGTAACTCAGAATGAATTTCTGAACTAAGAGATCAGATATTAGTATTAACACCAAAAAGCATCCCTAAACAACCTCACCCCATTCCACACTCCCCACATTCTGCAAGGGCAAACTTCTACATTAAACTGAAGTTCCAAACTCCAGTACAGGCTGTACAGACTACAACAGCATCTGGCATAGCCCTCTGATGTTTTTAAGGGAGTGTGAAACATTCTTTGTGAAGTATATGCACTGAATACTCCCAAACTGTAGACATGACTTGTGTCTTTAAATAGGTCAACTTACTTGGTATCACAATTATCTGCATTACTAAATATTTGATTGACAGTTTCCCATATAGTTTACCTTCATAGTCTTACATCATCTGACTCTAACATGCATGCTGGAACAGAAAAACCAGTCTAAAGTGATCTCTTCCAACTAAACAGACACAAAAATCAGCTTAAGAGAATGCATTTAGAACTCACATGGACAGCTGGAAAAGTGTAATCTTCTATGTCTGGACCTTCATTTTCCTATGGAAATAGAAAAGGGACAAGATAAGAAACTATTTACAAGACACTCAAACATTCAGAGGGCCAAGAGATTCCATCAGATCAGTAAACACTTAAATGGATACACACTCAACAATGTGAACATCCAAGAGCAGTTCTCCTGATGTAAAGAATTTGAACACTGAACTGAAAGGCACAAGTCCCTGCTAGTACAAGGGAAAAGGACCACTTAGAACTAACTCTTTATGGTCTCTGCTAGAATTTTATCTATCAGTGCCACATTTGTTTCACGACTATTCAAATACAAATCAAGGCAAATAGAAGAGTCAAGTAGAATAAAAACAAAAAACCCTATATTTTAGAGATAAGCAAGACAAACAAAAACTAGTTCTGACTTCCCAGTAACAAACACTAAGAAAAATGTACATTTTCCTAATAAAAATTCATGTAAAATATAGCCAAGTACCTGATTTTCAGAATCCTTCTCCACATCTTCTGTTGTCTCCACTGGCTCCAGGTCATGGTATCTTTTCTTTTCTGCAGATGGCAATTCTTTAGAATTCAAGTTCTCATCTTCAACAGATTCTCTGAAGTCTTTCAATTCATCATTTCCATCTTGATCACTTGCATCTTGAGTCTCCAATTCACTTTCCTTTTGGTGTGAACACAAATACTTGATATAATTAAAAGTATGAGCTTTATTCTGAAATAATCACTGCTAGAACCAGTGTTTCTCTGCTGGGTAAGTGTCATACATGCATAATAAATTTCATATCATGTTTTGAAAACCCCCCAGCTTCATACCCTTAGGCATCACACTGTGAAAACAATAAAAACAAGGCTCCAAATTTCCACATAAATTACCACAAAGAAAATGGAAGCTTTTTCATTAACTGAAGTCAAACACTGACATTAAATACAAAATGGGAAAAGTTTTTACATACTTTTATTACCTTGACAAAGGAGTCCTCTTCTACTGAAGCATCACCAGCCAATTCATCAGCTTCCTGCTTTTTACCTGAAATGATGGGATATGCTGTGGCTAGACCTGCTATGTAGAGCACACTTTTAATACTGATTATGTGTTTGGTCTTACTTCATTATTCCCTACTTGTTCTAGTTTAGCTGGATTGTTCACTATAATATAGCCCTCCAAAAACAGTAATTTTTAAGATAAGGAGATAAAATGTCAGCTGAGTGAGAATGAACAATCAATGCTGTTCAATAAGCAAGTGGTTACATCCAAGTTAGTGATCTTAATACTTATCCTTCTATTTTGAGTGATAATGGAATTCAGGAGAACGCTGAACTAGAAACTAAACATTTCCAGAATTACTGAGGTTAACTAGACATTATGACTTTGGAGAGGTCTTCTTTAGAGCATAACTAACATCACTGAGAAATTAGGTTAGAACAAACCTCTAAAGGTCATCTAGTCCACCCAATTGCCTGCTGAAAATTACAGTGAAGTTCCAAGGACAATAGAGTGTCTCAGGGCTTTATTTAGCTGCATCTTTGAATATCCACAAGCATGGCAATTCCAAGCCTCTCCAAGCCACCTTTTTCAGTGCTTTTCACTAGAGGATGAAGTGAGGCAGAAGAATTGAGTAGGTGCAGCACTTCTGCTTTCTACATATGCTGTACTGTATTAAGGGCCTGTTCCACTGAGGAATGCTGCTCTTCCAGCACAGGCACACTTTTCTCTATTAGAGATGTCTCTGTGGGGATAATGACTAGACACAGTTCCCTTTGGAACCCACTGCATTTCCTTACTCTTCTGAAAAACAAGAGCTAAGAACACTAGACAGAAACATCTCCACACAAACACACCCTTTGAAGAACGTTCTGTCTCTTTGATTCAGTCTATCAAAGATTAGCCTATGCAACAGTTTTCAGTAGCACAAGGTACAAAAGCAGCTCTGTTAGGAAGTGTCTTTACTGTATCTTCTACTGAAACTCAGTGTCAATTCAAATGCAAATGAGACGGCAGTCATAATTAACACTTAATGCTTCATTTTTTGGCATCGAATCTTCCCTCCTCCCTTCAACTTCTAATGAATGGCTAAACCAATTTTATAGTTATTCCAAAGGAATATAAAAGAAAACCATAAGCCAAAGTTCAACACAGTATGGACATCTCTTCTAGCTGAAATACTCAGTTTTTTCAGCCACTAATTTCCATGGTCTTTTATGTGCAGTTCTTAAATGCACTTCAAAGCTGGAAAGTACTCGGCTACAGGGCAAGAAGGAACACTGTTGCTTTGGGTTTGCTTGGATTCCACTTGCTTTTACTCACTTCCCTGAAAGGCAGCACTCTGAACATACTCCTAGAAAAAGCACATTGCTGTTTTCAGTGCAGGCACACACTGATCTCCAGGAAAAGACACATGGCAGAAGCTATTTCTGTGACTGCAAAACATGAGATTTAAACTTTCAAATCTAAATTCAGTGTCACTGATTTTACTTCGCTTAAAACAAACAAACAACCCCAAAACCCACAGAAAGCCCTGGTTTATACTTGGAATGCAATAGATTTGTGAGATTTTGGTGCAAAAAGCCCCCTGCACAGGTATGCTAAGGGAAGCCAGCTCTTCTCAGGAAGAGGTCTTACACTGGAAAGGACAGTTTCTGATGTGCATCACAGCTGATGCCTGAAACAAAGACTAACTCAAACTTTGTGCTTGCTTTTTAGTGTTCTGTGGCAGAATCTACAGATCCCAGATATCTTCAACATAAATAAAAAGCAATAAGAAAAAGCAAGGATTTCTACACACATTCCCCTGCTTTCTGTTTTACTCTCTCACATTTCAGTTTGTCTGTTAAACCTGAAAGACCAAGTTTTTCCTGCATCCCATACCCAGCTAAGCACACACAGAGACAGGCAAGCACATAGGTCAGATGCCCAAGCCATTTAGCAACTCTCTAGCATAGACTATCATGAAAGCTATTCTTAAAATCATTTAATAATTTAAATAATTTTGCCTGAGGAGGTATGGCTGGTGGACTAGAACCAAGACTTTATAGGGAACAGAAATGAAAACCAAATCAATGGCAAAGCTACCTCAAGTTAGCCCCATCATTATGCAATAGCAGCTAGAGAACTCTATTTTATTGACTGGTCCTCATCAAGAACAAGTTACAGCATTCAGTAATGAAGCTGTTTTCTCTTTTATTTGCTACTAGATTAAGTAATAACTTCATTAGCCCTTCTATACTGTGTCTGTTGTCTTTGTAGCAAGTCCCATTTACTCTGAGTACCAGAGGTATTCCAAGGCATAAGGAGACCTGAACAATGACCTTCACTTTTCAACTTCAAGCCAGAAAGTGGTATAAGTTTGCTCTCCCTCTCAAGTTCTGTGCTTCAGGTTACTTTGCTCTGGTTAGAGTTACACTATGGCACTCCAAAGTGGCATTTCAAGGTTCTGATACAGACAGTTTTCAGATGTTGGTACAGTAACTTGCCAGAAAGCCAGCATGTACAAAAAAATCAACAGCTGACTGACTGACATTCATTTACAGTGGACTGCTTAAAGGCACACTTGGCACTTAAATTCACATAACTAAAATCAGATTGCAACACACACCTTACAGAAAACAACTGTTGCTCTGAACTTATTCGAGACCCGTGCTGACCTGATTGAAGGGTGAGTTAACAGAGCCAGAGCAGCTGAACCTCCTGCAGACAAGGGGCACAGCTGGTCCCCAGTCACACAAGTTGTCAACACCCAAGTTTCTGTACAGGTTTATCCAAGCAGTGGCTGTTGAAAATGTCAGTGTGTATGCAGCATTCACCACAGGTCGGGGTGCTTAACAACACAAACACTCATTTACCTTGGAGTGATGGCACTCCTTTACAAGCCATGCCCAATCCCTTTTCTGGCAACAGCAATTGCTACACACCGTAAAATTGCAACAGACTACTACACAGAGAACAAATCTTCTCCTTATAAGTAAGCAGAAGAATGAGAACATCTTTGTTGGTTTTACATTATGCAGGTTTAGCTTTCATTTCATTTACAAGCCTTACAGGAGCACAAGATTATTCTACCTATTCATGGTCCTCCATGTGAGAAATTCAGGCTGAGTGTTTACAAAATTATAGAAGACTGTATTCTGGACAACTAGATATTTGCATCTCAGGCAGAAGCAGAGTGACACATACTTAGCAGAAAATTTCGGAAGAATTAGTGTTTGTATTTCCTCTGGTATTCCTGCTGACACTCCCAACAGGGTTCTGTCATACCTAATGCTAAAGATTAATCAAAAACATGGGATAAGAGGGGAAAGAGGAGATAAATCCTTACAATGGAATAAACCCTCTATAGCATAAAGAGGTATAGTGCAACTTGAAAAGTATAATTTGCCACAATGTTAACAAAAGTAAACAATCCTTTTCTAATTCTGAAATGGTACCATGAGGTACAGGAATATTTAAGTCTTTTGCTGTGTCTAAAAAATACAGTTCTTAGTCATTCATTATTTTTAGAAAGAAAGGTCTGTGAAAACCAAGTGTACAACATAGTTTACTTTGTTTTGTTCTTGTATTTAAGTAACTAAACAGTTTTAATAAAGAAGTCAAAGTTATTTGGGCAACAGTACAAGCCAGCCACTGTCAGTTGTCAGCTTTTGACCCAAGAAACAGTAATGACAAACTGGAAATTCAGTTGCAAACTAGAGAGGTACTTGAGACACAAACTAACAGGTATATAACTGGCCTCAGAAGCTTGCAGAGCAGCAAATAAATGTCTTTGCTCACATTAATTCTCCAAAGTTAAATATTATCAGCCTAAAATCTGTTCTTCACCCACACTAATTCCAGAACTCATCAGGAAAGTAACTTTCAATGACCACCTTTAATATTTCAACATGCAACATTTTTGACTGCAGATCCTTCAAAGGAGCATTCATATCAGAAACATTTGAAAAATATTTCATACTAGTAGTAAGGTAACTTCCTTTAGAAACCAGACTAGGCAGCAGAATGGTAAGACTTGAAAAGATAAGCTTTTCCCAAAAACTGTCATCTTTTTATAAAAAGAGAAATTCCTCCATAGATACTAAATGCTAGGGTGGAGAGGCACAGCTGAGGCACTTAAAAAAGGAACACTTGGCATTTGTTCCTTTCAAACTTTAATTGGCAAAACCAACTGATCTTACCTATATACCTGCATAATCTTCTGATTAGCTGCTCTGCAGTTCTTTACCGCAATTATTTAATTCAAGTAGCACCTGGAGAAAGTGTTACATTTCTACTAACTTTGCATGAGGATTGATCAAGGATTCTTGCTGGGTTACAGAATCCTTCTGCAAGCAATTTTGAATTTGTATGAAATAAAGTCCCACTCTTAATCTTTTGAGTGTTGTCCTCCCTTTTAGTAAACATACACACAAAAAGAGCCAGGAAAGACAAATGTATCATTCCCCCTCCCCCTGCTTTTCTACTCTAATTTGGCCTGTATCAATATTTCAGATCAGGCTGTTGTAACAGACAGTGCCAGGGAATCAGAATCACACTTCTTCCACAGACCTTAAGAGCTCCAGTAAAATTGGTTACAGAACACTTTCAGATCTAAGCCCTATAGACACCAGACACACTCTGTGACTTTTTGGAAGGACAAGCTCCTTTCTTCCCTCCCACTGGCCTCCCCTTCTGGCTGCTGTGAGGAGGTTTAATCACCACTTCCACTCCCTGGCCTTTCCTGAAGATGTATTTTCCTTGTAAATGAGTACCTAATACTCCTACTCTCCCTTGTACAGCAATAATAGCATAGGGAAAAATACTACAGAATAAGTAATGTCGTTAATTTTACTGCTGTCCACCAGTAAAATAATTAAAGACCCATCAGTATTAGTCTAAAGCTGTAGGGTGGGGGGAAAACAAGCATTAGCAAAAAGGCCTGGATCAATCTGTCAGCAAAATCGGTAAGGAGGAAAAACACCTCACAGTGAGTAGTTAAAAATCTAACACAGTTAGAAATAAACCAATACAATAAAAAATACTTCCCCCTAGACTAAACAGTGAAATTTTTCATGTTCCACCATAAACTTCCCATACTTTCGGCACAAAATTTGTTCATAAGACTTTTGTAATCTAAAAAGTAATGAGGAGAAACTCCTGAGCTTGCAAAGTGAACTGATAAGAACTTCACAAACTGTGTTTTCCTTTGAGGTTTACCAAGAACACACATGTCATATTCATGCATTAGGATTTGGGGCACAGGAGGGGTGGCAGGAAGAGCTACTGAAGCCCTGCCTCAGGCAGCAGCAGCACTGGCTGGCAAACGACAAAAAGCAGAAGCAAAATAGTCTAACTACCCAAGAAACCAGTTCAAGAACATTATGCATATCATGATATTAGTTTGGAGACTAGGAGGATAAAAAGCAGCAGATAAGAGAAGTGTTTGTCACAGCAGAACAGGGAGCCATTGAGATCTCTGTATGAAAAACTGTGGAAGAGTTTCCTTGTATTATCTTAATCAGCAGCTACCTTTCTCAAGCAGGGAATAAAGAAAGGCCATAGAAAAAAAAAGAAACCACATTTGAAAGTTTATTTCCTTTCACTTCTCTAATGTGTGAAAAGTGCAAAGTTATTCAAACTTTCCAAGTAGACAGATTTTCTTACTAATTTCACCATTCACAGCACCAGACTGACTGAATAATCACTTTCACCACAAAGCTCAGCCCATGACAACAGACAGTGGTGTAAGATTGTTCAGGTTCAAAACAGGCTCCTGAAGCACATGTGTGAACATTCTTCATGTGTCTGTTCAATGAAAAATGCTGTGCATAAAGCAGACAGGTCCCTTCCCAGTACTAATAGATCACAGATGTTCCCAGAACAACTGAAAACACAAACTCAAACTAAAATCCCCCAAACTCCACACTCACAAAACAGTATTTAAATTCTCAGGAAAAAAAAAACAAAAAACACAGAGCTGAAAAATCTGAAGAAAATCACTGCCAAACAGATCAACACAAAATCTAAATATTAATTTCTCGTAACAGAAACACTAAAATCTCTTAATTAGACATTCCACTGTGAGGCTTCAACACCTATTCAGAAAATTCATGTTTATAAATCCTGCCTTCAATAGAGAGCATGCTAACACACCCACACTACACAGTCCTCTTCAGGGAGTGACCCCCTACCACCTACTGCTGTGCCCTCATCGCCAGCCAAGTGCAGCACCTGCCCATGGCTGAAGAGCCTCTGCTGTCACACAGACCCTCGGGCCAGGACTGACACCCCACAGAGCCCCCAGCAGCTCCTGCAATGCCCCACGTTCAGGATCCCTGAGCACACACCAAACCCCTGACAGCTCATCTACAGCAGCACACACAGCACAGCTCTCCAGGAGCTGTGGGCACTACAGCCACCACTTCAGAACACACATCTCTTAACCCAGTCATCCTCCATCCAGCTGTATTTCTCTCAATATATATTGCTCCAGCATCCACATACATTGTCTGCATACAGTGACTGACAACGCACATGCAAGGCAAAGGACTTCTTATACAACAGAAGCTATAAACAGTAAAGTCACAACTGCATCCAAAATACAGACCACAGTCCTTTTTTAAGGTGATACATTCAAAAAAAAAAAAAACCAAAACAAAACAAACCTAAGTAAGAACATTAAGTATATCAACAGATCCTAACCTTTGCCTTTAGTTGGTTTCTTGGTGGGTGTGTCAGCTGAAACACTTATTTCAATATTATCTGGATCACCTCCTTCCTCTTCAATAGCCTAAATAAGAAAAAAATACAATTTTTAATGGCTTTCCGTAGAAAGCTGGACAGTTTGACTTCAGCAGAAGTCTGTAAGCCAAACAGTTCTTTCGGCATCTCAAAAATATTTAGCAAAACACTCTGGGTTAAAGCTGGAGAAGAGCAAGGGAACAGTAACGATAAATGCTGAGTTTCAGCTGTTAAAACGACACTTTGTAAGTACAGTTTATCAAAGATCCACACGCTTCTCTTTGGAAGCGTAACACTAGAAGGCCACAACGACATCCATAATGGCATAAAGGGCACTCAAAAACAGGACAGCTTCCGCACAGACACCCTTCAGCAACAACCTGCCCCGGGGCTCGCCCGACGAGCTCCGGCGCCCGCGGCGGTGGGCGGGCCGCAAGGCCGCGGGGCGAGCTCCGCCAGCCGGGGCGGGGAGCTCCGCCGGCCGGGACACCGCGCCCAGCCCAGCCCAGAGGGGCCACACAGCGCCGGGGGCTCGCTGGGGCGGACCCTGGCCCGGGCACCGGCGGCACGGCGGGGACAGGTCCCGCCCCCCACACCGGGACAGCGGCAGGGCCGCCAGCGCCCCGCCCCCGGAGCCGGGCGGCGGCAGCGGCCGCCGGGGCGGGCCGGGCCGGGCCTGCGCCCGCCGCTCACCTGCTTGAGCCGGGCGATGAGCACCGTCTTCACGCCGGTGATGTCCAGGTTGCGCCGCTTCAGCTCCGACTTGAGGTCGATGACGCGCAGGTCGCTGATCCTCTTGCTCTCCGTGGGCGGCGCCACGGGAGCCGCGGGAGCCCCCGCAGCGGCGGCGGCGGGAGCGGAGGCGGCGGCGGCCATTTTAGAGCGGGCGGGCGAGCGCGGCGGCCGCGCGCACAATGAGCGCGGTGCCCGGATGGAGCGCGGCCGGCGCGCGGATCTGCGCAGGCGCGGAGCGGCGCACCTGGCCCGGAGCGCCCGCCCCGCCCGGGGCCGCCCTGGCGTGAGGGGAGCGCGCGGGGCCGTGTGCGGGACAGCCCCGTGCTGGGACGGGTCTGGAGCGCCCGGCCTGGGAGGAGCCGCTCAGGAGCTGGGGGCTCAGCCTGCAGAAGAGAAGGCTCAGGGGTGACCTTATCACTCTACAGCGCCCTGCCAGGAGGCTGCAGCCGGGTGGGGGTCGGTCCCTTCTCCCAGGGAGCAGCGACAGGACGGGAGGACGTGGCCTCAAGCTGCACCAGGGGAGATTTAGGTTTGACTTTAGGAAGATTTTTTTCACAGAAAAGGGGATTGGACACTGGAACGGGCTGCCCAGGGAGGTGGTGGAGTCACTGTCCTTGAAGGTGTTTAAGGAAAGACTGGACGTGGCCCTTGGTGCCGTGGTCCTGCTGACATTGTTTTCACCCACAGGTTGCACTCGATGACCTCTGAGGTCTTTTCCAACCTAACAACTTCTGTGATTCTGTGTTCTGGCCACTGATTTGTCACAGTTTAGGAAAGGAACAATTGATCTGTTTGTGTAACAGTTTCTAACTGGAAGTATTCCAGAAGTGCAATACTAATGTTTTGATTTTTGCCAAAGTGCCTCTTCTTATGATTTATTAGGCTGTACTTGTATCAGGTAATGGAAGATGTTACCTCTTAGTTCCCTTTCATTCATTTTCTGTAGGAAATGCTTGAAGTTATTTTGTCAACAACAGATGTTAAACTCCTACTAAATCTTCAAATGAGGCAGAATTTAAGTACCTATAAATTGAAGTCACAACAGTCCTCTTATTCTGTCTCTTCATTCAAAAATTGCATATAGATAAAAAATGAAAAAATGTTTGTTTTATTTAACAAATCTTTGTTAAACAACCTTTTATGCAAATTAAGTTCTGAATCCTGAAACCATTCTCTTTTTTCTTTTCAAACTGTACTTGGAAGTGCATTTCAAAATTACCTGAAGTAATACTTACATTAATAATCAATGGACAGAGGGTAAAAATCTATGTATTTAAAAGTAGACATGCACAGAAGTCTTAAAGCACACTTTGGACTGGTAATTGCATGCATGTCTTAATTCTGTTATGCTGCTGTTGCAGTTGATACCAAGATTTTTACAAAAAGAACAATCTTAAATAAGACTGTATATTTTTGATTACGCTGTCTTTTGTGACAACATTTGTATTAGCATCAAATATAATAGGATTGACTTTGAGGTTAATAGAAGAACCCTAGCTTTACTTTAGACTACAGAAACATTTTTGTGAGTGTATGGAAAAAGACCTCTTTTATTTTGACATAACCTTGAATTCAGCACTGTAGCAAAATTTTAATCAGGGCTGTCAGGTTTGCTGTGGTAAACTGTTGTGGAAATACACCCAAAACTCACTGTGTGGGTTCCATATTAGTGAAGGCAAGTTTAGTGTGTCTCATTTCTGGAAAGAAGATGAGAGGGATAACAAATACAGCACCTGCACTGGTTTTTAGGGGTTTCTTGACATACTTAAACCTCAGTGCTTGTTGGTGGAGGTCATGTAGATGTTAAAGCTTTACACTTAACGCGTCCCCTCCCCAAATAAAAAGCAACCAAGAGAGCCAAAAGTGACCTTACCTGGATTCTCAGTCATCCTCCTGCCTCGAGGCACAATAAACTATTATGAAAACAACCTCGAAGGATGTTTGCATAACCTGTTCTTAAAGCCTTAAACACAGATTCCACTCATTCCTCAGGCAGTCTAGTCTAGTCCTTAACTCTCCTTTTTTGAATGTCTGGATTAAATACCTTTTGCTGCAGATTAGCTGATTTATTCCAAGTGAATATGGACAATGTTCTCTTTCTTTTTGCAGCACCCTTTTACACAAATTGAGACTGTTACCATATTTTTGTTCAATCTTTCTCTTTTGGGTTGTTTTTTATTAAAAGCACCAGTTATTGATTTTCTTTTAATCAGTTCTGAAACACAAGGCTTTTTGTTGTTGTACCCCTCTAGCTCCCACCCAATCTTTTCACAGCTTCCCAAAGTTACCTTGGTGGCAGCTCTTCTGATGATGGATCTCAGCAGAGTGGATTGCCTTCTCCAGCCTCATGAACTTGCTGTGTTCTGCTTGTGATCCACTCTGCCTACTGGTTTCTTTTCTGCAAGTTCATTGCAACAATTACTCTTCTCTGTGCAGTTGAGTTCTTGCTGAGTGCAGAACTTTGTTCTCGTGTTTGTGGAATCATCATCCCCCTGCTGCAATGATTTCAAACTCTGCTCTTGCTTCTCCTCTTTGCAGCATCCCCCAGCCAGGGGCCAGCTCCAAGTGTGGTGTTTAAGCCTTTTGCAAAGAGATTACAATATAGAAGTGTACAAGGAATTTTGTTTGATGGAAATTTAGTATTTATCCATTTTGATATTATTTGATATAAACTGTTAATAGTCATCCTCAAAGTATAACCAGTTTTGCATCAAATTGCTGGATTTTCTGTCCAGATCAAATCTCCCTATCTTTCTTATGAAAATGTCAATGAAATAGAAGAGCCTTGCTGAAGTGAAGATCTTCAATTTATTTATGTTTGTAGAACCAACATAAAAAACTAGGTTGGTTTGATAGACTGTTTTGAGCAAATCCTATTGGTTGTCATTTATCATTTGTTATTTTTCAGATATATACAAATGTTTTTTAATTCATCTGGGAATTTTATTCAAGACTGGATTCTAATTTCCTGTTTGATTGTTATGTTGGGGTTTTTTCCTAAAGAAAAACACTCAGTCTTTTACTCGTCTCTTGAAACATCTGCTAGTTTTCAAAATAAATGTTGTTTTCTACCATTAGGTTCTGAAATTTGTGGAAAGGTTTGATTAGGAAACAGTAATAAGACTTCCAAAGAGGAGAAATGTTTGGCCCATAGATTATTATTTAAACAAGTACAGACCTGTGCTACTGTAAATAGGTTTTTGTCTACTTTGTATGTGAGACAGCTGGAAGCTGTGAATATCCTTAGATTTGTCACATTTTCCCCTGGGCTTTATTCCTTGGTGGGGTTTTCTGTGTAGATGATCCCAGTTCCAGCTTCTCTGCCCAGTCCATTCCCAGCCTGACACTGAAGCACAATGCAGGAGCAAACCCCAGCTCATTTCTTTAATGGCTTCATGCAGTTGGTACCTGAATTTTTAAATTAATTAAAACTGCAATTTTAGTGTGATGGACTCTGTGAAAATAAAGGGGTATTCAGTGTTTTTAAACATAGAGAAGTGGTTCTTGCCTCTTTTTTGTAAGGAAGCCTGGTTAGAGCATTCAGCTAGAATCAACAGGCTGTCCCAGTTTCCTTCTCTTCACACAGCCAGCCATTTGTCCATATCCCCTTCTAAGAAAAAGAGATGTTGGTTCAGGAAAAAGGGAGGGGTTTGGGGTGCTGGAAGGTCACCTCCAAATACATCTCACTTGAAACATACTTCTCTTTTATTGCAAAGATCTCTGTACTTCTCTGCTTAACATATTGCTTCTTTAAAAACTGACTTTTGCAGTCTGTGTTTTTACTCTTAACTTTAGTTAACAACAGCTCTAACAAACTTTTCTTTGTTTGCTTCCGAAATCCAAGTTTCCAGTACAGATTTTTGGATCTACTTTGGGGGGGGAGCTGACTACATGAAAGCTAGTTATTACAGGAATATATGATGCAGTGACTCAGTTCCTTTTTCAGTCTAACCCTTTTTAAAAGAGTGAGGCTAGGCTGATACTGGACTAACTGAAAGAGCAGGAAAAATCCTTTTTGCTTTGAAAGCCACTGAGTCTTGTCCCAGTTCTCGTGTTACATTGACTGGTTGCTATAATTTTAAACTGCACTATTTCTCTGGACTGCAGACAGAGCAAGAGTAACTATTTGGGACATTTCAGTGAATGCCTGACAATAGATACACTTTGAGATAAAAATCACTGATAATTTAATATGTATCACTGCTATAAAAAATAGCTTTTTCCACTCTGAATGTATAGTTTTCTTTTTGATGTATTATTGATGTGCTGCATGATGAGCAGTCAGACGAGGTGGTAAAAATGAAATTCTGATCTCTCAATTGCTCTCATTATAATTCTTCTAGAGAACAGCAAGGAAAAGAACACAAATCCAATTGTAAATCAAACACAAATACCTTATATTTTACCACTGAAACCATACATACATGCTAGGAAATGGCTATTGAATTTCTTACTGCAAAGTCAGATCATTAAATGCAGGATGCTTTTGTTTGTTTTAAACCTAATTGCTCTAAAAATAGCCACTGATGCATCATTAAAAGACAGAAATATATTTGGCCCCATTATTGAACAAGCACTGAAAGAATAAATAGGAATATCTCGTGATCTTTCTGCTAAGAGCTTGGTGACATACTTGTTTTTGAATAAGAAAAAGAACTATTAAAAATACTATCAACAAACTAGCTATTTCCAAGTAATTACATACACCACACCTTCTTAATTATATGGCAACTTAAATACTTAAGCTATCAGGTAATCTCAGAAAGATGCTGTGGGACCTTAGTGAGGATTTTCATAATTTCTGAAGTCATGTGTTGTGAAAGTGCTGTTTCTAACCTTACAGAGCCTTATCAGGCTGTACAACATGAAATCAAATGAGTGAATGGTGGGTCATTTCAATATTAACATTATACTGTAATGCAGGGTATTTTGTTTTCCCATGTATCTTAAAAATGTAATTACCTGAGTGCTGCATGTTATTTTCCAGAGCTTTTGAAAATGCTTTGATCAATTGCATTCAAAAAATTCAATCAGAAAATATATAGCACAGACAACCATCAAGTTTTATTTTTGATTCTGCAAATGATCATTCTTTTCTTGTTTCCTAGTAGCAGTTTTTCATAATATTCTTTCAGGATTTTTAATCTTTTCCCTATTTCTCCAATTTTCACTGTTAAGATCATCATCTGGGCTGACTGGAGCTGTGACTGTTTATCATCCAAGTATCAATCCCACAGTTTTTGTGATCTAACACAGAAATGTTTCAGTATTATCTGGTTTTCTGTATCATCCTCACATACTACAAGGGGCGTTACATTTCATTAATACTACTAGTAATTGTAAGTTGACTTAACTCATGCAAATATTTAAATATATGCTTGAGTATGGTCCGTGTTAAGTCTACAGAAGCACATCTGATGTAAATGTCAAGGATGGCCCGATGGGTACCCTGCCTGTAAGTGACACACCCCCCAGCAGTGTGTGTGTGACAGACCCACACGCCTGGCTGTAAGTGCCACTCCCCCCAGCAGTGTGCATGTGACAGACCCACACTCCGGGCTGTAAGTGCCACTCCCCCCAGCAGTGTGCATGTGACAGACCCACACTCCGGGCTGTAAGTGCCACTCCCCCCAGCAGTGTGCATGTGACAGACCCACACTCCGGGCTGTAAGTGCCACTCCCCCCAGCAGTGTGCATGTGACAGACCCACACTCCGGGCTGTAAGTGCCACTCCCCCCAGCAGTGTGCATGTGACAGACCCACACTCCGGGCTGTAAGTGCCACTCCCCCCAGCAGTGTGCATGTGACAGACCCACACTCCGGGCTGTAAGTGCCACTCCCCCCAGCAGTGTGCATGTGACAGACCCACACTCCGGGCTGTAAGTGCCACTCCCCCCAGCAGTGTGCATGTGACAGACCCACACTCCGGGCTGTAAGTGCCACTCCCCCCAGCAGTGTGCATGTGACAGACCCACACTCCGGGCTGTAAGTGCCACTCCCCCCAGCAGTGTGCATGTGACAGACCCACACTCCGGGCTGTAAGTGCCACTCCCCCCAGCAGTGTGCATGTGACAGACCCACACTCCTGGCTGTAAGTGCCACTCCCCCCAGCAGTGACACATCCACCCTCCTGCCTACAGGCAGTTTTAGAGGCAGGCACCTTCCGTCCTGTCCCGGCCACTGTCAGGCCCAGCCAGCAGGGCCCAGAGCAGGGCCAGCCCTCTGTGAGTGTGCAGCTCAGCCCTTGGCCCCGTGCCCGTGGGGTTGTTCCAGAAGCTGCTGCTCACCCCTGGAAAGAGCTGTGCCTTGCTTTCATTGTGGGCCAGCAAACTGCTCCAGCAGCCCTGCACTGAGCTGTGTCCAAGACAAAAGCCCTGCACAGGGCTGTGTCCAAAAAAAAACCTGCTGCAGGTACCTCAGGATAAGGGGGTTACTTTTTTTTTGTCTTTTTGCCAAAAATGTAAAGTGCAATCTGCTGCTGGCTGGCATGTTTTGATCTTGGATAAGATCATTTCTTCTCCATGTCTAGTTCTGCCAGGCCCTGGGGTGTGCATATAAATAGTTTTGTTCAGCTGTAGTTAGAAGTTGAAGAGTTCAGTATGAACTGATGATACCATAACCTGAAAGCCATTCTGAAATTTGCATTAGTGATTTAGAATTATTCCATTTAATCTTTTGGTTTTTGTGAGAAGAAGTGTGAGAAGGAGAATGTTTTGGTTTGTTCCAAGGAAATAACAATCTAATTTCAAGACAACTGTCTGTCTCTGCAAGATACTAAGATAAAGGCAGAAAAAACTTACATGAAAGGGCATAGATAAAAGGTTGGTTTTTAAAAATAGTGAATAATTCTGGGCACTGAAGTATTTTCTACATCACCTTTCTTTAAAAATTACGTAATAACCAGTCAATAATGGACAAACTAATTTTTATCAAGAGTTTGTTTAAGGGTGACTGGCCCACAAGTTACTAGATTCTCGTCAGCTGGTGGTCCATATTGAAATAGGTGTTAGGAAATCTTAGCCAATAAAGATCCTCGAAATTCTGCCTTTGTGGTACAGAAAGGGCTAGAGAATTATACAGAGTTAGAACATTGACAGATCATTTGGCCGCTCTGACTTCTCACTGGGAGAAAATCAAGACTGACTGCATTTGCTTTTTAATTTGTAAACTAAAAACTTTGGCCACTTGTTTTTGAAATGATCTTTTGTATGTCTTTCAGTTGGTGAGCAGAGAGTGACTCTACATTTTCTCTACCAAGAACTACCTTTCTGTCACCTTTGACACAAGAGTTCAAACCAATTATTACATAAATAGGTAAATACCTAACTAGTTGGTGTGGTTTTCTATTGGTATTTGTCTCTGATCAGCTTATTCACAGTGCTCCTCTGTCTCATTTCTTAATGCAATCCAGCCAGATTTTATTAGCTTCCTCTCATATTATCTATACTGTGTTTTCTTAAGTGTCCCACTAAGATCAGAGTTCATCTTCCTTGGGTACATATTAAAAAAAAGCTGCATAAAGTAGTTGCAAGACTACATCAGGAATAATTTTTGCAATAGCACTGAAACTTCTCTCTCTAAAAATTATTTAGACTAAATTATTATACAGACATATTTGCTTTTTCATGTCTACAAAGTGTTGTTGACTGAAGGTCATTTACTTAATTACATTGCTAATTGAAGTCCTCATCCCACTGCCTTTTACCTGACAAATACCCAAAACATTTGCTCATTAACATTCAAGTGCACATTCTTTGTATTTGATGTTTTTTCACTTTGCTTCTATTAGTCCTCAGCATCATTCACTTCTTCCCATATATTGTCTTGATTGTTTTTTCCCCAGCTGATTTTTAATAAAGTATTCCAACTTTAGATCTAGTGCTTAATGGAAAATATTAAAATTGCTTATGCAGTCAAGCCACTGGTGACTGGATACGATATGACCTTCCTCCCACTGTCTGTTGCTGTCTCCATGTTCTCCCCAATTTCATTGGTTATTTCATCTGTGGCTCAGTGTCTTTGTTTACTGAAATTGGCTGGATGTGACACGACTTAAAAAAAAAGAAAACTACCCACCACCACAAGAAATATGTAGAGAAAGGTAGACAGTTAATGCTGGAAAACCTGTGTTATTGTCTTTATTGCAAACTGAAATGAATTGTTGTTTTGCTTGTGGAACCACATGAAATAACCTGTGATCCTTTTTTCCACCTTCATTCTATGCGGGTCTCACTTCTTCCAGTGTTCTCATTTCACACATAAAGCTGAAAAAGTCTTTATTTTCTTATCATTTATGTGCTGTAGCACTTTTTGCATTTTGTACACTTTTGGACGTATATTGAAGTAGAGTCTAATTTAATGTTGTTTTATCCACTTTTGCTTTAAGGAAATTCTGTCTCATTTATGTGCTATAGCACTTTTTGCATTTTGTACACTTTTGGACGTATATTGAAGTAGAGTCTAATTTCCACGTTGTTTTATCCACTTTTGCTTTAAGCAAATTCTGTTCAGAAACTCATGCAATTAATAGTGTCAACACACATTTTTCCCCAGTGACCCTTCCTTTTGTAATGATGCATGCAGGTTGTTTAGCTCCTCCAAAACAGGTAGGAACTGCTGTGTACTGATGACTCTCTGGTGCAGGGTATTCTGAGTAAGATCTTTAACTATTTGTAGACCAGATTGTACCTTTCTGCTCCAAAGCCTTGGGTTTATGTAGCTGTTGGTCACAGACAGTAGAGGACCCTTGCCTATGCAGTGTTTCAGTCCGGAGCTGGAATGTGTACCCTGACATTGATGAAAGGTCGTCTCTGGCAGAGATATCCCGGCCTCTGGCAGCTGCAAAGTCAGCAAACACTGGGGCTTGCTGCTGTGTGAGAGCCTTCCCAAAGCCGTGCTGTGCGTGTGACACACTGTGTGGGACAGGCTCCTCACCATTTGTATGCACATCAGTAATGCAGAGGGGGAAGGCTCACCTCATCCCGAGTCACTGACTGCACTGTGCAGTAAAGGCAAATAAATTCCTATTTCTAAAGAGCTGGGATGGAGAGTTGGGACCTGTTGGCATTTCTTCACAGCTGCACCTGTCACTGGCTGCAGGACAGGCAGCTGTGAGATACTGCGGTGTCAAGGGCAGCCACAGCCCTGGGCAGAAGACGAATGGCTTTTAGACAAGTCCTAGAAGGGACATCACAGAAAGGGTCAGGTTGGAGGGAACCACCTCCTCTGGCCCGACCATCCTGCTCAAGCCGCGTGATCCCAGAGGCCGCGGCACAGGACACCAGCTGTAGGATATCTGGGCAGCCTGATCCAGCGCTCGCTCTGCACAGTGAAGCTCTTTCCCAGGTCGGGTGGAACTTCCTGTGCATGTTTCTGCCCATTGCCGTGTGCCCCATTCCTCGACACCGCCGAGCAGAGCCCGGTCCATGCTCTGACACCACCGCTTTAATATTTACACACAACCGCCTAAATGCAGCAGCAGCAGCGAAGGCAGCCAGGGCCGTGCCGGTGAGCCCATCCCGCGCAGCCCGGTGCCCGCAGGAGCCCGCCCTGACCCCGGCCCGTCCCCTCAGGAGCCCATCGCGAGGGTTCGGTGCCCTCAGGAGCCCGCCCTGACCCCGGCCCGTCCCCTCAGGAGCCCATCGCGAGGGTTCGGTGCCCTCAGGAGCCCGCCCTGACCCCGGCCCGTCCCCTGCGCAGCCCGCGCTGTGGCGGCGCCGCCGCCCGGTAGGGGGCGCGGTGGGAGGCGGGGCACGCGCCGGCGCGGCTGCGCTTTGCGGGCGGCTGTAAAGCAGCGCCGAGTGTCGCGCTGCGCTGGGCAGGGAGCGGCGGGGGCTGCGCCACAACAGAGCGGGGCCCGCCCGGCGCAGCGGCCGCACCGGGACCGGAGCGGGGGCAGCGGCTGCACCGGCACGGCCAGGACGCTGCGGCCTCTCGAGCCGCACCGGGCAGCGCCGCGGCGTCGCTGCGGCGCCCACCGGGGCCGCTTCCACCCCTCGGCCCTGCGCAGGGCGCCGGCGGCACCCGCCCCTTCCCCCGCGGCCTCGCTGTCTCAGGTACGGGGGGCGGCGGGGACCCCGCGGGCGGGGCCGGGCCGGGCGGGGGCTCCCCCGCTTCCCCGCCCTGCGCCTGACGGCAGCGCCGGCCGGCGGGGCTGTGCGGCGGGTGGGAACTTCACGCAGAATGTGTTTGTCCTTTTTTATTCAGCGCCTCGTTGACGCACAAAGCGGTGTCTTCGCTGCGGGCAGCCGCAGCACTCTCTGGGGTTTTGGCACAAATTTGTCACAAATTTTCCCCTTAGGGAAATGAGTTTCTATTTCTGTGCGTAATAGGGTTTGTTATGACGTCATTTGTTTTGTTTGCGAAGTTAGTGTTCTCTTAACCCGTGTTAAAAAAAAAAAAAATCACCGTTTTCAGGTGGTTTTTGCCTGATGAACGAGGAAGTAACGTTCATTCAGAAATGTAGGCCAGGATCTTCAGAGGTACGTGGGCTTGTCGCTGTTGCAGTGGGCAGGTGCTAAGGGTTTGTACTTTTTAAAGTGTCTGTGTTTCTGTGATTAGGGCTGAGCATGCATTCGTGGGATTTTCATGTTGTTTGAATCAGCTCTTCCATGGCTTGAAATGATTTTATTAAATCATAAGCAAGGCCTGGTTGCTTTAGCTGATTAAATGAGACCCTTAATTCCTGATACCCAAGTACTTCTCCAGAAGAGGACATAATGCAGGAGGTAAGAGTTTGCTGAAATTAGAATAATTTGATTCTAATAAAGTTATTTCAGAAACAAAGGTTTGAACAAAAAGAAAAGAATTGACTGCTCGTTGTGTAGACCTGGGTTTGTCATAGTATCTGTATTATAAACTATTAAAGGAAAGCTAGGTTTTCAGGTGTAGTATAAGGTCTTACCTTGTCTTTGTTGTAACTTGTAGAAAATTCCAAAGGCATATTAATGCTGGATACTTAGTAGAAAGCTTTTCCAGGAAAACTAATATTAAAATAGTTACTGTGCTTTGCCAGTCTTAAAACCAGAAATTGCATCTTCTTGTTGTTCACATATCCATAGTTCTTGCTGTCAGAACAATTTAAGTAATTTAAGTGTTTTTGCACTTTTTGTGGATAAAGGGACTGTCTTGGGGCAGGGAGGGAACAGAAGCAAACCCTGTTAGACAGGATGATCCTTGCTGAGGTGCAAGGATTGATAGGGCAAGAAGTGATCTTGGTGTATTTGATAGAGTGAACATCTGGGCACCTGTCTTGTGCACTCATCCACGGTATAGAATCACCTATGGAATTCATAAGGTGGGAAAGGCTGTAGGAACATTTTATGGTTCACTTAGTTAAATAATAGTGTACAAGGCACTAAGCTTCCTGTTTTAAAACTCTTGAAGTCTAGCATTTTTAAAAATCTGGTGGTTTGTATTGATGGCTGGAGCCCTGGCAGCTACAGATGAGATTGTGTCTGGTATTGGGAGCTTGAGGGTGAACAACAGCTCGCAGCACTCATGAATATTTTGCATGTCCTTTCAAAATATGGAGGAGAGCATTCTGACCTTTCAGAAATATGTCTTTTATGAAGCAATAGCTTTTGTAAAAGTGTATTAAGAGTGTATCTTAGCAGGACTGTGACGCCAGTTTATATTTGAATTAGTAACTTTGTTGACCTACATAACCAGATCAGTTACAGCAGTTGATTTTCACTGGAGGTGGCTGTGTTGCAGTAGCATTTAGCTGACAGCAGTTCCTGCCTTCTTTTTCCAAGGTGTACAATCTTTCATTTTGATTGTTTCTATTTCCTCTGATGGTGAGGACCTTCTTTTGAGAAGATAGAAGTGATAGTTTCCTCCTCCGTGGCTGATGTATTATAGAGGCTTGCATGTAAAGCAGTTGAATAAATAGGGAAAAATTGAGGGGGCAGTGATGGGGAACAGGATGATTTAATTCACAGGTAAATCATGGGGATAGTACAGAGAGATGGATTTGCCATAGGCAGATGTTGTGTAAAGGGTTCCTCATGGCTTTCCTGATGTGCAATCTCCTTTAAGTGAGTTGTCAGCAAAAGTTTGGGCTGGTGAAAGAAACGTTTTCCTTTCTTCCTTTCCTTCTGCCCCATTAGGGTTCTCTTCTAGGCCTGAGCTGAGCCCACAAAAAAACCCACCAATCTGTACTTAACCTTGAAGGAAATTCACTAGTTAAAAGACTTGAGTTGTGTATACATTTTGTGTTTCTTGCAGGAGTGCTGTAAATTTTGGGAGCAGCTACATTGACAAAACTTAGGAGACCACAACTTTGAGTAATTACCTTTTGTTACATTGTACATGTATCCCATACAATGTTACTCAATATGCATGTTTATAAATCTCTTTTCAACCTTACTGACATGCAAACAACCAAAACACTACAGATCTGGTGGTAAAACAGGATTATTTTGTTGTTTTATGTAGTCTATGCTATTTGGAAAAGGAATTGCCCTAAATTAAAATCATGTCTTCCTTACTAAGTGTTTACCAAGTGAAATCTGAGAGGGCTGGTTCATGGCTTTACTACAAGAGGCCAGTAAGGGCTATTTGCTTCTGTCATTTTTTTTTTTCCCAGTACAGTTTAGTCCTAATATTTGACTGCTGTTAGGTAAAATGTTTACTTTTGTCTCTGCTGGGTGCAGAGTGGAGAAGTCTGCTGCAGTGTCCTTTCCCCTGAAACTGGCAGAGCAGCTCAGTTGAGCATCTGTAAAATCCTCTACTACTTACAGGTTTCCTGAAGAACAGCATAAAACTGTCCTAATGGTTCATTTCACAAGTCCCACTTGAAAGGTTCTTACTAGCAGCTGTGGCAAAGATCATGTTTAACTTTGCTCCTCAAAGCTTTATTGAGAAGTGTTTGCAAATTGACACTACATCAAGAAGAATTACACATACCTCAAAGGTCGAAAATGCCACGGGGACTAAGAAACAATTTTTAAAATAATTTTTAATGGCTGTGTATCTCAGAACTTTCCTAGCTGTCTTGGGAAGCAAAATTTCTAGTTAAGATCTTAAGTTCCAGTAAAAAATTGCATTTTCTCATCATTTTATAAAGCTACAACTTTTTATTCTGAAGTTCAATGCTGTTATGTTTGTCTTGGAGTTCACTGAAGCTAAAACATTCCTGATTGCCAAATCATAATGCTTCTATCTTAAACCCATGATTTACATAGTGTTAATGTAGCTAACTGATTTAAGCCTAGGACATGGCAAAGAAATGTCTAGACTGGAAAATGTGCTTGTGAGCACTGTTTTTGTCAAATACACCTGCTTGCATCCATCGTGAAAAGCCAGGCAGATTCCTTGTCCAGCTGAGTGTGTGCATGGTGATGCTTGATTCAGGCTGGCATTTCTTTGGGTGCCTTTGTGGCCTTGGACTGACTCAGTGTATTGCAGCACAGCTCACCTGTGCTGGGGGGGCTCAGTGTGTGCAGCACAGCTCACCTGTGCTGGGGGGGCTCAGTGTGTGCAGCACAGCTCACCTGTGCTGGGGGGCTCGGTGTGTGCAGCACAGCTCACCTGTGCTGGGGGGGCTCTGCAGCATTGCTCTCAGCTCACCATCTAACAGGAGGTGCTTCCAGCTGCGCATGCTCTGTGCATTTTGTCTGTTGCAGCTGGAGCCAGGCCATAGATCAGTCCTGAAGAGCTCTTCTGTTTGTAGCTGTGGTGGGCTGGGCTCTGTTGGAAGAGGTGAGACAGACACTTCAGTGGTCTCTCCCTAGGAGTACAGTGCTTTTCAGTCTCAGAGGTGAATGGCAGCATGGCACAACAGAGGCATTCTGTAGCTGTCCTATAGGTGGCCTGGCATTTCTGTTACAAGATAATTGCATAATGAGCCTGAATTGACTTAGGCATCAGGAAGCAAACCTTGAAGGTCCCAAAATAATTTTTTTGGGTGATAAAATTAAGAAGCCTTTGCTGGTCCAGAGGTTGGATACTGTTCATTACAGTACTTGATGGTACAGTTACTGGGGTCTGACTTTGAGATGGCTTTGTGAAGGTTAGTAAGGCTAGTACTGTACTTGGAATAACATTGTTTCACTTCAAGAGTAGACTTTCCAAGGCAGTGATGGTTCCTAGAATTGCCTGCAAGAAGTGGATAAGCCTCCCTGCATTGCTGTGGCTCATGTATCTGTAGCAGCTCTGCAAAGCACAGGCAAAGCCTTCTGTCTGGGCTGGATGTAGTGGGCTGGCTTTGGGAGCCTGTAAGCAAGAACTTGTTTCCAGAACATGCAGTTAGTAGCTCATACTGTGTATGTTGTTCTGAATTACTGTACCTTTCTGTAGGGCAGAATGTGAGTATTCTGCTCAGAGAAGTCTCAAGTAATTTTGTCATTTAAAAATGGAGTCATCACCATGTCTGCATTAAAGCACAGAAAGGAAATTGAGAATGGTTTGCAATAGTATTTCATATTGTCCTGTGAATAAAGATACATAGTATCAATGCAAACACTATGGAATTTCAGATTACTTTCTGATTATTGCTGTTTTATAAAATGCATGGATCTTTAACTTATCTGTTGCTTTGTTTTCTGTCAAATATTAGAAGACCAATACGTAGGATGCTAAAATTTAGTAGTTAAAACAAGCCTTAAAAGACCACTGTTTTTCTAATGAAGTGATAAAAAGTGAAGAACAACCAAAAGTAAGAAGAGTGCAATAAAATTTTGGGATCTGATTGCACTTGTTTTCCTGATAGTAGAAGTGAATATTAGATGTTTTTCTTCTTGTCACTTACTCTACATTGGACAGGCATACGTTATGTCCCTGCTTGATAGAAATGAAATGAATAAGACAGAACTGCATCTTTTAGGAGAACGAGTGGTGTTTTTTTGTAATCTGCTCAGTGAGTTCCTTATTTTGTTGGAGCAGCAGGGCATGATAGCACTGAAGTTCAATCTCCATGGGATTGAGTTGGGGGCCCAAGTTCTGAAGGGGCTCCTAAGCCTTCTGTCAGCCTCCAGTGTGTCAGGGCCATGCAGGAATCAGTCTTGCTTGGCTCCCTGCACTTAAGGCTGGAAAGTAACAGTGCTGAAGGCCTTGTATGAATTTTATAACCTTTTTCATTTTCCTATTTCATGATATATATATATAGTGGAAAAGCCTTGCTGAAAGAATAAGAATACATCTTTTTTAATGAGAGGAAAGAAATGTTTTCTCATGAATTTAACAGTACGAGTATTAGCTTGTCAGAGTAAAAATAATGTTGAAAGTAAAATCTGATACAAGCTGCATATCAGGGAAGGGAATTAATTTTGAAAGTTAGTTGGGATTTCAGTGACCATATGCAAAAAAAACAAGTTAGAACTAAATAAAGGCACAGCAAATGTAAGGAGATTTTTTTTGCTAGGTGGTGAAGGGAGGACTGTATTTCAGAATGTGGCTGAAAATACAGTTTCAGGGTAATGATCTATTAGGTTGCATGTATTCATCAACGAAGTTTATACCAAAAAACTGACTCATATGTTGTGTAGTTAAGCATTTTACTGTTTTATAGTGCTGTGATGCTACATACTTCTTGATTGCTTATAAAGAAATTAATTATTAATGACAAAATCCTTTGCTCCATCTTATAACTCAGATGTGTTTTGCTTTTATATGTGATCATAAAATTGCTGTAAAGATTTCTTTAACCTTGTTTTTTGACTTAACTATTTCCAGGGACTTCCCAGTCTGCATGAATTTCCTTGCATGGCTGTATGTCTTGGAATGATTAATATGAATGGTTTTAAGTGGTGAAAAGAATGGATAAAAGTCATGTGCACTTCATAATTCTAAATAGTCATACACCTGAGAGGGGAATTTAGAATAACTATAGTTTTCAGGTAGCTGTCTTAACAGCTCTTCATTGAGTCATAATGACTTAAAAGAAGATAGTAAATCAAAACTTTGAGGGGAAACCTGGGGGACTAAGTCAATAGGCATGTTTTGATTAGGAAGGAGGAACACTAATGCTGATTGACCTTACTTACTTCATCTTGCTGCTTTTTGGCAGAGCTTCTGAGGACTACTTTTAATTAGAAGTAGATATTGTAGGAACTTCTAAATGTTTTAGCAGCAGATGATCTCATTCTAATGACTTAATTATTTGCATATGATTTCTGTAGTCCCTCTTAAATTTCATCTTCTGTGCAGAAGAAAAATGGGCATTTATGTCCAACCACTGAAGATACTTAAAATGAACTGAACTCTAGTCCAGCTTTTGTCTTTTTTTGGTCACATTTTTTGTTTGAACTTCATAATAGCATTTCTGAATAGTGAATGAATGGATTATTTGTCACTGTTGATTGCTGTCATTCACTTCAGAACCACTCCTGTTTAAGATGTTGTGTGAGTTTGTAGTTGAAGGCAGCTGCTCTCCTGTGAGTAAGCAGTCCTTCAGCCGTTCTACCGATTAGCAAAATGGAGAGCTCTTGATTACATGGTTGAATTTCCATGGTTTAAGAGTAAAAATATACAAAATGTTTGAATCTGTGTTAGCTGGCTAGTGTTTGTAGGCTGCCTGTTGGAATAAAACAAATCCAGTAAATAATGTTTCAGATGCACTAGTTTTCACTGTGATCATTTCAGGTTTTCATCATCTTACAGTAGTTTGAGGTTTCTCAAAGTATAAATGTCATTGCACTAATTTTTTGTTGTAACTTAGATAGCTGTATCTATCTGTATTTCTTAATCTGTACAGCTTAAATAGCTATATCTATTATTTCTTAATCTGTATAGCTTAAATAGCTATATCTATCTGTATTTCAGCACAGTGGCTTCTGCACTAAAGTAAACAGAGCTTATGCAGAGATAATCACATTCAGCATGCAGAATTTTCATACTGATGGGGATTCCTCCACTTCAGTTGCACTCCAATGAGTAGAACAGAATCCTTTGTAGATGACCCCTTCGTTGTGCTCACATAATGAGAAAATATTCAGATTTTAATTTCTTATAAAAAATTGAGGCGTCAATTCACTTTGATTCTGAAGTTACCACATTAAAAGGAGAGGAAACTATTATGTATAGGCTGGACATGTAGTATATGCTAGCAAGTTATGACTGTGTTCAAAGACAATAAGCTTTCTGAATAAAAAAATCTTTTTCCCCAAAAATTCAAATAGTTTGTGGATTTTCTAAAAAAACTTGTGATGAAATACAGGGTTATTGTGGGAGGGTCTGGGTTGCTTTTGGACTGGGGTGAGGACTGACTAGACTGTTACATTTCTGTAAAACAGTGGTGCATAAATAGCAGAGCTAAAAGGTGACCTTGGGAGGATCAGAAAAAGGATGTACTGCTTGTTCTGTGTGCTTGTGGAAGGTCTGAATGCTGGATTCCTGTCCTTACTAGGAACTGGATAAAATGGAAGTCTTGGTCCTTATCTTTCCAAAGAAAGATGGTGTATGTATGTGAGGGTATGGATGAGCACCATGAGGACTGAGGAAGAGCTGGAGCTGAGAAGGGTAGACAGCAGAACTCCACAGCTTTGGCAGTCTTTGTTTTCTAGGTAGACTTTTTGTGCTCCTAATTTTTTCCAATTTTTTCTACTTATTTGTTTTTCAGCTCTAAAGAAAAAGGTAGCCTTATATAGTAAATTCCACTAAAACTTACTGCTATAAAAGTAGTGCTTTGATGAAGTAAGAGCCCCTTGTCTGTAGTGGCAAGAGGAGGTTTATTCCAACTTGCATGAATATAGCTTTTGACTTGCATGTGAGCCATGCCTATCTGCTGTAATTACTATAGAGAACAGCAACACTTTCATGTCAGAAGATATATGCCTCATATTTAACATTAGTTATAAATGTTTGTAGGATTTCCAGTGAGAACATTCAAATGGGGCTTTCCAGCTGGGGTTCTAGGATCCAAAAGGTTCTTGATGTCCAGAAAGATCCTGTCAACTTACAGCTTCTGTAGGTGTTAGTTGTGCAGTATAGATGCCTTTTGCAAAGTTTTTATCCCAGATAACATCACATGGGGTGTAGTAGTTGCTTATGGCTATGGAGAGAGCACAGCCTGCCTGGGATGATGCATCAGTGCATACCCATTGCACACTGAAATAAGTAACTCTTTAGGGTATGTTAGGAATAGCTAGCTCACAGCTGCTCCTGAAAGCATCAGTTTGTGAAACAGTCTAAAAAATTGTTACTTAAATCTGTTTTGTAGTCTCAGTCTTGTATTGATACGTTCCATGAGGAAATAAGTGAGTGTTAAATATTAGCACTGCATGTAAGGATGCATTAGCATTTTGAAGAGTTTGGAGATTCAGGCAGAGAATTACAGACCTGAGTAGGCAGGGCTGCTTAACCTGCCACAGATCTTACAGTCATCATAGACTGGTGTGGGTTGGAAGGAGCCTTAAAAGTCATCTACTGCCAAGGTTCCTGCCATGGACAAGGACACCTTCCACAAGACCACATTGCTTAAAGCCCAGCTTTTCCATGAGCTCTTCCAGGAGGCATGCACAACTTCTCTGGGCAACCTGTTCCAGTGTCTCACAGGAATTTCTTCCTCATCTCTAATCTAAACCTGCCCTCTTTTGGTTTGAAGCCATTCCCCCTTTTCTTGTCATTGCATGCCTTTGTCAGAAGTCCCTCTTGAGCTCTCTTGGAGCCTTTTTAGGTACTGGAAGGTGCTGTAATGTCTCCTTGGAGCCTTTTCTTCTCCAGACTGAACAGCCCCAGTTCTCCCAGTCTGTCTTCATAGGAGAGATGCTCCACCCCTGGGAGCATCTTCATGGCCCTCCTGTGGTCTTGCTCCAGCAGCTCCATGTCCTTATGCTGGGAGCTGCAGAGCTGGACATGTTAGTCCAGGTGGAACAGAGGAACAATCCCCTCCCTTGACCTGCTGTCCACACTTTTTTTGAGCCAGCCCAGGATATGATTGACATTCCATGCTGCAAACAGAGTGTCAGATCATGTAATACTTCTCATCCAGTAACACACTCTGAAATTCTTCCCAGAGCTGCTCTCACTCTCTCTGCCCAGCCTGTATTTGTGCTTGGGATTGCCCCAGCCCAGGTGTTGGACCTTGCGCTTAGCTTTGTTGAACTTTGTGAGGTTCATGCAGACCAGCCTGTCAGGGTGCTCTGGGTGGCTGTTGCTGCTGTTTCTAGAATAGCTCAGGTGTTTTTTGTGGCTTCATGCATATTCCCAGCTGTGCTGCTTAGGCAGCCTTATTCCACTTTGGGCATTGTTGTACATGTTTTCTTCAGCAGCCTTTTGGTGGTTCAGCACAACTTGCTGCAAGCTGTCAAGTATCTACTATAGCCTACACAGCTGAGGCATAAAACCCCCTGATATTAGTTACAGTAAAGAGTTCCAGTAGTTACCACAGTGGGAACCAAATTGTTTCATCATTCCCTTTTGGGAATTTAAACCAAAGGCAGAGATGGCAGATGAAGCAGATTGAACATAGATCCCTTACTAAGGTTACTGTTGTCTGTGTCTTCCAGTACAAAAGTATTTCTTTGGGGCTAATGTTATACATTGGCAGCTTTATATTTTTGCAGGGAGGGGAAACTGCCCAATAGCACCTGCTAAGGGAACATATGCTATGATGTGCTCAGTTTGTCATAGGGTAAGAGTCAAAAGTACATGGACTGAAAATAGCTTTTTACACTGTACTGCTAATGTGTGGTGTTTTTTAAAAGAGACTCAAGGTAATAAATGGATTTTTATTACTTTACCCCAAAATCTGTCGTGTTTCGTTCCTTTTCATGTCAGAAAAGAACAATGAAGTCTAAGTAACTGATTTTCATAGCTCAACTGACACATACAACCCCGTGTATTGTGTTGAAGTGTTTACTGTCCATGTGTTCTGCTGCAGGGGAAGGAAGATACAGGCCTTATTTAATAAGCATACATTTTAGTTGGTGGCTATGGGAGCTACTTAGCCAAAACTCAGGTAATTTCTATAAGCAGTAGCCTGTAACTGCCACGCTTAAATATCAGTAAAGCAAACATCATCGGTTTTGCAGGTGGCATAGACCAGTATTTGCTCTGTGAAAGTGATGATGTTTTCACTGACCATAAGAACTTCCCTTCAATGCAAATTATGAGAGTTCTGTCTTAATGAAAAATTACATTGTCAAAGGAGTATTTTTATTATTTTGAAACAGTTGTATTTTAGTTACTGTTGTTCTGCCATTCCCACTGGGGGGTTAGCTCTAGCAGTAAATGGGTTTTCTCTTATTTTAGCTTTGCTTTTGAAAAAATCTAATGCTTCTTTTCTTGATGCTTATCTTTTTTGTTTTCTAGGCCTTTCTTAAATCTTTCCATGTCTAAATGGACTCCTGAATGTAATATAGTTTATACTCTAAAAGCGGATATGAAGAGTGAAGTTCCTTCTGAGGCACCAAAGAGACAGGAGAGTCTGAAGGGGATCCTCTTGAACCCTGAGCCTATTGGGGCAGCCAAAAGCTTCACTGCAGAAGTTGAGATGATTGCCAGTAAAGTAGGGAATGAGTTCTCTCACTTGTGTGGTGATTCTCAAAAGCAAAAGGACATGAATGGCAACCATACAGACCAAGAAAAAGGTATTGTGGTGCGAAAAAAACGCAAGAGCCAGCAGGCTGGTCCTTCATACACTCAAAACTGTCCTGATAAAGAAAATAAAGGAATCTTAGGATTGAGACAGCATCTAGAAACACAGAGTGAAGACAATGATTCTTCTTTTAGTGACTGTATCTCATCACCTTCATCTAGCTTGCATTTTGGAGACTCTGACACAGTAACATCTGATGAAGAAAAAGATGCTCCTGTGAGACACCCTCAGGCAGTGTTGAATGCTCCAAGTAGAACTCACAGTGCAAGGTCACAAAAGTGGCCTCGGACTGAGGCAGACTCTGTACCTGGGTTACTGATGAAAAGGCCCTGTTTTCACAACAGTTCTTTAAGAAGACTTCCATATAGGAAGAGAGCTGTGAAAACAAGTTCATCACAGCGGACACAGAACCAAAAAGAACGAATTTTAATGCAGAGGAAAAAGCGGGAAGTGTTAGCTCGAAGAAAATATGCTTTACTCCCCAGTTCTAGCAGCTCCAGTGAGAATGATCTCAGTACTGAATCTTCTTCCAGTTCATCTACTGAAGGGGAGGAGGACTTGTTTGTGTCACCTGGTGAAAACCACCAGAATAGCACAGCTGTTCCTTCAGGTAAAACTAAATTCCTGAGGCATTTTGTATTAGTTACCTTTCATCATGTATAATAGGCTTTTGTTTAAGTTCTTTGGAGCAGTTTTTGAGGTCAATACTACAGATAGAATTACTGCAAGTAGTGTGAACATTGCAACATAAATTCTTGATGGGAGAAGTGCATTCAGATCTTAGAGTAGAATTATAGCAAATCTAAAATCTTGAATGTAAAAGTTAATGGCTTCTAAAGCACATAGTGGAAGGTTACTCAGTCTGATTAGTCACATGCTGCTGAGTTGATCCATTTTTATTGTTTTAGCTGTTGAATTGTGTTAAATTTAGCTTTGAACTGATTGTGGTAATAATTCTATTTTCAGAATGTAGAAATATATGCTAATATTTAACTGCTCTTGAAAATTTAGAAAAATAGGAAGAAAAAAGAACTGAAACATGAGTCAATTGACATTTAACTGCTCTTGAAAATTTAGAAAAATAGGAAGAAAAAAGTCCATTGTTATAAGAACTGAAACATGAGTCAATTGAAGGTAGCTTTAGTACTGAGATAATGAGAGAAAAATATTGTATTTATACTAAATGTTTTACCCAGATAAACTCAATGCAAGGCGGTTGATTTACACAGTTATTTTTTCTAGTATGTCTTATCACAGTATCTGCATCCTTGAGTGCTTGGAGGAAGACTTTAGGGAGTGTTTTTGTTTGGTTTGTTTTGTTTTGGGTGTTTTTCCTGGTTTGTTTGTTTGTTGTGGTTTTTTTGTTAATTGGCAGGGTTTTTTTGGGCTTCCTCTTGTGTTAAATTTGCCAAGTGAAAGTAGTTGTGCATTCTGTTTTAGTTCAGCTTTTCAGAGAGCATGGGGAAGTAGATAGAGCACAGCATGGTGTTAATCTGTGCAACCATGTGTTTTATCTAGTGACAGATACGTTTTAATAAGTGAAACCATATCTCAGGCTGTGCTGATCATTCCTCTAAGAAAATGTGGCTGAAAATACAAGGACAGGTTAAAAAAAAAAGTGTGAATGTTCATATTAGGGCAGGATGGGATTTCTGCTTCAACATTGGCTGAAAATACAAGGACAGGTTAAAAAAAAAAAGTGTGAATGTTC
This sequence comes from Onychostruthus taczanowskii, assembly GCF_017590055.1. NCBI lineage: Eukaryota > Metazoa > Chordata > Aves > Passeriformes > Passeridae > Onychostruthus > Onychostruthus taczanowskii. The sequence goes on along the minus strand of NW_024503679.1, from coordinate 4,628,518 downwards.
ATGTTAGGGCAGGATGGGATTTATGCTTCAACAGAACCAGAGTACTAAAGTCTAGATTATTGCTTGTTACTCGTTGCAGTAGGAAATAATGTCTGTGATGTTTAAATACAAGAAGTAAAATCTGTAATGCTAAAGTTTTACTTCTGCAGTGCTAGGGCTGAGCATATATTACTCTAAAGCAAGAATTACTGCACAGCCTTCGTTATCTTAATGCATATTTGTGGGAATAGAAATTAATCAGGCCTAAAAAAGTTATATTTGACATGCATGTGTAACCATATTGAAGAATATGATTTGTAAATAATAATGGGGATATGCATACATTTATATGAAAATCCAGTTTGAGAAACTATTGTGTGAACATACTGGTTTCCAAGTTAGTGGTTTCTTACCATTTTCAGAGGGTGGATTTCTATGTAACTAAAATGATGTAGGATCAATAACAACTCTCCTTCCACACATATGTGGAAAAGTCCAATGGATTAATTTTTATACTACCTGAAAAGCACTTCTAATTAATGAAAGGATTTACTTTCATGTCATGAATGAAAAAAGCTATTTGTTCTGCACCAGTAATTTTAGATTAGAATACTGACATGAGTTGTAACTGAAAGAAGTCTGCTTTAAAGCTTGTGTCCTGCTGTTCATTCCTGTACTCCAGGACCAACACTTGCAGGGAGCTGAAAAGCAATTCTGGCTTAGTGTGTGTGAATACTGTGGGGGTTTTTCCAGTGGAAATATATATTGATGGAAAGGTTTTTGAGCATTTTGTTTACATTGCAGATATAATGGGAAGTTGAGCAGACATCCTCTGTGAAAGTGTCCTATTTTTAGTAAGATAAAAATGTGATTAGCATTTTTTGGTAGCTTTGTGCTGTTATATAAGGCATTTCTGGTTATTGAGTTAATTAGGACAGAAATGGGGCCAGCTGGAAAACAGCTATGCAACTACTCTGTGTAGTGAGCAAGCATGATGGGCTTTCTGTATGAGGAAAGGCTTGTATTCATAGTAATGCTACACGAGCTTGTTAATGTCAGGGAAAATTTCTTTACTCTACATTGGCACATATCTGCTGAATTTACAGTGTGCTGAAGGACAAATAACTTCTGCTAAGAATATGAGGCCTGGGACATATATAGAGGACAGACTTGGGAAAGGAGGAGAATAATAATTGGAAAAGAAAATGCAGTTTAAAAAAGATGTGGTAATAACTGATTTTTTTTTAAAAAGCAGACTTCAAAGTGATGTGATTAGTCTTGTAGCCTACTGAATAGCAATTCTTGTTAAGGATATTGCAGAAAATATTTCTTTGCTTTGAATGTTGATGTTTAACTAAAGATACAGGACATTTAAAGAACTAGTAAGTTAAATTAGTTTAGACTGTTCTGAAAATTATTTCTTTCTGATTGTTGCAAGACGTTAAAGTAACGGACCTTTTTAACCAAAGAAGTATTTAGTGAGTTCTTATAATTAATAAAACGAACTTGGCTAATTTTGGAAAAATCATATCAGTGGAGATGTGGGGGTGGGGGGGGTGGGATTGTTTGTTTAACAAAACCTTTACCAAGAAAACAAATAGCATTTGATGGGGTTTGTCCTCCTGTTCTATTAGGGCTTAAGCTACTCCTCTGGTGAAACCTTGTGAGCCTTGTGCTTTTGGAATGTGAGAGTGTGAACAGTACATCCTGACACCTGGGCCTGGATGATGATGTTGTACCAACTGTGTGCCATAGAAGGCATTGTTCTCGTTGTGTCTGGCATGGGCAGCTGCAGCTCATTCAGGGGAGACAGGGGGCCAACATAAAACCAGCTGTGTGTTCAGTGATCCTTACAGCTGAAGGTGCAGGTGCTTAGGGTATATATTCTAATTGCAGTGCTGACCAGTTGGTTTCAATTGCAGTACTGGCCTTGCAGTTAAAATAACAGAGGGCAGCAGTGTTTTTGCTGGGAGACATGAATTTTGATTCTGTGTTTTGTTTAGATAGTGCAGAAGCTTTTCTCTAACCCTATGTACACACCATCAGAAATAATCCTCCTCCACTTTAGCCTATGAAAGGTGGCAAAATTCAGCTTTTGCTGTTATTGGATCTCCTGTTTTGTAATGTAAACCTGGGATCTAAAGGATTGTAGCTGTCCTTTGGAGCAGTCTGTGGAGGGAAATCTAGCAAAAGCTTAAATTGGATCAAGTTTTTAACCTTACATACTCTGATTTGGCAATAAAGCAGAACTCTGGAAAATGGCAAAGCGTTGTTAGAAAAAACAAGCTGTGTAGAGTTTTGCATTGTCATAAATTGTTCAGATTGTTCACCTAATAACTTCCCATTCCTTCAGGGTCTGACATGTTATTTTATATTTTTGAACAACTAATGCTAGACAGGTTTTTCTCTTCTTAGAATGAAATGCTGATGAGAAGCTGCTCCAAATTTTGTTCAAAGCTCTTAGAATAATAAGACAGTGTTTATTCACTACTGTCATCTTGATTCTTTAACATTTGTTGTCTGTCTCCCAAAAAAACATTGAATATAGACATTCAATGTTTTACAAGCCAGAGGCTGGTGAAAACGTTAAGCATATACTGCTTCATGCTCTGATTATTTTAACAGGTTTAAGATAAACAGGTATTAAGTGGAAGTGAGCTGCCTGTTGTTAAAGTTGATTATTTTTCAGTTACTTAATCCCTCCTACAAACATGCATGCAGTCGTTCTCTCACACCAGCTGATGCAGCTGATAATTCCAACCTTTTATCTCAGTAGCATTAGTGGATAAGGAGTGTATAAGTATCCTGTTTACCATACTGCTTACCTGAGAAGAACTGAGAAGTGGTGAGGAAAGGAGCACCTGGCTTTGTGAGCAGTGGACATTAATCAGTGTTGCTATATCCATCTGCTGTGAATTGGGGCTTTAAATAGCTACAGTAATAGAAGTTAGTGTGGCATTCACTTCAGCCCTGCTGCAGCTTTGTGTGCTGAAAAGGTGCTATTTGTAGAATTGGCTTGTTGTGGCATGGCCCATAGCACTGGTTTTAGTGCAAGGTTAAGAACAGTTGGTACAGGTTTCAATTAGTACAGCTCATAGTTGGACAAAATCCCCTAAACTGTGGTTGACTGTCTTTTCCACCAGGGTGCAGACTCCTAAGCAATTTGTGTGCTTTGGAAAATTTTTCCCATCATGCACAGCTATTGGAAAGTATATTCCAAGTAAATCTCAGGTTCAAAAAAAACTTGTCGTCACACAACCCTAAGGGAACAGGCAGGTTCTTGCCAGAATGTTGACAGCACTAAATCTTAGTTACAATTAAGTATTTCTTTTCTTAGCAGGATTTTATGAGTAGAATGGCACTGGATTTCTACAAGCAAAACCAGTGTAATACATTGTAATCTCTAAGTAGCATAATACAAAATTTGTACTACCACAAAGTTAAAATTTCTAATCACCTGGACCCTCTGCAGATCAGGTCAAATCTTAGCATGTGGTTTGCTTTATCAACCTAACAATCATAATCTAGACTCAAAAACCATATAAAAGAACTTAAGTCACTCACTCAGTCCTCAGAGGAGCAGATGACAGAGGTGTCCCTTGCCACCAGTGACAGCAGGAGGGGGTCGCATTTCTAGTCCAAGTTCCCACTTGGAGCTTGTAGCTGCTGATTTTCTGGCCGGTGCTCTGGGTGCTGTCAGCTCCCCTGCGCTGTGGCACACTCATCAACAGCACCTGTTTGGCCTCCTGCTGGAGCTTCAAGGCCACCAGGGCAAGGGAGTGATCATCCTGGCGCCCAGGAATCTTCAGACATCTAGGGAGGGAAAGGACAAATCTGTTTGGGCTGCCTGCTTGGTTCACAGGACCTTCAGAGCCTGAGAACGAGAGCAAAGCCACAAATATGTGACCAGCCCAGTCACAGAGGATGGCTCCTCATACAGTGGTGTTGTGCTGACAGGCTCAGAGCAGGGTGGCCAGACATACTTAGTTCCAAGACATTGAAGAGGTTAAGGAGACAGTACTCTCTAATACTAGCAGGATATTATTTTATTCATTTCATGCTGAATTACTATCCAAGTCATTATCCTTCATTCACGAGCATAAGTGGCTGTTGGGGCACATAGTCCCACATTCAAAAAGGGATTCAACACACTTATTGACAGCTGAGCAATGACTGGACAAGAAAGTGTGCTCTGACACCTGTGACATTGTTGTGGGTGCTGGGTGGTATGAGAGCTTTTAGTTCAAATTTGTAGCCTGAATTTTCCACTCTGACTGCGCAGTGGTTTTGCTTGCTGCAGCTGGCAGAGAGAACATGTGCCTGAGTGGGCTCTTGGTCTGATCCAGTGAAATCTTGGAATTCAAGTCCTCTCTCTCACTGGAACTTGACTGCTGACTTTAAGTCTCTTTTGGTTTCACTTAAGAGTTGATCAGACTGTCTCATTTGAAATTGTGTATTGAAAAATGCTTTTGTTATCTAACATGTAATATTCAGACTGGTTGAACTCCATGTTAATTGCAAAACAGATGTGAAAATACCCTCTGAGAATGACAACAATCAGCCAAACATAAATTTGGGTATTACACCAGTGTTATTTATGCCCTTGGTGGGATACTTGGGATGATGATTAATTAATCTTGGAGTTAAGCCATAGTCTTTTAGAGTTAAATAGTAGTATAATTACGTATATTATACATGTTATACTGTGCAAAGCTTAGTCTCTTTCTTACAACTTGTGGATTATTAAAGTATTTGATTCTAAAGCAGTAAGTTGGTCTATCACTGGCACATAGCAATTTCTGTTGTGAAGTAATCTTACAACTTTCTAGGGAAAAATATGTAATTTACTGACCTAAGTATTGAACTTCGGAGTCCACTGTTACATTTACTTTAATATAAAAGCTAGATTCTGCTTACAGAAGCACTTTGTTATGACAGATTTACTGGTTTTGTGAGGTAAGGCCTGGATGAGAGTGTGTTTATTTTTAAGGGAGGATTATATTTTTATACATGTTCAGATTTGGATTCAAGCATATGCAGTTTATCCCTTCCCCTAGGCCAGCTGAGCATTAGGTTTCCATCATAAAAAAGGCTTTTAAAAGAGGGAAAAAGACTTATGTGAAGAAGTTACTGATTGTTTCTGATTAATAGTCACATGCAAAACATAATTACTAATGGCTATTGAAAGGTCTGAATGGGAAATGCAAAACTTGCAAACTGAAATTTAGTGTCTTGTGTGCACTATGGAATATTATTTATGGACGTGAGAAGGGAAAAAAACACCCCAAATTCAGTGGAAACTATTGAAATCCTTGCTGATTTTCAAGAGAAGTTTTGTTTTTATGTAGCTCACTTGAAATGCAGACTGAGTCTTTCGGTGGTGGCCCGAAGGTTAATTTACTCACAAATAACTAGAGTATAATTTTCTTGATGTGTTCTGTGATTCAGAAGATGACAGAGAAATAATGTGTGCCTGCAGGAGGATGATTTTCTGTTTGTTTTGTAGCCATAGGTATGATTCTGAAAGTAGCACAAAATACATCTCTTACATCTGTGTAACCGTTTTGCTGTCAGCAGTCCAGTGACTCTTCTTGGAGAGATAACCCTCAGGAGCTGTAGGAATAGTGTAGTTAACTCTGTAATTATCCAGATTTAGCTGGCTTCTTACAGCTTCAGTCACTCAGGGGATCCATTGATGTGCAAGGTATTCATGCTTTAAAATTTGCTTGAAGGTCTTTACAGACTGATGACTGGCCAGTGACTGGTATGTGCTAAAAGAAAAAAGTGAATTATACTGTATCATGGTGGACTGTATAAAACAATTAAATATTTACATAGTTTAGAGGAGTTGTTTTTCTGCTTAATTTTGAAGAAAATATTGGTTTCTTGTATAGGAAAGTACTTCATGGGATGAAAATTTCATCAGTTTGTGCTTTTGACTTAGGAAGGTGTTTTTAGAAGCATGGACAGTAGGAAATTGCATGCGTCTGAACTATGTCTATGCTGTATCCTACTTGGAGCAACTTTGATTGTCTTCCTAAAGATTTTGTTATTTTGGAAATCACAAAACCTGTTCATTCAGTACCAGTCCTGATGTTTTTTACAGTCTGATTTGTGTAGTTGGTACAATCACCTCCCAGCCAAAGAAGTGCTTAAAAAAACCAATTTAATAAAATGAGCTTTTGGACATTGAGAAAGATATCTGAATTGTGTAGATAGTCAGTTAAGAATTCCCTTTGGTTTTCATGAGCTAAGCTTGTGTCAGGATTTCAGTAGGGGTGCACACTGGGTGAATTTCAGTATAGATCTACATGGTAGATGATTCTGTCCTTGAGGAGAACTTGTTTTCTGAAGTAGCAAAATCATATTTAAGCCTAAATCTACTTTTGCACCTGTCATAAATTTCAATACACACTGAGCCTGAGGATGTGTGGACTCTGAGGAGTGCTCTCAAGCTTACTGTATTTCAGAGAAGTGCAGCTTTGGAAGATGGAAGGAAGAGCTGGGGGTTTTTCTCAGGGACCTTTCCCCAGCTGCTTGTTGGGGTGGTTTTGTCTGACAGCAGATAAGTTTAGTGACTGACTGAGATAATTCTGTGTAAGGAAGCTGTTGCTTGTTTGCCCTGGTAGGCACAATATTTACATTCCTCTGCATGTGCTGGTGGCTTTAGCTGCTGCCTTTCACTCTGAGTAATTAGCCTTTTAGTATTTTCAGTTTTGGAATGTCGTTTTGTTTTTTAGACTTTGCAGTATTTTCAGTTTTCCCCAAAATTTTCACGCAAATTTTGAGAACTGATTTTGTTCCACACTACTTCCAATTGCTAGTTTTGTTAGTATCAGTATTTGGAAGCATCACTCTTTACATCTTCAGCCAGCAATCTTTCTGAGATAAGTATGGTCAGAAACAAAGGCTGTTGGAAAATAAGTAATACAGTTTGGGGTTTTTTTGTGAAGCAGAAAAACTGATAAAATAAAAATGAATAATCTTTCCTATCATATAATTGGGTAAAGCAGCTGAGAACAGTCAGTGTATACAGGATGGAAGCATTGACTTGAATGAGACCAAATTCTTCAAGCACTTCCTTGAGGCAATTTGCAGAAACCAAAAGGATAGTTAGTGATTTCTAAGCTATACAGCTCGGGTTTTTTTAGTTCTTTTGTGCTCAGTGAATAGTCCATAGCTCAGTTTAAGTCTTGTAGATAGCTCAGACTTGTCACTGACAGTGTTGCAGCTCTAGAGAAGTATTTCATGTGGCTGCTTGTTAGGCTGGAACTGTAACTGTTATTCCTGAAGTGGAAGTTGTTTCCTAAGAAAACTTGTCTCTTTTGTGGGATTTTGGTTGCTGTTTGTTATCATTCTTAGTCTAATTTTATCTTCTGTCTAGTACAGATTGTGAATGCCACAAAAAGTCTAGATACAAAGGTGTTTGTAAATGCCAAGGGATTAATTTTGTTTTAAATATAAACTAGTTGGTAGATCATTAGTCTTCTGTTGTCAATATTTAGCCTTGAGACTGATACCTATAAAAACGTTTTTTTTTTTAAAGCTATTTTTTAAAAAAGCTATTAGTGCTAACTAATAAACTGCTACTGCTTTGCTAGCTTGTAAGTTTGTTCTGTTTTTGTATTAAATGACTGAATTTTTTTGAGGTTACAGATAATAAAATTCACTGCAATTGCTTTCAATGCTTCTGCAAGCTTGCATACCTACCCCACACTCAGTCTTCTGTCTCCTTCCTTTTTTTTGCTTTAGTATTTACAGCAGAATTGCTCCCTTTAGTAATTAGGTCATGTATTTGACAGTTGCACCTAAGGTTTTGACATACACCATGGAATTCTCTGCCTACATATATTTCAAATCTATGAAAAACAATCTCTTATAATGACAGTTGGTGATTGAAGTAGAAATGAAATATAGAAACTTTCTTCTTCCTTTTTCCTCATCAGGAAGTATTGATGAAGATGTTGTGGTGATTGAAGCATCGTCCACTCCCCAAGTCACTGCTAACGAAGAAATAAATGTTACCTCAACAGACAGTGAAGTGGAGATTGTCACAGTTGGTGAAAACTACAGGTGTGATGTGTATCTCTTTATATTCATAAAGTTTTGCTTGTCTCTGGGTTTGTCACAATGCTTTGTGCCATTAAAAGCCCATAAGGTAATGTCACTGCTAACCAAAATGCACAGTATGCATTTTTGATTAAAAAAACAAACCAAACCAAACAAAACCCAAGTAACAACCAAAGACTCCAATCCTAAACCCCCAAACAAACTAAGGACAAAAAACCCCAAGCACAGCTTTGCCAAAGCTTGAGAATTGAACTAATCTGGAGTTGCTGAGGTGGCTGTATTAGTGTGATTGATGTGCAGAATTTGAGGGAAGCAAAGCTGCACAGTGAGATCCTAGAGAGAGCATGTGTAGGCTGAGTTGACTATCTAGGGATTAGCTGAGCATTTCTCAGGAAAGCAGCCTACTTTTTTGAAGCTGCTGCTGTATATGCTTTCCTGTTCTTCCAAGAATCTCTGGAAGTTTTGTTCCATATTGTCAGATTTTACGGAATCTATTAAAGTGGAGTTTCTTGAAGAAAACTTCAAATTCAAACCTATTTAAAGCTAGATGCTTGCAAAAAATAAACAGCTTTGTATATTCCTAGCATCAATAAGATGTGTTTTCTGTAATAGTCTTAAAACTTAAAAAAATTAATTCTTTCTTCCCTTAACTTCTGCAGTGCTATAGCCAAAACAGCAGTAGCTCCATGGTGATATGTGCAATGGGTTTTGTTTGTTTTTAGTGAAGTCATTCCCTTTTCTTCACATTTTCCTCTTCTGAATTTCTGAAGTCTGAGTACATTGTTTTTCCAAACTGGAAAATAAGAGCTGCTTGATTGATGTAAATATTGGAGAGTCAAATTTTTTTGGGAGTGTAATGGTAAATACAAGACTGTAAAAATACTATTCCCTTAATGAAAGACTGTATGCTTCAAAGAGGATACACAACCCAAACGATCATTGTCTTGAGTGTTAGGGTTTGCATGGCTAAACTGAACAGAATGGGTGTTATAATACAGAAATAAACCTATCCCTTTCCTTAGATATGGTTACAGGCTCAGGATGTCCTCAAGCCACATTGCATTTTAGTTTAAGTATCATAAAAAGCTGTGTTTGCTCTCCAAAGAGAGGGAGCAAAATAATATTAGAGGGAAAGGTCCAGAGAATTTACACAGTTGTGACATTTTGTAAATTTGAAGTATACAGATTATCATGTACTCTGTCACAGGTTAACATGCAAAAGTATTTAAAGTTTACAAATTTTTGTCTTCATAGGTCTATCATAGTTTATAGACCTGCTGTTCCAGACTGCACAGGAGTAGTGTAGGATTTGGAGACTCTGCAGTTACTATTTAGAAAGCTAAAGCAACTTCAGCTGTAATTGCTGCCAGGCCATGGCTGTAGGGTTTCACAGTGAATTTTTTTTTTTGAAGATAGCTGCATGTACATGGCTTAAAGACCTTTAAACTCTCCATGCTGGGCACTTGCTGTTATGTTCTCTGGTAAAGGCTGCAATAGTGTTTGTAAGTGTGTTTGGTGAAAGTTGAGTCACGGCGTATCTCAATGTAATAAAATGCTTTTCTAATAATAAAAAAGCTCCGAGTAGCTCCTCAGACAGGAGGAGAAGAATTCAGTGATGGCCAGGTGCAGGCCAGTAGCTGAGGTGCTCCCTGTGTCCAGGTCCCGCTCCGCGCTCGGACACTCGCGCTCGCACTGGGGGCCCAGCTCCAGCTCGCACGGCGCGCGGCCGCCGGAGCAGCGCTCCCGCAGCAGGGTCTCCACCGTCATCCAGCCCCTGAGAACGCAGAGCGCCGCCGAAGTCGTGGACCTCACCGTGGATGAAGATGGTGAGTTGCACTGTCAGGGAGATCTCTTCAGGAGCAGGATGGGCAGTGGAAAGGCACTGGAGTTAATGGCATCAGATAAAAAGCACTCTTCTATGAGAATGTCTGATTTCCAAGTTTGTCAGAAAATCCTCTTCTGCTCTTCCTTTCAAAATTTAGAATTTAGCTGTTTTCAATGGGTCTTTTAGATCTAAAGATACAGTTTTTCTTCCAAAGCTGCCTTGGGTGTGTGTCTGAGGGCTGACTCACCAGGCAGAAATTAGAGAACAGGTTGGAACTACTTCTTGAAAAATATGCACTTACTTCAATGCAACACTATAAAAGGAAAGTCTATCATTGCCTATGCTTTGGAATAGTGACTGTTCTTTCAGGCCATGAACTAAAAATAACTTTTAAAAAAAGAAAAAAGCCCAACCCAAAACTAGTAAAGTGTGTTAGGTTTCTGAAGCTGTAACCTTTCATTGGTTCCTAACATTAAAACCTGCTGACACTTAATAAGTCTATTCCTGCTGAAGATTGTAAGAAAAACTTACCAATTATCATAAAATTGGGAGAAAGACAAACTGAAGCTCATGTACGTTTTTGCACGTTTGTATTTGCAGATGGTGATGGTTTTGGGGATTTCTTTGGTGCATGATATTTGTACTGTGAACAGAAGCTTTGTCCTGTTTTGGTGCTGTCCCTGAGTGCATTGCAAGCTTAGTATTGTGCACTATCAAATTCTTCAAGTTGTTGTGGTTTTTGGGGTGGGATGGAGAGTCAGAAAGGCTTGAGAATAATTTTGCTTGGTTAGTGGCTTTTAAGGTAGAGGATGAGTTGATGTACAGATTCTTTATTTTAGGTATTTACTGTGAAATATCCCAGGAGCTCTGTTGTTGAAGGGGTACAGTGTAGGGTTCTGTTGCTTTACTTTACTCTTAAAATTCATATTATAGAATTTAGTCTTGTATTCAGGAACCAAGTTATTTTTAAAATACATTTAAAGTGTTAAAGACTGGCTGTTTCTCCTGCCTTCTAGAGGAAATGCCTAAGATGAATCTTCCAGGATTTAAGGAACGCTATTTTTGGGTTTAGGCATCAAACTTCACACATGAATTAGTGTTAAATGATTGGACTTCTGAATTAACACTGTAAAAGGCAGCTGTGCAGTTTAGCCCAACTTTACCTATTTCATCAAAGATACTGGTCTTAAAACTTGGCTGGCTGATTCCAGCCAGCCAAGCATAAAGATCCTCTCTCCTTCTATCTTCCTGGGCTAATGTCTGGGCAGTAATGTGAGAAATCCAGTTTCTCTTAGCTAGTAGTTCACAATGCACCTAGCCCCCTGTTTTTCATTGTTTTGGGCAGGGGAGAAGCAGAAATGTCTGTAAGGGCTGGTGGCAGAGCCTGAGGGAGCTCAGGGTGGCCACTGGCCTGAGCACTGGCTCATCACTTGTCTTTGTAGGCTGTACCATGTTCTATAAAGTTGCTCTTGTTTTCTGAATTTAAACATTAATACATTTCACCTAAAACGTTGTCCTTAAATAAAACTAGTATATTGGAAGGCCATGTTAAAAGTAAGAGGAATTTAAATGTAGACATCAGGTCATATTTTTTTAATGTGATGAGTTGGAAGACTTATGAGAGAGAAGATACATTTATTCCTTTGCTCACTGAGTTGTTGATACTCCTACTAGACATAGAGAGAAATCTTGAAAACTACTCATGTTTTATTTTGAGACTTTGTGTAAAAGAAGTATTTGAAGTTTTTGATGCCTTTTTTTTTTTCCCTCTGATATCCATGCAGATGTTTTTACTAAAAAAACCTGAGCTGTTTCTGATAATCTTCCCTTTTATGGTATCTTATATTCTTAGTCATGTCATTGCCTTTCATTACTTAAGAAAAATTTCAAACTTATAATCAAAGTCTTTTTCAAAACTGAATTCTAATTATGCCACCAAGTATAGTTTTAAATTTTAACTTGTTTACAATTATCTGGTAAGGGACAAGACTCAACAAGTGCTTTGGTTTTCCAAGATAAATTGCTCACTGTTAGCTTTGCAATATGTAATATGAACAGGTATGTACCTTTAAGAGAAGTCTCAAATATTGATAATCTGCTTTTAGCACGTGTTGAGACTAGAAGCCAAGCTTATCTTGCTAAAGCCTGTAGTACTATGCATCTGGAATGATTGGAGTTTGTAAAGTAGTACTGCTGGTTTAGATGTTATGCTGTTTTTGGTGAGTGGTCTAAAAGTTTTTCTGTTCTTCATAGGCAGTAGAAAGTTATAAGGATAATACTTAATCATGGAGTGGTTTGCCTGTGGATTCATGGAGGATATCAGAAAGGGCTTTTATCATAAAGTACTGAAGTAATTTAATCTCTTTTATAGTAGGGTTTTTTTATCCAGTAAATAAAACTTAAATGTTAGATTTGGTTGACAATTGATTTTATGTTAATTATTAAAACTTGAGTAGATTAAACACAAGAGAATAAAAAAGATTAATTTTCTTTTCACACACAGGCCTGTCAGGTTTTTGTGTTCTGACTTTCTTAGCTTCTGGCAGAGCCAGAATTGAGAATGCCTTGTAAAATGGTTCAAAAGCAGGAACAACAATAAAAAAACCTCAGCAACATTTAAAGGTTAAAGAACATGAAGGCTTTTTTATTTCACCAGAGCCGACAGTTGTGCCAACCACATCAGCTCGAGTGGAGCCGCAGGCCGTGAGTTCTGCTTCCACTACCAGCTCCAGTACGTCTACCTCAGAGCAGGCCTCTGATGCAGCTGCCAGTGTCTCCACCAGCCAGCCCTCTGCAGCACCAGAGACCACTCCCAGTCTCCCCAGTGGCAGCACTGCTGGCACTTCAGCTGGAGGTACGGAATAAGCTTTGAGCTGTTGTGTTGCCTCTGAGTACAAAGGCGGTAGAGGAAGTTAATCAGCGTTCTCTAAATTAAATGCCACGTGAAGTTGTAGTACTGAACCTAACAGTAGTAAGCTGAGAAGACAGGAATCTGAAAAAGACCATGGATTTCTCCATAATAATACAGGAAATTTGCTGGAGCCTTCTGCTTGTGCCTGTTGGAATGATTTGGTTATACGTAATGAACCACATCCTTGCTTTTTGAGGAGGTGGAATGTAGTTCACTGGAATTAAGCCTCTCATTTCAGTGTGTTACAGAGGTGTTATTTCAATGTGTGTTGTGAGAAAGTGAAGGATGTATCTCCTGCTGTGGATAACCCCCGGGAGCACATTTATACAGACCTGCTTAGAGCTGTATATACAGAGAGCACTCATGACATCACTGAAACAAAGCTGCCCTATCTGCAAGTGTGGTGAGGGACAATTAACCTGGGTACATCACAGTTGCACAGGAATTTGAGGTCTCTGCACATTGACCACAGGAACAATTTTTCCTCCTTTCCCTGCTGGTGACGTGCCTTAAATTTGTAGAATAAGACAAGTGTCAGTTCATGTCCTCCAGTGGTTGCCTGACGACCTGACCCATTCAGTTTAGGTTCATTTGGCAGGTATAGCTAAACGCTGCTTTTTGTATCTAGTTTGTTTTGTTATAGTCTAGCTGTGGTTTTCAATTGGTTAAATACTTAATTGTGAGGTACAGGGTGTTTTGTTTCTATTTAAGACACTGCTTTACAGTGATCAGCTTTACTAATTTCTTTCACTTCAATATTAACTGTCTTCAAGATGAAATAAGAAGAGCTGCATCTAATTCAACACTGGAAACTGGCCCTCCGGCCATGCCAAGGCTACCATCGTGCTGCCCCCAGCATTCTCCTTGTGGAGGACCTTCACAGACTCATCATGCATTGGGACACCCACATACAAGCTGCTTCCAGCAGCATGGCCACCACTTCCAGCATCACCACCATCACCACCACAACCCTCACCCAGCTGTCCCGCTGTCTCCTTCGTTCAGTGACTCCAGCTGCCCTGTGGAAAGGCCTCCTCCTGTGCCTGCCCCCTGTGGAGCAAGCAGCAGTTCTGGCACCAGTTACCACGAGCAGGCATGTTTAATCCTTGTGACTCACAATCACACCTTCTGACTTGGGATTTCAAGTTGTTCCAGATAGG
>NW_024503679.1:3889272-4014438 GCF_017590055.1 Onychostruthus taczanowskii | reverse complement strand
AACAACAAAAAAAAAAAAAAAAAAAAAAAAAAAAAAAAAAAAAAAAAAAAAAAAAACATTTAAAAAAAAAAAAAAAACAAAAAAAAAAAAAAAAAAAAAAAAAAAAAAAAAAAACCAAAAAAAACCAAAACAAACAAAACCCCCATCAAACAAAACAAAACGACAAACCAACAACAGCAAAAAAAAACCCACATCTATTTCTCAGAAGAGTTGCAAAAGCAGAGGGGAAAGAGACAGAATCATCTTAATGCCCCTGAGGTGTGTTTAGGACTGTGATCATCACCTGAACACCCCAAAGCACTTGTGAAAAGCAACTACACAGTACAGTGAGACTGGTGATATTCACTGAATAAAACAGGAGTAGAACTAAAGCCTTTTCTGACCTGTCTTGACAAGTGAACCAGAAGAAATGTATACCTTTCATTTACTTGTTATTGCATTGAGCTGGAGGTGTGTTTTTATGGAATACAGAATTGTTTTGACAAGTGTTTGAAAACATCCTGAAAATTTGGGAGGGCATATGGAGAAGGGGAAAAGGATGGTATTGCTTTTCTTTGTTTTACTAGACAGGTACTATTCTGATGAGTCAGTCATATGCAATAGTTCATAAAAGTTACATTTTAAAAGATCATTGTAGCAGATCCACAGCTACTCTAAAGATTTACCTTAAACATGTCTAACAGGATCTCCTTTTTGACTTCCAGCCTTTCAAAAGCCTGTTTCTCTTTTATGATATTTTTACAACGGTTCTCTAGTAGTGGGAATTCAGTACTAGATACACTTCTAGATAAAAAGACACAGGCAAAAGAAATATAAATTAATTATTTTGATACTCCCATTTTTCTAATTTGAAAAATGAATGTGTTGTGATTTGTCATAGTACTTTTTTTCTTAGTTACTTACAAACAGCTGTATTTTCAGACACTAAACCCAGAAACACAGATAGTACCACCCTGAAAAAACCCATTGCAATCATTCCTTTGAATGTCTGCAACAGTCTTTGACACAATTAAATATCTGGAAGACCTATAGCTCAAAATATATGTATGATTTAAGAAAAAAAAACAAACCAAGGAGAAAAAAGGCTCAACTCAGCCACAAGAGCCAGTTTATCAGCTCATGCAGATTCAGTATGCTCCCTGCCTACAGAAGGATAAACAAGGAAAAAAACAGAATTGTAAAGTTGTGCACAAGGATTAGAAAAGTAGAAAACACCTAGACAAGTTCATGCATTTGTGTCCTTTCTACACGACGATGGCCCCTGGAAATCAAACTTGCAGGAGTCTTCAAGGAAACCATCTCCTTGGCCACACAGGAACTTCAGAAACTTCAACCCAGAAATGCAGAGCATTTTTTCCACAGAACAGCTTCAACTCTTACAGAGCAGGTGTCTGAACACTGCTTCTGAATTTAAATATATACACACACTCATGTGAACTGCATATACAGAAAACTATGTTTCAAATCATATTAGAATCAGAATTGTACTTTTAACACTCAGAAACAAACAAAATAATTCTAGTACTGATCTTTAATAGGAGTATTAAATTTCTACGACACTAATTTTACCTGTCTTCAATATACATGTCATAATAAAATCCATTCTCAACTGGTGGTCCATAGCATAAGCAGCCCCCAAAATGTCCTTCCATGGCCTCTCCAAGAATGTGAGCACTTGAATGCCAATACACCTGTAAATGAAGTCAGCTGAGCAAATCATGAGGTCAATGGCATTGTGTAACTAAAAAGAAAAGAACAAAACTAGAGATATCTGCAGATAGGACACAGACTGGAACCAATGTTGTTCAAATTTTGAGAGAAGTAAAACAACTTTATATTACTCATATAGAGTAATATATGAATAGTAGAGTAATATATCTTCAAAATGAAAAGATAATGGCAGATGTAGCACTAAAGGCCCACCATACTTCAGTCTGAAAGAGGATGACTATATCTCTGCACAACTCCTTCAACTTAATTACTGTACCTTGTTTATTTATAAGTTAATATCAGTTGTGCACCACTGACCACTAATCACATCCAAAGCAATGTAGCCAATTAGATTGCCATTGCTCACATTCAGTACATTTATTAATGGGTCTGTAAACTACATTACCTGAAATGTCAGAAGAGGGAAGCCAACAATACAGTAGATCAATACTAGTCTGATGTTCTGACTTCTTATTAATTGAGACTATTTCAGAGCTACTGCTACAAGATAAAGCCTTGACAGGCTCCTGAAATATCTCCAACAAGCTTAGTCACATGAATAATTCTTTGACAAAACTGAAGTCCAATCCTAGCATAACATAACATAAGATTCAGACTGAATACCATTACAGAAAAATCTCAATCAAGTTGCTAAGTACACGTATATTTTAATTGACTAAGAAATGTCTACTTAAGGATCTAATAAAGAGTGGCACTACAAGGGCGTGTAAATTTTATTTATGACTCAAGTCTAATACTGGACAGCTTTGAGAAAACAGTAGTGACTGCCTCCCTTTGCTTTCACTGTCTGATCTTCAAATGCAGTGAGCCAAACCACAGACTGTTTCAAGTTAACATATAAATCAAGGCTTTCTGGACAAACTCCTTTGAGAAATAACTTGTTTATGTAAAAGAGAAGGAAGAAAAGGACACAAATATTTTACTTACTCTCAGACTAAAGGCACTTACTATCTAATCTTTGTGAATCATAGGAAATACATTACTTGAGTAGTTTTGTGGGTTTTTTTAATATAAGATTTTTAAAGCTTAATGCTGCAATCAATTTCATGCCATTAGTTTCTTTAATCAAGCAGAAACCAGAGTGTTTACTCACAGCTTTGGCTTCTTCATTATCAAAGGTGAGCAGCTCTAGAGTACAATCTCCCTCCAGCGGACGGTCCAGATCCCAGAGTTCACCATTCACTTTGGCTATGACTGCATTTGAAGCCAACACTTGACTGAAGAAACAGAAGAGACACGAGACAAGAATATTTAGGTTCAGATTTGTAAAAGACTTTAGGTTTCTAAACCTCATGAGACCACATCCACATCTTGTAGCACCTGAAGACAGTAAACTTTTGTTTCTGTGGTCTTAAACACTTGCCCACTTTTAAGGTATAGAACCTTAAGGTCTTGAGAGGTTTTGTTCAACACTTTTCAGTGCTGGGGATCTGGAAGAAAGGTTGCTCCTTACAACAGGTTCTACTGATTCTGCTCACTCACAGAACTTCTGATGTCTCTTAATTCCCAGCAGTGTCACAGATTTGATTGGAAGCATTATGATCCCAGCACAGAATCCCAAGTATCAGAACTGTAACCAACTGTTTCTACCACATGGAGCTGAAGTGCCAACGCTTTCCAAGCAAACCAGTTTAAGGGAGCCACCACCCACTGACAGTGACATATACTTCATATAACAAGGTAAGAGACAAATAATAGTAACAGTTTTATCACTACTACAAAAGTACAACTCCTTGAATGTGCAGGTTACCTAATTCCTACAGCTAATTGATATGGCGTGGTTTTCCAAGATTCTGCTTCAACTGTCTCCCCATCTGTCAGAGTAATTTTGATAGATTTGCTCTGGTTGGCTGCTCTGTAAGCTAGCAAAGCATCATGTTCTTTTTTCAGTGCTTCATAAAGCTTCAGTCTGTCTTCTATGAAGCTAGGCACACACTGGAGCTGTAAGACATAAATTCGATCATATACACACATATGAGACAAAGAGAATAAAAGGATTCACAGTGTTGGTGCATCCCCAGAGGTTCCAACTTGTCCAGATTTAACTGTACTAGAATTTACACTAAAAATCAGTATTGCATTTATAAATAATAATACACAAGATAGCCCCTTCAAGTATACTGATTTTTTATTTTCCATGCACTTTCATCAGTCTGGGCCTAAATGGGTCTATGAGCTGGACCTCAGAAAGCAGCTTATATTCCTGACCCAAAATTTGCATTTGACAGATGTCCTGGAGAAATCTGGATCACTCCAACAAGCCCTCACTTCTGCCACTACATTCAAAGCATCAGATTCAAGTTAGACAGTTCACATAAAGGTTCCTGTATTTTAGCTTAAGGTGAGTTATTAAGCTCTATTGTACTACAGCAGGGCTGCCAATATCCCTTCAGCCATCATGAATGCTCATGAACCATCACCCTCCTTAGGCACCACAAAAACATGACCTTTATTTTCCAATAACCCAAATCCTTTCGTTACATAAAATGTAGAAATCTAATAATGTATCAGTAACCCTACTAATGCAAGATTAAGCTCTTGAATAATGTGAGGTTTTTTCCTCGGTGCTATAGCAAGCTTTCTTCCCAAAAGCTGGGATTTCAAAATACAGCAAAGTATTACAGATTTGAGAGCCTTTTCTGACCCTGGTCAAATACCACTCCTATTACTATGTGGTATTAAAGAACCACTTACATCATTGTGGTGTTGGTTCACAGCTTCATCTTCCTTTTTCTTTTCCTCTTTAATTTGATTCACTGCATCAGCTGAGCTTGCACTGGAGACTTTCTGAAAACAGTGAGAATACAAAGTATACCTGTACTATACCTTTGCCTTTTTTCCCCCAGCAATCATCAGAAAAAACCAAACCAGTATAATATTGGGCTGAAAAGGCAATTACAGGGAATAAGGTATATCCTCAGTACCAAGACTTCTCATGGCACATCTAAACTGCATCTTTTTGATGTTGTGCAGATACAGCAATGCTGCTCACCGCAGTCCTCTCAACACAATTTCCCAAATTTTACTACTACAACTATCACCAGCAAAATCGCCCCAGAGAGGCCGTTG
Organism: Onychostruthus taczanowskii; assembly: GCF_017590055.1. Taxonomy (NCBI): domain Eukaryota; kingdom Metazoa; phylum Chordata; class Aves; order Passeriformes; family Passeridae; genus Onychostruthus; species Onychostruthus taczanowskii. The sequence continues at coordinate 4,009,638 of NW_024503679.1, read as the reverse complement.
GACATCAAAGCAGAGCAGTGAGCAGTCACAGCAGCTTTCAAGTGTGTGCTACCTCCAACAGGTTGCCCAGTGATGCTGTGCTTGCCTCATCCCTGGCAGTGTTCACGTCCAGGCTGGATGGGGCTCTGATCAATCTGGTCTAGTGGAAGATGTCCCTGCCCATGGCAAGGGGCTTGGAACGAGATGATCTTTAGGGTCTTTCCCAACGCAAACCATTCTATGATTCTGTCAACCCGCCGCCTTGGCACAAGGGCAGAGACCACTGCCCAGTGCTACGGGCAGACACCGCGACAGGCTTCTGCTCCCGGGGGCTGGGCACAGGCGGCTCGGCCCCGTGAATGTCCCTGTCCCGTCCCTTCCCTTCCCGCCCGCGGAGGCCCGGCCCGCCCGGGGTCACCGTCCCGTCCCCGCTCCGAGCGGCCCGGGCGCTACCTCTCCGCCGGCCGGGGGCTGCGCCGGCGCCGCCCGGCCCAGCTCGGCCGCCAGGCTGCGGCGCAGGTGCAGCAGGCGGTAGCGCAGCTTCTCGTTCTCGGCCCGCAGCCGCTGCAGCTCGGGGCTGGCGCTGCCGGGGCAGTGCAGCTCCTGCGGCTCCTTCAGCCGGCCGACCTCCGCCGCCAGCCAGCGCAGCTCCCGCTCCTGCCGCGCCAGCCGCAGCTCGGCCGCCTCGGCTGTCCCCGCCGCCACCGCCATGTTGGCCCCGGCGCGCTCCGCCCCGGCCCGGCCGGCCCCGCCCGCTGCCGCCGGAGCCCGCCCGGGCGCGGCGCGGCTGCGGGACCGTGCGGAGGGATCGTGTTCCCGTCGCTCTTTCTTCTAATTGAGCAAAAGGCTCTTTAGAGCCCCTGCTGCTGTGCTGGTGATTAACTAACCTACCCGAAGCCGGTGAGCAACTGGGAAGTGTCGATATCCGCAGAATCAATTGGGGTGGAAAAGACCTCTGAGATCATCGAGCCCAACCTATGACCGAGGACCTCCGCATCAACTGGACCATGGCTCCATGTGCCACATTCAGCCTTTCCTTAAACGCTGTATGAAAGAATGTCATTGTTAAAACGTGTTGGTCAGATTGCATTCTTAATTTACTTCAATGTCAAATAAACACTGCCAGAGCTTATTTATAGTGGATGCTTCCTGGCTGACACCATTTCTTATGAAATCAGACTGATTGAAATTATTCAGCATCTTAGCACAAATTGCAGAACTTAGCACGAAGGTAAATAATTTGAAGAGGTTTGAGTTGCCAGATGTTAGGACTCAGAGCTTGGGAGGATTGTACAACTCCTATTGCACAGCCCAACAGTCTGCTGCATCGTTTACAGGTCATTGCAGTTAAATGCCTCAGTTCCTTACCATGGGAAAAGAACAGCTCTCCATCACAAATCTTTCATATCCAGCATGTACTTCCATGTATCCTTTTGTCTTAAACACTTCCTTGGCATCTTCAATTTATCTAGTTTCCTCCCTTGACTGTACTTCACACTCACTTTTCTGTGTTCAGTTTCTCAACACACACTTTCAAATTTTTGCCTTTAACCTATACTCAGACTTTAAAAGGCGTGGGGTTTTATTACCAAATTGGCAATTACCAAATCGGAATTTTAGCATTTTATTCTTCTATTTACACAGTGGAAAATAACTTTATGGTTTGTGAGAAGGCAAAGAGATAAATTATGTAATTGTTTGCAACTTGATACATTTCCTATATCACCCATTCTTCTTTGTGATTTTAAGATTATATAAGAATATATTTGAGGTTATAAGAATATATTCTTTTACCAACAAAAATAATGGGGAGATTTCTGGCTCAAAACATTATACTCCCTTAGAAGAAAAAAGTAAATTATTCAGTGCATCAAGTCCAAAAACACTCCTATAGTGTATAATCACAAATTTTAGGTTAATGTACCTCAGCAAACTGATAACAATGCACTTTTTCCACTTGAAGCAATTCTTCCTTCCTTTCCTGAAGAGATGCATCTTGACAACACCTATGTCTATCCCTCACTATAGCAAGGTAGTGTATCTTTGAGGTTGGATTGGCAAGTGTGAAAGTAAAACATAGTCTATAGCTTCCTTTAGAAATCCATTTAATTATTAATTTGATAGTTTACCTGTTCTTTTAATTTTTAAATTCACTACGGTGCAGAATTAATTACTGTGCTTAGGATACTGATGACAAGCAGTGTTACCAGCACAATAAAATAAACCCAGATTTGTTTTTAAATTAAACTCTGAGAAATGTATTCAGGTTATATCCTCTGTATCTCATCTTTGGGTAGTGCCTTATGAACTCAAACACATGTAACTTTGGGCTTGCTCTAGCATTTAGTGAAGTCATGGAAGAACTTCCCCTCTGAAGCTGTAGAGGCTGAGAAGGCTGATTCAGAGGATGCTGTCTAACATATGTGGAGTACCAGTATCCTCCATCGGGATCTTTTATCTGCTGAGATAATGTGGTGTTAATTAGTAGAACTTCTGAGGCAGAAAAAATTTGAAGAGAGAAAAAAAATCGTACTGCCTCTATGGATGTTCAACACCAGAGGGAATTCTGAGAATTCAAGAGCTTCTCCTTTCAAAGGCTACCTAGAAGACATGCCAGATAGGTTGGCTACTTTCTCTGCCCTCTGCAGATGACCCTGGTTTAGCTGTGCTCCCTGTCTCATGGTTAGGATGGCTCATGGTTGGGATAGCAGCTGCTTTGTACCATCTCTGTCCCTCCAGAGGGTCCTCTCTGGTGTGTGATGTCGTGCAGAGCACAGGGAGCTCCACCTGAGGTGATCACAGGAGCGTGAGAACCTCACTGCTGTGGCCAATAAGCCATAACATTGTAAACTGGGATCATTAATATTGCTTCAAACAAAACACAATCCCATGGTCCTCGCTCCACATGATGTGTCACACAGAGGCTTGTTGTATCTGCAAACAGCCACAAGGTGACAGGCAATGCTGCCAAACAATTCTGTGAAGCCTCGCTGGCTAACTGGATGCTCACATACACAATAAAATTCCTGCATTATGATATGGTCAGTGGTCAGCTTTAATGTTAACTGATAAGTACTTGAATTTTTGGAAACAGAAGAAGCCTGACAGGAGGATACAGTGGTTGCAACTTAAAGATCACAAGAACAGAAAATATTCTAAAACTCATTGGACTAAAAGCTTGGCAAAATATTTTTGTTTGCTCCACGACAGATAAACTACCCTTTAGAAAAGTGCAGGTAAGGCCACACGAGCAAGGCCATGGATGCATTATCAGTTGGCAGCAATAGAAATAGAAAAAATAGACTAAGAAACAGGAGGAAGAGGCAGGAAGAATTCATAGCTTTTCTGTACAGGGAATTGATGTTGACAGAAAGTATGAAAACAAGACCGAGAAGTCCACGTACTAAGGAGCATTTGCATAAGGGAGGTTATGTAATGTGTGATCCTCAATGAATGATTATCAGTGGCAGAACACCTCCACTGGGATTGCAGTAATCTCCACTGTTAAACCTGGCTCAGGAAATGGACGCTACATGATTTATTTTGCTTGCAAATGACACAAAAATCCAGACATGCAGAAATGCTGTTATTCTTAGTAGTTACATATTTACCTTCACAACAAAGGTCTTATTCTGTAACCTTTTTTTTAACCTTTTGCATATAGGTTTACAAAATATATACAGAAACATGTTTCTAAGTGTGTAATTTTATTGCATATTAAAGCTAATATTTTATGGAAGAACAAGAAGTGGAGGACATTTGTACTGTGGTTTGGGTATGGCCTCTGAGGAATATAAAATCAAAGTGTACAAAGGATGCTTTATTTTATGTCCTGCACCAGCTTGTACAGATTATTTCAGTTTGATCAGCTGTCTTCTAGAATGAATTATTTTTTGCAAAGGGATATCTTTGAAGATCAGTTACAGAATTAAAAAGTAACAGTAACTAAGCAATTCTCAGTCTCATCATTACGGTTCAGAAGCTGTTAACAGTTGTAAAGGGCTAATTAGTGTAATGTAATCCTCTTAGGAGGCTGCAGGCATTGAGCTAGATTTCTTTATAATTTGTATGTAGGCCTTCTTTATTCCATTGGAATTACAATAATCACAGACAGCAGTATGTATTTGCATTCTAGCCATCCACATTATGTATATTTTGCATGCTGAATACTGCACAATATATGCAGCAGCAGAATTTTCTATTTTCTATTTAAATATCAAAATGTTTGGAAGAACAGCCAAGTCTTGGTTTTACAACTGTGCAAAATCTACCAGAAGAGAAAATGAAAACAGGAGTAAGTGGCTTTCTGAAATCCCAAGCAATCAGCGAGAGAAAATACTGGAAGAGCTGGATGTGAACAAAGTGCTGTCATATTTAGTTTACAAGAGAATCTTTTCCTTGGAGGAATACAAAGACATTTGGTCCCAGGAGAGCTACAAGAAGAGAACTGAATATTTTCTAGATAAACTCTATTTAAAAGGCCCAGGTGCTTTCTCTGCCTTTTGTTCCATTTTGGAGGAGGTCTCTCCTAACTTGCTGACATGCTTTCTCCTTGGCTATGAAGGTAAGGTCACTCTCTGCTCTGAAATGCTTAAGTGTATATTGGTAATGTCTTGCAATCCTTTGACACTAATAGTTATTTGCTATAATTAGTGTTTACTTTCTCTCTTGCACTAAACCAGAGATAGTATTTGCTGCCTTTATAGTTCTTTGTTATGAAAGAGAAAATAATCGGGAGAAAAACCATTAAATATATTTTAGTGTTATACTTAGAATTTTTAACCTGATAAAATGCTGAATATTCAAATTGCTGCTACTAATAAATGAAAGTCAGGATATGAAAAAGGATTTCTAGGTATTACTGATAATGCTTAGATAAGAAATGTAACACTGCTCATTTACGTTCCTGAAATATTTTAAAAAAGACTGAGAAGTTCTGGAGGCAAAAGCTCGAGTAAGTGATCCTGTTCACATTTTTCTTGTTAGTTATTGTATCTGTCTGGAAACAACTGTGTGACAAAGGATTGAATTACGAAATATCAACAATAGAAGTGAATCAAATGGTTATCTGGGCATCAGGCACTATCTGTACTTATTTGCGGAACAATATTTTGCTAGATATTAGCAAAGATAATGCGGAAAACGTGTAGAGTGCTTACAGTTATATCTTACTGACCTATTTTTATTTTTTGTGTCTGTTATATTCTAAATTTCAGTCTATCAAGTCAGCTAGAGTTTTTCTCAGCAATGACTGCAGGGTTGTGCTCAAAGGTTATATAGAGAATGTCCTTTTAGAATGTAATTAAAATAGTCACATCTTTCACCAATCTATTCAGTACCGAGTTTAAACACCTTAAAATTACAACTATTTATAAATAAAAGAAGTAAATCTGAGTCCTGTAAAAATATTAATAAACTAAACATGAAAAATTGAAATATAAAATCATTTTGACCTTTAAAATAACTAGATTGTGCCCTCTCTTGACAACCTGATTACTTTTGAAATTGACAGTTGGAGCTCTAATTACATGAGAAAGCAACAGACATTTTACCCTAATTTAATTATGAAAGATGCCCATTTAATGTAATTTTTCAAGATCAGTTTACAGTAAAGTTTTATGGCAGTAACAAGAAAATCAAAGGAGGTTCACAAATGTTGTTGGGGAATTTAATACATGTGCAATGTACTTCACAGACTACAGTGTTATAAAAAGACTATCTAGGTCCTCTTTATGCTATTATTTTTTTAGAAAAACATATAAATATAAATATAAATATAAATACAATTGATTATAAATACATTATAATTATAAAGCCAGGTCTTTTGGAATACACTTTTTGGAATGAAGTTTGGGCTTCCTCTGAAATAATTGAAGGGAGGTTTTTATTCTATGCCACCTAAACCGATCATGCAGGGGCCTGTCACAGAACAGATTTCAATCTTCCAGTGGGTACAAGGTTTGGGGGTAGTACTGCTCTAAAGGGGGATGGCCTCAGCAGCGGGGTGCAAGTCAAGGACTCTGACTCCCTGACAGCATCACAGGAGATACAGAGAAAAAGGAGAAAGCAAATGCCACACATTTCCAAAAGAGTAAAGGATACTGGTGGAACAGCGTCCCCAATCCATTCTGTCTGTCTGTGCCTTGTGCAGGCAGAAAAATGCCTCAGGCTGCCTTAGCTCAGCCACTGTTACACTCTTTCTTCCTTCCCCTCCCCCAGCAGTACTTATCAAATGTGCAAAGCTAGTTTTAGCATCTGTTTTTGCTAGTAATAATTGACTGGATAACAGGCAAAGAAAAACACATCCTATATATTCACATTAATTCATGCAAACAATCTGTTTAAATTCATGAATACATATGTTGCAGATTCAAATAAATGCATTATGTGTTATGGCATTGTGGATTTTTATAGATCCATTTTGATAAACCATGTTACAAGGTGCACAGAAAGATATGATGAAAAAAAACATTGTTCATTATTTCCATTAGAATAATTTTCTTCTACACCCTCTAAAAGCTGACTGAGAGGGCAAAGGAATCAAAAGGAAGGAATGCAGTCTAGATGCATGAGGAGAAGCTGCTATGCCTGTGCTATGTGGCATCAACACCCAGCTACCAGAGCAGTGCCATCCTGCCCACTGCACTTGTTAAAGACACTCTTTATGGCAGGCTGACTGAGCACACAGAATGGAATCAATCTCTCTTATTGATCAGCTGCATGTACAGTGGGGCCAACTTCTGTTCTCAGGGCCTGGCCCTGTTGGCAGATACGGTTATTTTAATGGGTTTCCATTGTCTGCATGCCCTACAGAAAGAACCATTTGACAGGTGCTGGAAATGTGGCATGACTCCAAGAGGTCACTCAGGCTGTGGGCTAATATAGCTCACTGCAAAAACTGTGAACTGTGCTAGTGACATGTGGCCACTGAAGGATGTACTGTTGCTTGTTAACATAATTGTTTTAACACCACTTTGAACTCTTTCACCTCGTTATTTCAAAGAATTACCTCACAGTAACTTAAGGGGTGTTACAACACTACTGATGCCTCAAGATTAGTGACTTGATTCCTTTACTTACAATTCTCCCTATAATACAAAACAAAGCCCCTAGTGATTTCATGGGGAGAAACAGTTGGTTACTACTTGCCCATGTGATACAATGGAAAGTCAGTTCCTCATTGGCCAGACAGAATTTTATATGGAGTAAGACTTTTTATTATTTCCAAATTTCTGTAAATTGTCTGACCTGTATATCTCATGTCTATTGGAAATATGAATAGGGAAACAACTTTATGAATATAAGGACAAAAGACATTGTGCTTACCTAAACCAGCCACTTATCCAAATGTAACATCACTTAGAGAATTACATCAAACTGTAGATGTTATTTTGAATTATGCATCAGCTAATTCATTAGAGAAATTTCTTTGTTATCCAGACCGTATGCGTTTCCCAGCGTTATCAGAGCAAACAAAACTGAGAGCTGGAGCAGAGATGGAGCTCCATGAAACCTGTCAGATGAGTGACCAAGAAGGAAGCCTTTCTGCTGAGGAGCAACTGAACCAATCATTCAACAAATACAGGTTAAAATTATCACTGTCATGATGTTTTTAGTAATCACAACATTTCCCATGAGTTAATTTCAGTATAATTTCTGAAGCTTTAACTGCATTTGATTTTACCTGGTATTTGTAAAGTACAATTCTGCTTTGTATAAAGAACATTTTTGGATGTTGATTTTTGGATGCTGTTGAATGCTGGGAATCATCCCTGCTCTTTGCTACAGGTATTCAGTAGTGATGTAATGCATTGATGACATTGCTAGTTTTTGGTGTTCAAGGGCTAAGTACATGTGTAGAAGAATATTTTACTCCTACATTTTCTTGGAGTGTGGCAGACAGCCTAAGTTACTATCACACTTTCTGTTACTTTTTACTTTTCAGATTAATAGAAACTGAGGAAGATCTGTGTAAGAACATGTAACCTGATACATGCTGTGGTACTGGGATTTAAGTCCCTTCTTCAGAAATTTGAACATAAAAAGAGGAGAAATAAAGCATTTTAGCATTGGAAAATGCTAAAATGCTTCATTTTATGTAGTTAGTATTCCGTTCCAGCATTTGCAGTTGTGTGTTTGGAGTCATGCTTTGCCTGATTTGATAAGGAATCTAGCTGAGAATGGACTATAGCTCACAATAGCTCAGTTGGTTAGAAAAAGGTGCTAATAACCCAACCAAGGCTGCGGGTTCAATCCCTGGATGTGATTGCCTTAGGTCGCTTAAGAGTTGGACTTGATGTGTGCCCCTTTCAACTCAAAACATTCTGGAATCTGTCATTTGGAAATTAACATTTTGCACAGGGAAACAAAGCTTATGTGTGGCAAAACTTCACTGCTAATTATAAGTTTTATTGTAAAGGTGACGGTCTTGGCCTTGCTTTAAATAACGAAAAATAATGTGTACAAAGCATGTAAACAGCACTTATTCAGAAAGAAGTGCAGAGTTAAGCCACACCAAAGATTTTTATGATTTTTTGGATAGCCATATATTGGCATCTGACACCTCTAAACATCATTACTCATTTAGGTAGTAGAGTGTTTATGTCATTTTTTGCATGTGTTTTGTGTTCCTTCAGAAACTTAGTAACAATAATAAAAAGCATCAACAAATGCAGCATTTGGCAGTTAATACTTAACACCAGTACTTGTCTCCACTAAAGCCCTGTTCAATGGGACCACTAGATGGTACTGCACCACAGTACAATTCCTTGGCTGCCTATTTGAAATTATAACTGTGAATGATTATTTGCAATTGCAACAATAGCATAATGACTTGTTTGCCCAGTTTTCCTAGGCACAATACACACACACACACAGACAGATGCAGAGGATACACATAGGACTTTTAAAAGCATTTCTTGGTTTGATTTGCTAGCATCAATAAAGAGCCTCTGTTCCTTATCAACCCATACAAATGTAACTTTGATGTTTCAAAGGCACAGTGGCAAATACTTCCTTTCCTTCACTGAATGTGGCAAACAAAATTCAGAGACTGTCTTGCCCGAGAGGAATAAATGGCACCCAAACACAAACCAGTGAAGAGTATGAGCCCAAATTCAGAGGTGTGATAATTCTCACACTTCAGGAATTTTGAATTCCTTGCTATTTGGAGACCTTCATACCCACGCTCCATATGCAAATGGCAAAGTTAAGTGCACTGTAGTGGTAAATCAAGCCCGTGAAGTCCAAACCAAGTAAAAAAGCCACAGCTGTTCAAACATCCAGGTTTTATTTGTCTGGCTATATTCATTCACCTCCAACAGACTAATATACAATTCCTTTTTCTGCATGTTTACGAAAACAAATCATATTACCACAGACTTTCTACTCATCTTCTGTAGTTTCCCTACTGAACTCCTGTATTGGGTCCTGAGTACTGGGTCACAAGGCTGTGTATTGTTAGTTATTTGTGCTCTAAAACACTTTTTCTATGTCCCAAAACATTACTTTAGCAAAGGGTATTAGTGTCCTACCTTCTTTGTGAAGTCAGACTTTTGAAGTTCATTCTTTCTTATGTGTGTCTGATCACATGAAAAGGGATATGTAACAGAGGGGTCAAATCACATGACAAAGAATCTAAGTGTGGACTGCATATAGAAAAAATCCCTTTTGAGAAGACCTCAGTTAATGTACAATCTTGATGGAAATCATACAGTCCTCCACTGCTGGGAAATGCCTAATAATCACCTCACTCCCCTGTGTGTCAGGAACAGAGGAAGACACACATCAGGTTGGTCAGCTCTTGCTGGAGTGCAGATCCCAGTGCAAGGGAGGGAGCACAGCACAGAACTGCAGATGATTCTTACACAGGAAATCCCAGACCTTTACAGACCCATGCTGAGTGCCACATTCCCCAGCACCAAGGCTTCAGCCATGGGAGCATTGGGGCAATACAGAGACAAGTCACCAGCAGAATTCTGCAGGGGATTGTTTTTCCTAACAAACTCAAAAATTGATCGGAAGAAGATCTTAGCAGTGATGTGGAAAAAATTTGCTGAGGATATACATTTACTCATTGTAGATAGTGTGATAGTGTAGATAGTCTTCTGTGCACAGAACTGTAAATGGGCCTTAAGATAAGGGACTGGTTAATAAAATGGCAGAGGAAATTCAGTGTAGATAAATGTGAAATTATATATGTGGGATAGTGTTCTTGGCTTTATGAATACAGCGATGAACTCTGAGTTGCCTGTTACCACTCAAAGTTTCGGATTTTGACAGATAGACAGTTTCATAAAAATGTCAATTCAGTGCATGGCAGCAATCCAAAAATACAAATGTTTGTTAGCAAAGGAAAAATAACAAGACAGGAAATAAAATTATGCCAGTCAATAAAGCCACAATTTGCTCACACCTAGAATACTGTGTGCTGCTCTGGTGCTTGCACCTTGTATTTTCCTACTTCCTGTGATTACTTAGAGAAGTAGTTAGTCCACAAAGAGGTTTTAGATGTGCTTGGAGTACAGAGCTCCTTAATGAATGGTCATGTTTTTCTCCACATCTGAATGATTTGGAGGGGGATTGGAAATAGAAAAAAAATCCTGCTCTCCTAATGACATTTATGTGGGAAGAATCTATAAGAGAAAATTCTCATTGATTATGCACCTCCTCGTGGATGGTATTCTGCAAGAGAGGATGCACTGAGCCAATGCAATCAAGGATCAAGAAAAACAGCCATTTCTTGCCAGCAAATACTGAGACAAAACCTTGACTGGCTTCCTCCAAACACCTGCTACTTGGCATGCCCAAGTCACTGCCAGTGTTCCTGCTTTGAGGCTGCCATCCCTAATTTTGCATGTCTTTTCAGAGCAAATGTGCTTTACAAAGTGGGAGGTAATACTACAGGTAACATACATATGGAAAGGTTTTATTCAGATTACACCTGGACACAATTGTTTATTGAGGTTCAAGAGATTAGATTTTGATGAACCAAGGGACCGCACTCCTTTGTGTCTTTACCACCTGGTATTTTTATGACATGCATCAACAATACAAATCAGGTGACAATATGTAACAATTGTCACCATTGGCTTGTGGCTTTTGGCATCACAGCAGTCATGTCAAGGTCAATTCATCCAGCAGCATTGGCTTATTTGACAGGAAGCTGCTTATCTCAGTTTGAAACCTGGAACAGATTAGCCATGGCTATAGACAGCAGTAGAAAGAAGAGTAAAAGAGAAGTGAAGGAAGAGAAAAGGAAATAAACAGCAGAGAATAAGTGTCTTTCCCCAGTATTACGGGTATTTCCACTTTAGAAATACCATTTTAAGTACTTTTCAGTCTCTTATTTTAATTTCTTGCAACTGTTGACACATTAGCATCTATCAGACCCTGTAGTTAATTGTACTGTAAATACAGATGTTGTAATAATGACCAAACTCTTTCTTTAGTAACCTGGTCACCTCAGGGAAATCTACATTTCCTCTATATAAATTGTCACTTCAGTAAACTGCTCCCCATGCTACATAACATGTAAAATATGAGAAGTTCTGTGATATTATAGATAACTAAATGGCTCTTGTGACTGAAGTAGCAGTTGCTTATGTAACTACACTTTTACAGAATTTTTTTTTGCCACAAAAGATACCAACTGTGGCAACCATTACCATAGCAATGCATTATGTATGCTTCCTCACACAATATCCCATGTCTCAAATTATCCAGACCTCACTTGTCTATTCTCCCTGAATTCTGCTTTCAAAAAAACCTAAAAGCAAGCTTTTGACCTTGAAAACATTTTTTCAGATCTTTGAATTTCCCTAATTTTTGGCTTTAACCTTTAATTACTGCAGTCTCTAACTTATTTTTGGCTATTCTTGGCAAGGAATGCCTAAAAGATTGTTCTTTGCATCAGAAAACATCAGAGTTCAGTAGTATTCCAGCTAAATCCCACAGTCTGGGAGCTGTGATGGGGCTTCTATATGCATCTTAGGCCTTCTCTTCAGTATCCAGGAGAGCCTTTTTCAATTTCTTGTGCATTCCAGGTACAGCTGGCATTGTTAGAGCAGACCAGACACAGACAGCTGCATTTCCAGCCACCCAACAGTCTTGTTTTAAGATGACTCCTCCCTGCTCCAATGGTTTCCTAAGGGTTTTGACGCAGGCTAATGACATGGAAGTGTCGGGTTTGAGAAGGGCTGGGTGAGGGATGAGCTGGAGCTGGCAGTGTGCATTCCCACTGGCACTGTGCTCATCCATCACTTGGGGGATGTACATATTCTTGCTGTAATTTAATTTACATTTAAACCAGTCTTTGAGTAAGAGATCATAACACGATGACTGCATCTTAGTAAGATTTTCTCACAGAAGCCTTCTGTCTTAAGACTTGGCTATGCTTAGGAAGATTAATTCTGTAATATTAATAACACATTCTTTGCTACTGCCCAGCCCCAACAGCACTGCATCATAAAATTGCCATAAAAATATTTCTCCTATGAGTGCTGTTGGCATATGCTGTGCTTGCATACTTAGGAAAAAATGCATTAAACTATATGTAATAACATAATTTTGACCTTTTTGTCATAGCAATACTTCCATAAAGACATACTTAGATTGTAAACACTTCTAGTCCAGAACAAATCTCTGTCAGTGTTACCTGGGAACTCCAGGCATTGAAATCCTGAAGTAACAATAACACCAAGAATCAGATACTCAGTTTATGAGGGGGGCTAAAAAAATCATTGTTGCTTTTGGTATCGTTTCCAATATATGTACTGAGTACAGTGTTTGAGAAAATTTGTGTTGTGTACAGCATGAATCGTCTTGCAAAGGTCAGCACAAAGTTTTTAGAGTTCCTGCAGGGAGAGTATATGTAGCTGTTTGCTGTGCAAGCTAATGATTTCTCAAGAGGCAGAGAGCTATACACACAATCACTAAAGCAGCCTTTCAATTAATCAAATTACTTTTCTTTCTCCATGTCTTTTAAGACTGATCTGGGAATAAAGCAAAGCATTAAAGTGAGAACATTTTTATACAAGTATGTTGACCCTGATGGCCATTCATTCTTCACTGTTTTTAAATCTAAGTGGAATGTTGAACAAACATCCACAGAATTGCAGTACAGGCACTGCACTCTTCAGGATGTTTCATGATGCCAGAAGAAAACTAATAAATACAGAAACAGAATAATGAACTGATTTTAGAAGGGATAATAATAATTTGTAACCAGGGTTCAATTTCATGATGCATTTAATGATTTTTGAGACAGCCATACATTAGCCTATATTGGCAACGCAACGCTTGTACAGAAATGGCCCAAATAAATCTTCATTAATAGATCAAAAATATTATTATCTTCTACTTACACTTTGTTTAATGGTGTATATGTCACAGCCAAAGAAATGATCTTAAATTCTTAGATTCAAGATGGTTTCTTTCCACAATAAAGTTTGCATCATAGCTTGGTTTCACAGGTGTACATTGAAGAGGATTTTCACATCCTGTTTAACCTCATTTACTGACATAAGTAAACACCTGGGAAAAAGTCCTAGGGTAATAACATTCAAGTTTGGGGTTTTTATTAAGAAGTTTAGCATCAAAAGTACTGCTTGTATTTTAAAATCTTATTTACTGGAGTAGTAACCATGATGGTTTTATTCATTGGTTTGCAAGTCATTTATGGACACAGTTATAAATGAGATTAATGGGATTGCTTGCAAGTTAATTTGGCTATTATCTTTATTTCTAAATTTATAGATACCATGGGAGGAAAATAAGAAAAGTACTTGCCAGTAATACAGAAATTTAGTAAGAACTGGTGGTTGGTGGTCCAGAGCAGACAAAGCATTATAATGCAGAAAGAATCTATTGGAAAATACCTCTCTAATACTGTTCACTGTTCTTTATACTCTATCCCAGAAAAAAAAAAGAAAAAAAACCAGTAAGAATAAAATTAAAAATATGTGGCAAAATATATTATTAATTTAATAAGCAAAGATATCTTTTTATCTGAGCCTGAAAAAGGCACTGTTTGATTCAGACTAGAGATTAGGGTAGGGCAAAAGGTAGGTAATAGAGGAGATGAACCAAACAATTGGAAATATTTTTTCCTTTTTGTTCTGTGACAAGGCAAAATGAAGTCTAAAAGAATAGAACAATTAAGTATTTATTATCTTAGCAAAATCCTAAGTAATCTGTAGAATTAATTGCCACCATATATGATCAAAAGTATTAATTTAATGGGATTCAGGACTGGATTTTATTTTTGCATGAGTAACAGGTGCTTCTTTAATCTTGCTAACAGTAAATTTCATTTCCCTACCATATTGTAAATGCACTTCTATCAGAAGAGTGTTTAGAAGAAACATCTTCTAGAAAAGAGTTTACTCTTGCTGAAGTCCAAAGCTAAGGCAGCTGTGCTGAAACACCCCCCAAATTCTTCAGGGCTGATGCAGGAAAATAAAATCTGTGCTACTCTGTAACATCTGCACTGCTTTGCAAGACAACTAAAACCAAAAATGCAGAATAAAATGACAGCATACGAATGACCATCGCCTCCACCGTATTTGCTAACATAACCCTGCAGCATTACCTGAAGAATTTCAGAATTCAGGCAATCCTTGTCTACTGGTTCTGCTTTCTATCAAGATTTATGTTCCACTGTGCCAACTACTCCCATGGCTTTAGTAAGACACAATCAATCAACTGTTCCAGGAACCATTGGTTCTTTATGTGCACTGGGTGTTATCTCTTCTCTTATTCTCAAGGCTACTTTCTCAACTCTAAATTAAAGGAGTAAAGCAAAAACACTAATTGGAAGTCTCTGTATGTTTCTTAAATTTATAATGTCCCTAGAAACCAATTATGTGATTTTGCATAGAAAATAAAAATAATTTGACTTTTCACCAGATTATATTTCAAAATAATGTAGTAAGGTTTAAATTAGTTATTTAATGTTAAAAATTAAGCACTTTTTTGTCCTAACATTACTGAATAAGTATTTTTTTTATGATTTAAATACCACAGAATATCTTAAATATGTTTTCTGATAGATCTGGGGCAGCAAAGCCCTTCTGGACATTTATCTCTGAAATTACATTGAGAGGAATAAACAGCTGTCGGGAATATAAATGCTAACTCATCAGAATGCTGACTCAGTGCTGTAGAAATCAAAATATGTTCATCTACTGCAGAGGTAACATGTCATACACCAACTAGTCATATTTTATCTTGGCCAACTATAAAACCAGTTGAACAAAAATGCTGGAACAGGGGAGTGGAAATCAAATTACAAATGGGAATAATTTTAAGGTTCTTGTAAAGATCTGCCACATGACTGTAAAAATAGAATTATAGAATAGTTAGGGTTGGAAGGGACCTTTTAAAGGTCATCTAATCCAAACCTCACTGCAGACCAGGTTGCTCAGAGCCCCATCCTGCCTGACCTTGACTGTTCCCAGGGACAGGGCATCCACCACCTCACTTGGCAACCTGTGCCAGTGTTTCACCACCCTCACTGTAAAACATTCCTTTCTTCTGTGTAATCTAAATTGATCCTCCTGCAGTTTAAAACCATTGCCCCTTGTCCTATCACAACAGGCCTTGCTAAAAAGCTTGTCCCCATCAAATAACCCCAAAAGTAAGCATCACAGTCAGGATTTGTTTGTTGGTCACCTTCAGTGGAAAAACCCCCTCCTCTTCCAGGATTGAAGAGATAATTCAAGAGACAAGGATTGTCTCTTGGATTATCATGTGATTTAAGGTCCACTTCTGCTTTCTCTGCAGGTAATAGAATTTCTTTGTTTTGTTGAAGCAGGATTTAGCAATGAAGAGCCTGAATCCTCTGCAATGCCATGTTAATGCTTAATGTCCCGTTAGAGACATTGGTCTAATTTTGACACTAAGTATGAGCTGAATGCTAGTGACTTTTTGCACTAAGATTTAGTAAGGGTGGAAATCCGTTACAGGAGAAAATGATTGTATTTTACTAAATAAACTGATGATCTGCCAGCAGATGTGAGAAGGTTGGAGGTTTTTTTCAAGTTTTGTTTTGGTAATAAATTCTGTTAGGAAAATAACTGCAATCTAGGCATTATTTCAGGACTTTTTGTCCAGACTAATTTTATCTTTGATACTTTGGGTCAACTCTCTTGACTTCAGTTGAAGCTCTCTGTACTCTGTGGTGAAGATTTTGGCTCAGTCTGGAGTTTCATCTAAGCAAGTAATGACCTGGACTAGTATGCTTTTCTGGTGCAACAAATTACTTCACATTTAATACATTTCTTGCTAAATGTTTCAAAATTATATATACATGCAAATGAATGTCTAGATATTCCTAAAACAATTTCTAAAGTTGCTGATATTCCCTTTTGTATTTCTTCAGTGATCTGCATCTGGCACTTTTCTGCCAGATATCAAGGTTGATATAAGGCATCAACCTACATCTCACAGAAGGATGAGCACCTAGTTCTCTGGATATACACTCTGCCATAGGTCCTGCAGCAATGCTGCAAAGGAAGAATTTGCTTTTCAAAAGTATGACCCTGGGCATTACTCAGCAAGATGGCTGTCAAAGGGAAAGAGCAAAACACAGCAAAAAAAAAAAAAAAAAAAAAAAAAAAAAAAAAAAAAAAAAAAAAAAATTCTGAAATATGACATTAAAGCTGAAAAGTCTTTCCACTGAAAAATACCAACCCCTCTGCAAAAAGAGAATCTAGAAGTGGAAAATCTTAAGCACTTCACACAATGAAATCTTTCTAAAGATAAAAGATGACAGGATACAGCTCTATTACTTAAAGAAATCAAAATATTCATAGAGACACACTACAGCACAAAAGTATAGACTTCCATTTTTTATTTTGTAACCTCAAGCTTAATTCCTTTGTTTATTTCAACTCTTCAAGCAATCAAAATTTCTTAAGTCACAATCTTTCCAGGCAGCTGAATTTCTCTGCTGGGCTCCCTGATCCTGTGACATCTTTGTCATGCCCAAGTTATTGTGCAGTTTCACAAGGGAGCCCTGGGTTCTGTAAAACCCAATCCAGAGGCATTGTTTTATTGCCCTAGGTAAAGCAGTCTTGTTTCGTAAACTCAGTGAAATTTTCTCTGGACTGGCATGTTAAGCCTTCTGGTTCCAAATCATCCAGCTGTTACTAATCTGTTATGTAGCTAGTATCTCTTCTTGCTGTATGATCTTTGAGCAGCCAACATTTCTGCATATTTTTATACATCAACATGCTTAATAACCTGTAACATTATAAAATACACTTGCAGATATTATAGAACAAAACTGCACTTGGACCTACTCAAGATTACATCTATTTTTGGTTTGAGAAATGATTAAGTTAAGGTATTCAGTTCCTGGACATATTTTTCAAAAAATCTGTGAAGCAACTTTTAGTTACTTTAAAATGATTACCATAATTTACAATTTTTACTTATCCTTAAGATATTTAGTCTCCCCATTAAAAAAAAAAAAAAAAAAGAAGGATGAATACAGTTTTCTTTTCCATTTTTTTTATTGCTCCAATCTTACATGAGAAGGTTAAAAGGAACTTTTTCTTATGACACTCATAGGTGCAATATCTCTGATCTTGTCTCCTAGACTTCCTGACTTAGGAAAGATTTGGTGGTTTGAAAGGTGGTTATCTCACCCAGACTTTCACATCTGGCACCAGTATCAGCACAGATAGAAATAATCTGAAGCAATTTAACCTTGCATTCTAATTCCAGCTTCTGTTAACAGCCTTTCTTCAGCTGTTCTACTTCCAAATTAGCTTAGGATTTCTTATGTCATGGTAGTTCTAATCCTTCTAGTTAGGGGCATGTTATCCAGTGGCAGCCCCAGGACAAGATTTGCATCTTATCTGCAAACATTCTTGCTGCACAATTCAAGAAAATTGATGGATTTTTGTTTATTTTATAATAGCCGCTTTATTTTCATCGCTGCTGTAAATATAGATGTGATAGTGGTTTATTTCTGAAAGAGTTTTTTACCTTGAGCAGTCCTGCAAAATACAACTTCATTTCTGCAGAGCTGTCCCACAGCTTCTGATCCTGTAGTTTAGCTTTCTTGTTTGTATTTGACAGTAAGCTTTGGATTTGCTACCAATCTCGGTGAGACAAGGCTCCTCTTCTCAGAGCACTGCCTGGATTACACAATTCTCTTCCATCTTTCCTCTTGACTTTCTACTGCTCCTTTAATTTACCTCTTGCAGTCATGAAACTATAGGAGTTTCATAAATTTTCCAGGTTCCCTCAACCTTCTGTTGTGAACTTTCTGTTCTGAATTTCACATTCTCTATATCAAGTTTATTCTCCATCCCTTTGGCAATCTGGTGTCTCCTGGGAACATACACCTTGGGAAATTTTACCCTGCACAAGAGCAGTTAATGACTACTCAGTCTCAGCTCTTGCACTTCCATTTGAGCCTCTGGAGTATGCAGTAATGAAGCCTGATTAGGTAGGGCTGGAACTATGTGATACTTCTGTACAATAAAAATACAGATCAAACATCATTATTTGGGATCAGCTCCTCAAATAAATCTGTTGCCTTAGATCTTTCCTTCTTTAAAATAAATTTTTCTTTAAAACAAATGAATCTTTTGAATAGGAAACAAGGTTCATACTCACTAAGGTCTGACTCCAATCTTTTTGTCATAGCTGTCTTTAAATCCAACAAACAAAACTGTGTTAAATCAGTGTAAACTCTCTGAGTAATAGGAGAGCCAGTGCCGCAGGATAATAAAAACCTGGCACAGAGACATTCCTGTCATGGAGAAATGTTTGGTTCTTGCATTAACTAATAACAATAGATGAATTAATCACTTTGCTTTTCTTCATTGCCAGCCTGGTAGACTGTGATTAAGTTCTCCACTGCTGGCCATGTTGAGGGGTTTATTTTCATCTCATTGGCTTATATGTCTGTTTTTCTTTTGCCAATACAATCCTCAATCCATTCTTGGGTTTCCATAGACATCTCCCTATAAGTGTTACACTTGTTATGAAGAATTGTGTCAGAACAGCCACAGTCTCCCTGGGAGGCATTTGATCATTCTTTTTATCTAGATCACTTAAAATCTTCAAAGACCAGCTGTACCTGGGTATTAATGCTCTTTCAGAACCATATGTTTCCCTTCTGCACAAAACCCATTTAAGGGGGACACTTACATAAAAATCTTGCTGCAAATTATTGCTACTTGCTCCTTCTGTAGGGGATAAAGGATAAGGGACAAGTGAAAACACATGATTTTAATCAACCCATGGAGGACATAAGAAAGCCTATAGGACATTTAAACATAGCTTGATTTTTTCCCTCCCTTCCTCAAAGCCTCCCCCAAACTAATGGTAAACACTACCTGCTAATAACCCTGCCTATTCAGCTAAGAAGAAATACAGATAGTACTTTTGGAACCAGGCAGTTTTTGCTTGATGTGTTTCTCAGTTACAGAATTCAGAATGCTGTATTACTGTGCTATCTGTTGCTACAGGCAGCATTCAGACATATGATGGCTGCCTGATAAAGAAACATTAGATTACACATTTAGCCCACTCTGCAGAAGTCTGAAATATATTTTACATATGGCTTTGGCCCACTGATTTCCTGTACTTTTCACAAGCAAACATGCCATTGTTATTAGTAGAAACACAGCAAAATAAAGGCAATATGCAGCAGGCAGGCACAAGAGGATCATTTAAGTTCAATTTCAAAGTTGTCTGATTTCCTGGGTTTGTTCATCCCTTTAGTATCATTCTCCCATTCTTCATGTGAATTTCCTTAAAACTTTACAATATTATTACTAAAACATAGGTGAGAGGATATGTATTCTTTCTATAAACAAATGCAAAAAAAGGAACAATCTTTATAAACCAATGTAAACCTTGTTCATACAAACAGGCTCAATTATATGGTTCCATTAATTATTCAGAAGATTAGATAAAACTGGCATGTGCAAATCAGGTGAGGGTGCTTCTCTTTTCTCTGGGGTGACAAGAGTAAGTAAGAATAATTTTATGTACCACAGTAACTAGCAGTGTCTGGTAAATACAATGAAATTATAGAATGAAGAATAATACCTGGGGAGGGGTGAGTTTGCTTCTTCCAGTTG
The DNA here is from genome assembly GCF_017590055.1 of Onychostruthus taczanowskii. Lineage (NCBI taxonomy): Eukaryota > Metazoa > Chordata > Aves > Passeriformes > Passeridae > Onychostruthus > Onychostruthus taczanowskii. The sequence continues at coordinate 3,989,554 of NW_024503679.1, read as the reverse complement.
TTGGCTGTATGTCAAATGCACAGCACAATTTATGAGTAACTTCAGCACTGCTGCTGCTGCAAAAAATGGAAGACAGCATTGTCACTTTGTGTAGGTGATACAAGATGAATTTGTTCTTTGTAAAACACTTGCAACAGACTGCAAAGAAAAAATTAGCTTATGATATTGGAGAGGGAAACATCAAAAAAGAAAGCATACCACAAGCTAGCAACAAACGCCATGAAAATGTCTCAAGATGTCTCAATATTGGGCTTGCAGAAGAAGTCAAGTTGAAATCTATAGTGGTTGTTTCCTTACTAGTCTCTACAATGCTAGTCAGAAAACATGTGAAGAACCAGAATGTTTCTTCAAGAAGAGAATATTAAGATTCAGATAATATTTGTAGCCAACTCCCCCAGAAATTCATCACTCTTGATGTTGGAGCTATTCACCATCGTACTCCTTCAGAGATGCTCATATAAGAGATGACAGAAATGCAAATGAGATTCTATGCATTATATTTAATTTTATCTTATCATAGTCACTTAGAATCTTAGCTATGACCTTGAATTTGGTTGTATTTGTAATACAGTTCACCAGAGAGAACCTGAGCTTCAACAGCATTAGATTTGTTATGAGATGTCAGATGTCTGCATCAAGTAGGATGACAAGTAGCTGAGAAATGACATTGGTGCTACCCTAATCTTAAATCCATCAAAAGAATAAAATTCCCTGCAACCAGAATAGCATCAGGATACTAAGGTAGAACTTTTTTTCTTTGCTACTGGACAACTCTTTTCTACTGCTATGCTGAATGATTTTTCTTAGTGTGTTTTCCAGCCATTAGAAATTTTTCAGATTTGTATAAGAGAGTTTAATGAGTTGTATAAGAGAGTTTAATGTTTTATTCTGGTGGAATAGCATTATTTTGTCAAAATTTACAGAAGTCAGTAGGAATTACATAGATAAATACCTTTGATCAGGTGACCAGGTAAAAGGTGCAATTCAGTGCTGACAGCTATACTTTTAGAAGTTGCAGTAGAAGAGATCATTTAAGAACAATGCATCTTACTGAGAGATGTGATCATATACTGGAAGGCAAGAGCAGAGTCTATTTCTATTTTGTTCACAGTGTAGATATCACATTTAATAAATGCTCAAGACAGATGGTATGTACGTTTTCTTCATAAGATAACCAGAAACTTATCTATTGAATGGAGTGAATCCAATATCATGTGATCCACCTTAATCTTTGGCTTCAGGTTCACAGGAAACCTTCCCTCTGAACAGTTGCAGAGCTCATGATTTGTTGCTGCTGTCACAGTGATGTGCACAAATCACCAGACTGAATGTGTTTTGCAGTGACTACTTGCAAGTGTTGGTATTTTTGCTTTGTTCCTACAAACACTATGTCTTCTGTCTTCTACAGAGATCTGTGTTTTCTTTTAGTGTCAGCGTACTCTGGTACACATTCAAACTGGCAGCAATGCAAAATGTTATCTCCAACCACTGCGAGGTCACTCCCAGTAAGTGGAACATCATTGCTTTTGGCTACATGAGCCCATAAGAAACTTGATTTTGTTAATTCCATTTGAATATTCACAGCTGTTTTATTTGTTCTGCTGTGTGGTCACTGCTTAATTCGTTCTATTTGTTCATCACTGAGGTCCAGCAAAGATTTTGAGGAGGAAGATCACACTAGATTTGTGTGAGAAATAAGCTGGTTTTCTTTAGAAAAGTTCTCTGGCTTCTGTAGTGTTTGTATCTTTCACATGGGAGTGAGACCAATGAAGAGGTGCTCTTGCTGCTTGGGCACTTGTCTGGGAGAGAAGTGCAGTGAGTTTGAGAATGTCCTTGATCATTATCCATTAAGCAATGGTTTTTTTTTTCTGTGTTCTGGCTTTCAAATCTCAGTACTGTTGCAGATGGTTCTGAGGAAGAGGTTGCACTACTGCAATAAAATGAACAGATTTGCTGAGATGTTCAGGGTGCCAGGAGAGATCTCTATTCATGGCTCTTATAGTTAATCTTCAAAATTTATCATTTGTACATAATTTAAAAATTTTCAAAGAAAAAATGTTGGGGGTTCTTTAACTAAAAAAAAAAAAACCAAAACAAAAACCAACCAACAAAAATCAAAACAACATACCAGAAAAGTTTTATTTCATTTTTGTTGCATCCTCTCTTGCTGCTCTTAAGTCTGGAGAACCAGTGAATAGCTCCCAAGAAACCACAGTAATGACTAATAACCAGTCAGTTTCCTAATTGCTTGGGTGCTCTTCACATGCAGATGGTGGGCAAATTGATCTGTTGGCAAGAGAGCAAGTGAGCTCTCAAACCTGCTAGTGTGTAATGAGGGGAAAAAAAAAAAGAAGTAGTAGGTTATAGTGAGAAGAGTAATTATCCTGTAACTGTTAACATGGTGCATGCTGCCATTGCAGCAGTGCAGATCACAGCAGGACACATCTCAGGACAGACACAATCCAGGTCACCTTCAGGAAATCACTTGTTAGAAATACTGCTCCCAACACTCACCAAAATGCATGGATTGGATGATGCTACCAGACCCTCACATGGCATAAATGATCACTTCCAGGTGGCCTTGTTATTTTATGCCAGCTGAGTATACCTGGCCCCAACATGGTCTTTCTTTTTCTTTCAAAGCTCCAATTTGTTTTTGAAACAACATAGGAAGTAGAGATACTGCAGTATCAGAGAATACTAATGCAATGATCAATTTTAAATTGGACAAATAAAATGCAGTCCACCAGTATTGCACAGGCTTCTGTTTTTTTTAATATTAAAAAAAAAAAAGCAATGTAAATATTATATAAACCAGAAAAATGTTACATAAACTGCCATAACAGCAAAAGCTAAGTCTATTTACATTACCAGACAAAACCTTACCAGTGCATTATTTGTGTTACTCTTCTGCTTAAAACCAAGTGACTGACTCACACCAACTCAAATCCAAAACTTTGTGCTCTCTGCTAAGGAGTGAATGGCAAATTGCTTGATTATCTCTTTTGCTATTCATGCTTTCCCCAGGATGGAAGGCCTTTTGCAATTTGATAGTGTAACATCAGGAATGCCATAAAGGCAGTTTTATTTTTATACTGGGAAAATTAAGAAAAAAATTGGTCTACTCACAGCAAATTTGGAGCCAGATCATCTATGCCAAAAGTAGCAATAACTGCAGTGTATAAAAGAAGCTAGAATTGATTGTGTCTTCTCTAAAGCAGAGGACAGAGATTTGCTTATTTGATATAAAAATCTGGTTTGTAGCAAGATCGTTGATCTGCACATTAATTTTTATTGTTTATAAATAACTGACTAGAATCTAGAAAAGTGTTAACACTGGTTAGTAAAAGATAGATGAATGTGAATCCCTTATGTATTCAATGCAGTAAAAAATGCTTGATATTCAAAATTACATGTATGTAGTATTAACAGATCTGGGTTTTTTATCATATTAGATAGTCTTGAAATAAACTAAAAACTGTTTTATATTCTTAATTTTCATACACCTGAAAGAATGACATATCTTAATTTTTTGCCACATTGAAAATATTGGTCCAAATTAATATAAAATATATTTAATAAAATGAAGTTGAATTGGGATACCCAGACATATACTGTCTGAAGCTAGGCTTTCATAAATTGAAACATTTTCAAAACATTGGCTCAAGAGTTCCTTTAAGCTGATTTTTATCTCTCTCATGTCTTTCTTTTTTTTAGTAAATAACCCCCCCTTCACATGCACATCCTTAATGGGAGAGCTCTGTCTCACTGGAATGCTATAAGTGCTACCTCTGCTGTTTTCCCAAAATTAAAAAGTCAGTGACTAAAAGACCAAATCTTGAACATTCTTAGCCACATGAATAGTTTTTGTTCTTGAAAATATTCATCCTGGATTGTGAAATCTTTTTAGATGCACACTGTGAGCCAGTACTGCATTTTGAATCTCCAGCAGGACAGGGTGCCATGGCACTAGGGATGGCATCAGCTAATTATGCAGCATCAAAGCTTTTGCTATTACATTTAGCTATATTTTAAATTAGCTTTTCATTTCCTAATTTTCACCTGTTAGGCTTCATTTGGGTATCTTATGTTTTATGATCTATGAGAATGTTATGAGAGACAGGTATATAATAACAGTACAATCATCTGGGAAACAGATCCAGAATCTGAACCAAATTTCATGTAGGTTTCTCTACACTGGAATTATGGGTACATTTGGGGTATACTAATATTGATAAATACTGAGCACTTAGTTTCTTCATCTATGTTGTAAAAATCTTGTTTATCACTATTTTACTATTTTTACTCTTTGTTTTCATGGTATCTTTTATTTGGACAGGACAATGAAATGAGTAGCTTGAAGTCCATAATTTTTAAAAATTGTTTGTCATTAGTTCCTCTTCTTTCCACGCCATAAAAGAGTAATGCTTGAACAGTAATAGCATTTTTGGGTTGAATTGTTTTATTAAAGTTGTGTAAAAAAAATAAATCAGACTTAGCATGATTTTTAAAACATTTGAATAATTACCATAAACAATTTCCCTGTAATGAGCACCACTGACATTTTTTGTGTTCTTTCATAGTAGATTACTGTATACTTGCCTCTAATTATAGCAAATCCTATTACATTAATTTTCATTGTACTGCTAATCTGATTAAAATAGTATAACGTTAACAGTCATACACATGATAATGAGAGCAGCTTTATACACCCTAAGCTTTATACACTCTAATGAGAACAACTTTCTTCTTGAAAGTGAAAAATGGTTTTCACATTTGTGATAAGTGTGCAAATACACAACTAGAGATGTCAAACTGTCCTCAACTCAGATTATAAACAATTTCAATACACTCAGGAAACATCCATCTAACCTTCAGACTTACATCTCATGAATGTGGAAACATTCCTACCAGCATTTAATTAAAGATATTAAAAATGTGCTAAATAAGGATCTGCATTTATAATTTTCATATTTGTAGTCTTGTAAAAAATTATAGCTAGACATTTTTATTTATAACATAAAAATAATTTCTAAAATTAGGCATAAGTTTTGGCATGAGAAACGCCTTAAATTTTAGTAATACTCTGTCATTTTGATTTACTTATCCTGATGTGTACAGGTACCATGCACAAAACTCACTATTGAACTGAAAAGAAAAGAGGCAAGGTAAGCAAGTAGTTTTTCTAGACAACTGAGTACACCACATGAATTGGTCCTCGTTCCAGATTTTTCAGTGGTTCTATAACACAACTACCACAGCAGTTCAGGCAGCCATATTTCTTTCTCAGCCTGTGATGTTCTGAATTTTTGTTTTTCAGAATTTTACACCCTTCCTCTGGGGAACAGTAATTATCCCCTGCTTTTCACAATCTTTTATTTTCTTTTAACTGTTGGGTGTTTGGAGGCTTGCCCATCGGGCATAGCATCTAAAAATGAAAGCTATTAACAACTCCACATCCCAAAATCATAGCAAGGTCTGATCACACCTCACCTCAGAGTTACAGAGCCTCACAGATCTACCAATACATTGTTAGCAAGATTAATTAATTGGATCTTTGTGTTGCAGATGGCAGTCTACTCCTTAGAATCTTTTTTGGGAAGCGATGTTCCTTACGCTTCTCTTTCTCTGCCTCTCACATTGAAATTGTATGCTTGGTGATTTCTTCCCTCCAGTGGTTTTCTACATGAATAAGCCGTATCAGAGAGCACTAATGGAATTCATGCATATGCTTATTTTTTTCTACATTAAGCTTATTTTATCCTGTGAGAGGGTCATGCTTGTCAGGCATAATGTGATATTTGGATAATTTTGACTTCGGGTGGTTTTCTTTCTTTTTTTTTTCTTTAAGAGTAAAATCTTAGCATTACAAGCTTGCAAGGAACGGGTACATCTAAATTCACTGGACAGTGGCTGTACAAGACTTCCACTTTGGTCTAGCCTGAATTCCTCACTTTATTAGTATTCTTATTTCTGCAGTAACTTAAAATTTGGTTGTAATAGTACAAATCAATTCCATATCAGACTTAAGAGAACAGCACTAACACTACGTGTATGGAAAAGCACTTCTAAATGCCCTAACTGTAGTGAAACAGGGATACTTGCTTATAAGTTTCTTGTAATCTAGAAAACCCTTTTTTCTTGATAATACACAGTAAAGTTATTTACTCTGTGAATAAATTCTCTTAAAATAATCTCTTCTTCTGAGAAAACAAGGTGAACATTCTTTCCATCCAAAGCAAAATGATTCACCCCATTTTACTTTGGCAGCCCCAATAAATGATCAGGATGAACAGTTTCAGAAAATGCAAGGTAGTTTTAAATTACAGTGTCAGTTCATTACTGTTCCCAATTAGAGACCCACAGTTCTCTGCCACCAGTCAAGCCAGCCTATCATGAAGGCACTTCAAAGAAATGTGAAAACTTCCCTTTGTGTATGTGGTCAATTACGCAGTAAAATGCCATAGGAAAATTCCTTCAAATGTTTCTGTTTATTTTTTATGATGGTACTGTATGTATCTCTCCATATATATTTATATAATCTTCATTTAACCTGTACTTTATGAAACAAGCAGTAAGAGACCAGAAAAAACCCGTTGCATTATATTCAATAAATACATTAATATGAGTACAAAGAAGTCCTAGTTGATCAGAAAAAGTCACAGAATTATGTATTTTAAATGCAGTTAGGAAATATACAAACACACACCTTTTGCTCACTTTTGAGGAGGGAGAAAATAACCCCAGAGTCATTGCATTTGACAAACTTGTAGATTCTAAGGAATTGTTTTGTCTTTGACAGATATAATTCCTCTCTTTTTCTTTCTGGAAAGAAAATAGAAGCTGTAACAAGTTTACAGATGACAGACTGAAATAGCAAGGAAGTTGTTACAGTAGCTTTAATGGAAATCTTTATTAATATTATTACTATAATTGACTACCCATACAAATTTACATTACTAACAACTCCTGCAGAAAAAACCTTCCTTAGTAAATAGGAACATTTTGATTAAATTAGAGATGGAGATCAGTCAGCTAATGTCATGTTCTAACGTCACTGCTATATTCTATCAGTCTGCCACTCTGCCACTTTACCAACTGAACTGCGTAATAAAAAGTTCTCAAATCATTTTAAATACCACAGAAGCACAGAACATGACATGTATCAAGATTTTTTATCACTCATTGGAGTAAAAGTCAGCAAGGGGAACAGGTTCATCCTAGAAGTAAACAAAATGTAAATTCTTCAGCATACACGGTAGACAGTATTGAGAACTATATGGAACAGATGATGTAATGTTATTAGAAGTGTCTGTTATATGCACAGTACAGCTAAAATTAAGAATATCCTAAGATTCAAATAAAATAAGTTATTTAATATTCCAAGAAACTGGCAACAAGTTTATTTAACATTTGATTTAGTTCTAATAAATTTTGCAAACCTAAAAATCAATGCAATTGAGTGCTTGAAATGTACCATTAAGGTCTAATCTGCCCTCGGAAACTGCTGATGCAACCATTATGTTACCAATAAAGATGTCAGTTATTCTGGTAACATTATTTTTTTTTTATTTTTGCCGAACAGTAGCTTATACAGGTTTGTTGAACAAAACAAGCTACATCAGCAAATAAAAAGTATTTTTGCTTGTTCACCAGCACAATTATGCCAGTTAGAAATGCAGTTTCTTTTTCCTCACATCCTTGAAGAAAAACACTATCTGAAGTAATTTAAGCATAGCCAAGACTTTAAAAGTGCATTTCTATAGTCTCCAAAGAGTCTTTTGAGTCAGACCTAAAATTCCCCTCATCCTGTGAGCACAGTCAAAAGTGACACAGGTGAGAGTTTGAAAAGGATGGCAACTAGTGACAACTGGCACTGCAGGGTTGTGTGATGGGCTGATGATAAGGGGAAAGAAAGATAAGTTCTGCAACCCCAGTGACAGGTGTACTGAAATCAAATCTAAAGTCTGCAGGGTTAGATAATGCTGCAAAATCTTGCTTTGCATTCTCTGGAATCTCACATTTATGCTATCAATATTAAGATGGAAAAAATGAGAGGCACAACTTAGAATGAAGATAGCTTTACACCACAATTACACTTCCTCAGTCTTAGCAGCTGATGGGAGCTCTTAATGTCACTGCCTCAGTGACACCCTGTAAGTTGCAGCGAGTCAGTCTCCTGACAACAGCCTAAAGTCACCAAGGCATGGGCCAAGACTGGCACACACACTGGCATTTAAACTCTACCTGCTCAGGCTCCTTCCTTCAATTTTCTGGAAACACCACTGTCCTGGTGTAACACACAATCATCAGTGGAGTTGTGCCAAGAGCACATCCACCCATGCAGCAGTCATACACAACACTGCAGCTCGTAAGTGTGTGAGAGAGCAGGCTGTTCCTCTGAGCCAAGAGGTGCTCAGGAAGGTCATTCTGGAGACAGGCTTCAGAAGAGGCCAGGGCATCACAGACTGTAAGAAACAGATTATACAGCTTGTTCTAAGGTAAAGTCTGCAGCTGAGTTACCTGAGCAAATAAAATTAAGAAATTAATATGGTTCTGCTTGGTTTGTACTGAAAAAAACCCTATGAAACAGCTATGTTAACCTAACAGGAATTAAATTGTTTTTAAAACACACATTAGGTTCAAGAGGTGTTTCAGCTTTCTGCAGTGAAGGAGAGTATATTCTGCTAGACAGAACAGGTCTGGTGGAGAACAGCAAATAGCATCAGAGAGCCTCTCTTGCACAGATCTCTACCTCAGAAATGTTGGTCTCAGCTCAGCAAACGGGTCCATGCAGGCCTGGGAGATAACAGTGGGATGTCTGGATGCTTCCCCTAATCTGGAAGTTGCTGATTGACTCCTGTTAAAAATAGACTGTTCATCTAAAAGGCAAGAAAGACAGGATCTTTTTACTCTTTTAGCATGCATGCAAAACATTGGTGCTTAAAGCAAGATGTTCTGAAAGGCAATATATAATAGAGCCACACTAAGAAGGAATAGATGCAAGAAAAACAGAAATAATGCCAATTAAAACTAGAGGATAAAATGTCTTCATTAATAACTGTTTTTTATCTCTGTAATGCACATCAAGAAGTACAGAAGATGATGCATAAAATGGACATAAGTTAATTTGTTCATACCAGATGGATAGAATATAATAGTTGAAGACTATAGAGCTAAATTTGGAATAGCTGTCATTATTCAGCAAATTTAAATAGATTTAGGAATCCCTATTGAATTAGGAGCAGGACTCACATCAGAGACTTCTAAAGAAGTTTTGAATATATACCCAAGCTTCACTCTAAGTCTTTATGCAAGGTACTGTTGTGACATTTCTTAACTCTTTTGTAGATAAATACTTAAAACAAATACACGTCCCAAACTTGCCAATGTGAAGATGAAAAACGCAAATTTTGACCTTCTCTAATATTCTGAAGTAAAAACCTCAGACAGCTTACCTGCTTCTTCCAGGTTTATCAGCTTTCAGTGAACAAGTGAATGAGGATACGGGAAGTGAATAAATTATACTTCACTTCCTATATCCTTAGATGCTACAAAGATCTACAAAATTTTCACCACTACAACCAGATTAAGACTAGATTTTTTTGGGAAGAATTTCTATACGAGATGTATTTTTATAACTAACAGATGTTACATTCAAATATTTAATAATAACAAATAACACTCAATATTTAAACTAATACAATCTCATCATTATTTTAGTTGGCACTTCCTACCATTTTAAGGTGTATATTATTTTCTTAATAGTAGTGCACAAATGTAAATGACTACTTCAATTACAATGTCACTAGCATTCTGTTAATGTTGTCAAGATCAAAACTCAGCCCACACTTACTCTCTTATGTGTGGGCAACAAGAGTTTTTTTAGCCAGCTCATGATGACTAGATACAAAGAAGGAGAAAGCAACGGGTTTGTTTTAGTGTTCTTGTTTCTAAGGCAAAGCAAGACCTCTACAGGTTTTCAAACTAATTTGATATACTGTGTATATAAGACATTTACTTCCCAGTTAGTACACTAAGAGCATTGTTTAAGTACAACAATTAATGCCACCCCCTTAATCTTCCTAATCATTTCAAGTTAGCTGTCCCTCATTGCTTATAATGCCTGAGCTCTTCAAAGTCCAAGTACCCATTAACAGTATCTTGAGAGCTGGAGCTGTACATGTTCACACTGGACATCAAGCTGCCATTTGAATTTTTTAAAGCATTTGTGAAACAAACATTTGTGCACATTAGATTTCTTGGCTGAAAATGCAAGGCCATTGAACTCATTAACTACAGTAATGCAACTATTGTGTTTCTAATTAAAATCAGTTGTGCTTTTTAAGTATTGCATTTATCTTCTCTGCTTCCTGTGCAGTGAATAGGCCTAGGCAGAATGCAGCCTACTGCAGCGTTGAGGTATATATTACACATTCACACACACAAAAAAATCACTGAAATGCTCATCTCTGAGCCATAAAGTGACAATGCTATTCACATTATTTCTTCCTAGCTGACAGTGCCACTTTAGGACCTCAACTTTGGGTAAGGATTACAACTCATACTGTTCACATTATTGCAACCTAATGAAAATTTGTTACTTCAGCATGGATTTGTTCTTATCTGTACTCTGCACAATATCTATCCACACCCTGTTTACAGGGTATCCCAGGCCAAAGTGTTTCCCACCACCATTGATCAATGCGTCCAGCTAGGGGCTACCCCTCACTTCAGGGATGTTTGCACTGAGAGTTTATGATTGTACTGTACCAGGTGTTAGAACTTATTCCAAATGCACTCCTCAGACACCGCTGCTGTGCTGCAGTTTGTGCTGAGCTTGAGGAGGAAGGCACAGAACAGATTAAAGCCATGACAACTGTGTCACACCTGAGGCCACGACACAGTTACGTGTCCAGCTATTTGTGCTTAAGCACCCAGAAGGTGGGCACCCCTCTAAAATAATTTAATACTTTTAGTTTGGCTTTATCACCATACGATTCCCAAACACACTTCAGTTGTTTTCCTCTCGTGGAAAGAAAAAAAAATTAAAAAGGGGCTGCCTTCCTATTCCGTGGCCTCCCCAGGGTTTTTAGGTGCGCCTGCCAGTGCAGGTGCTCGGGGTGGCTGCTGTGGTCCCGCGGCGGGAGCTGCCATCCAGCCGCCCTTGCTGAGGGAGACTTGGCGGGACGCGCTGCCCCCTTCGCCTCACCACAGCTGCCGCGCTCGCCCTCAGCTCACCCGTACCTACCCCCGCCTCGCCTCACCCCAGCCTCCTGCCGACCTTCCCCTCACGGGGCCGCCCCGGCAGGCGGAGAGGTGTTTGCCCCGCTAATGCGACCCCACAACCGCCACCGTTAGCCGGGAGGGCGATTAAAATAACATGGGGCTCCTCTAGGCGCTAATGGGATTAGAGGCGAGGCCGGCGAGGCGCGGGCAGCGCTGCGGCCATGGCGCGCCTGATGGCGGGAGGGCAGCGCGGCGGCTGCGCCTCATGGGCGGGGGCGGGATACCCCAGGTAATCGGGGAGGGCAGCGGGGCGGGAGCGCCCCGGCGGCGGGCAGGCATGGTGGGGAAGGCCTGCTCGCCCCGGGGGCGAGGGGAGGCGGCGGCCGCCCAGAGATAGCCCAGGTGAGGAGAAGGCGAAGCGGGGGGCCTGGTCAGGGGCGGGGAGCGCGGCGCGATGGGAGCGTGGCGGGGGAGAGGGACGCGCGGCAGTGGGTCGGGGGAAAAAGCGCGGGGGGCTGCGAGGAAAGGAGTGCGACTGCGGGAGGAGGAGAGGAGTGCGGGCCCGGGGGAGGGCAGAGCGCGGCGGGAGGCGGAGGAGAGCGTCAGCTGGAGCGGGGATAGCGGGAGCGCGGCGGGAGGCGGAGGAGGAGAGCGTCAGCTGGGGGCAGAGATAGAGGGAGTGCGGCAGGAGGAGGAGGAGAGCGTGAGCCGGGGGGGCAGAGAGAGAGGGAGCGCGGCAGGAGGAGGAGGAGGAGGAGGGGAAGAAGCGCGACGCAGGGACGGCAGATGCCTGGAAATAAAAATTTGATGATTGCATGCAGCGGCTGGAGAGACTCTGTCGGTGGCGGCGGCGGGGACGAGGCAGGGACAGGGGGGGCGACGGCAAAATGAAGTATCAGAAATACCTGACTGTCTTGCAGATGGCCATAGGGGTGACCGCCTCCAACAGGGGCAGTCTGATGCCCTTAAAGAGGAAGCTGTGGTGAGTAGGCACAAACGGGGCCGCGGGCACTGCGGGCCGGGCCGGGCCGAGCGCGGGCCGCGGCGGGACGGGCGGGCGCGGCGGCGGGGGGTCCCCGCGGACATGAGGGGCGCCGTGCCCAGACCCGGCCTGCGCCTCCCGGCCGGCATCGCCGGGGCACAAAGTTCCCGGCGGATTCGTCGCCAGCCGCATGGAAACGCCGGGAGGCGTTGGCGGTGCCGGCGGAGCTGTCCGCGCCCGGCCCGGCGGAGGACGCGGCTGGAGCAGGCTCCGCTCCCGCGGGGACGGCGCTGCCGGACCCGGCACAGCGGCAATGGCAGCGCGGGCTGAGGGCGCGGGAGCGGCTCCGGCGGGGGCACCGCTTGCGTGACAGCCCGAGTGTTGCCGCCGATGCAGCGCAGTGTGCTCCCGCCCCGAGCTGTGCAGAGCCGGGTCCGAATTCCCTGCCCCTGCTGCTGCTGACAGGTGTACCGAGAAAATGGGAACAAGGAGACGCAGGTCCAATAGATTAGTGAGCGCCAGAGGTAGTGCTGTTCAAATATGGTCATTTTTCCTTAAACCCTTCGTTTCCCCTCACTGATTCTCACTCCTTTTGTGCTTGCTGATTGTGTGCTGAACTGATTTTTTGGATGAATCAACAACACGTTATGAAAAATGTATTAAAGTATAGTGGTGTAATGTGGGTGAGTAGGGCACCGACAGGCGTGTGGCACTGCAATACCCAGGCACTCGTGGGCGGGCAGGAGCCCACTGTCAGCTCCATGGGAGCAGCGGGACGTGTCATCATCAGGACGAATCCTAAGGAGGAACTATTGTCAGATCTTCTGACAGGAAGATGTCAATCACAAATTTGTACACTGAGAATTTCTTACCTGAAAAGAACCAGGAGTTATATTAAGGTGGTAGTGGTCATACAGTTTTCTTTCACTGTACTTACCTGGCCCTAGTAAAGCAAAGTAAAGCGTAAGAGAAGGCATGATAGGTCATTTTATTTAACTATAGATAGTTTGCAAATAAAAATATTTTCATGTCAGCAGTTGTAACAAAAATGGGCCTTACGTGAATCGTAGAATGTGGGGGTTTTAATACTTTGCCTTTCCCCACAGTTTCCGCTAATATAGACAGTGTCAAGAAATGTATCAATTGAAGAAACATAATGTGGAACTAGTAAGCTTTCTGTCATTAATTCTAGATCTTGCTATTCCTTGCAAATGGAACCCAGTTTGATGGATCTGTTCATCCTGACTGTAAAGAAAAAAAATCAAATTAAGTTTTAGACAAAACTATGTTATCATGCAGATAAGTTTTATTACATTTAATCAGATGTTTTTACAACGTATTGGGTGGTTTGATTCTGATTATGTAAGTTACATAAAGTGTACCATACCTCTTTTATTCTCCCCAAATGCCACTCCTGTCTGTGTGCAGCAGTGGATGCAGTTGTGTGTTACATCTTTTGAGAAGTTTAATTATGGAAAATGTAGTGATGACAGTGTTCTATTTAATATTTCGTATGTCTTCTTGGAAGTATTTCGTTTGCTGGCATGTTAAGGGAAAGCTATATGTATTTGTGTGCTTTAGGAGTACATGTGAAAGGACCTGATCAACACCTACTTTGTCTTCAGTTGGAGTTAGATCAGCTCTGTATTGTCCTGTTTTATGGTGAGATTCTGTGCTTTTTGAGGTACAGCAAAGTAGTGTAGTGGCTCCACACTAATACATACCACAAGCATCACATTTCATAACATTTCTAACTTGACATCATGTTGCTGCAATGCACTGCTGTGTCAAGATTTAATTGACTAAAGTGTTAAAGAAAAAAATAAGGCAAACTTTTTTAAAATTTTAGGGAGATGTGTGAATTACTTGAGGATTTAAAAGTATGTCTTTAGGGTATTCTCATTAATAGGTGACATGATATGTATTCTTATTTTCTTTAAGAACTTTAATAGTATTAGGCATTATCTTTATGAATAGATTTTGTGCTTATGGATGAAATACTGTTTTCTAATGCCCTTAGAGAAGTGCTTAAAGATACTTTGTCATGTTAATTTTTTCTTATTTCTGCACAATCTTTATCAAATAATGCATTAAGAAAATCTTAGAGAGAAAATACGTTGGTGTTACTCAAATCAATGCAATATTTGTGTATATTCACAATACATAAACCAAAAGCATATTCCAATACTGTACCACTGGAAATCTCCAAAATACCTAAAGAAAACATATAAATCAAGTCCATCTATAGTTAGAGGGTTCTTTTTTAATCTATTTTTATTTGCTTATTTTTAAAAACTTAAAAAATTCTCTTTAACCAATGAGATTCATAAGCTCTTTGATGTGTGAATCCATATTGTAAGTGGAAACGAAGATATAATTTAATAAAAAAAGGTTAAAGTGCTCATCCTTTTGTTCGTGGAGATAATCCACCTGAATCCTACTGAAAGAAAATGAAAAAGGTAGCAGCAATGTTTTATTTCTTTAGGGAGCATCTGTCACTCCAATTTTCTCCTGCTTTCCCCCCCACCAAAGTGCATGTCCTATTCTGTGATGCACAGAAGCACAGCTACAGATGAAAATACCAATGTCCCACGATGGGCTGAGAATAAATAGTTATTGAGTGGCTAAGAAAAAAACAGGCAATTAGAGAGAAGGAAGCTGTGCCACAGGCTTGCAGTGGGAGATGGAGGAGACAGAAACCTGCGTTATGTGGAGTTTGTAATTTTATGATGAGGTTTACTTGGGGCAGTAGTTCTGGACTCAGTGCTGGAGGAAGCTGCTGGAGTCCTGAACTGCTGATTCAGACCCTTTTCTGTGTGTGCAGTGTTGTAATCTAATATGTAGGAGCCTAAACGAGATGAGTAGGATGTTTTTAATCCTCTTGCTGGAGGGACAGTATTTGGATACAAAACCCACCATCATAACTCTGCTAGTACAGGTAGAGTGCAGCAGGGGCTAACATCTGCAAAGGTGGTCAAGAATAAACTGGCAGCTGAACTGGGAGTAGTTTAAAAATAGTAAATTTTTATAAATAATTACTGAAATCCCAATATGTGCAACCTGAGTCCTTGTACAATAGAGAAATGCTACATCACATTATTAAGGGGAGTTACACAGGTGGAACATCATTTCTTGTCAAACTGATTATTGTGTTTTTCTGCTGCAAGAAGAAGATAGCGGGCAAATAAATAAAGAAATGAAAAAGAAAAAACAACAACAAAACCCCCAACAGGATATTCTATCCATTCTAACAGTTCTTCTCACTATTATTCCCTCCTGTTTCTTACAGCATTTGCCTTGACTCTGAAAGAGTTCCTGTGCTTTGGCGAACACCCCCGCTGCTCCCCTTGGTGCAGGGGAGTGCAGCACCATGAAAAAGGCAAAAAGCTCCGTTAGTGATAGGTTTTCATTGGGGAGATTATGGAAATGACTGAGACTATTCCATATTTACATTCTTTTAAGAATGATTGGTAGTTGTCTGAGGCAATCTAGGTTACACAAAAAAAATGCAGATGCAGTGCACTACAGAATTTGAATTTTGACAGGATCCAGTTCCCCTGTTTAGTGCTGTTGTTAAAAGAATGTGTGATATAGAAGCCTGGATGTTGAATGATAGCTGCTTCTTGTAAGATACTGCACAGGCACATTTATTTTCAAGCATAGGAGTAAGCTTATTTGAAATGAGTGGGGAGTAACCAGCATGTCTGGAATTAAGCACTGAATGCTTTGTTGTCTCAGAGTCTTTGTATTTAAGCTGGGTCTTGGCTGTAGAAGCCCAAGCTTATAATGAAGAATGTCTGTTTCATCATTAGGACCATCCCTAGGGAGAAAAGTGTCATTGTTGGTTTATGTTCCAAGTAGCATCATATTTAGTATAATTAAATAATGGAAAATGTCACCTTAATGTAGGAGAAATAAAACATCTAAGATTGATCTTCTTGGTGTTTCTACAGAACTCTATGGAAAAGTACAGATCTTCAGAATGGATATTTTCCATTTTTGATTACTGATTCCAGTTAATATTGTTTGAAATGAGGATAAAAATTTTAGTTTAGCCCATTGTAAAGCTTTATTTATGTTGCAAGTTAATTAATACTTTTTTCTCCTGAGGGAGGCATGGATAAGGATCCATCCTTAGAATCAACGTATTTGCAGAGGTGCACAAGAATTCAGCCCAGCAGCCGAGTGCTTGGTGTCTCTAGCGTTGTTTCAAACTTGCCTTTTATTTTCTCAAACAAATGTTAATATTGAGTAACTATAATTGTTAGTATTTCCAGTCTGGTCAGTGTGAGTAAATGTCAGCTTTTCCAGCCTTGTGTTTGAGACAGAAGCCAGTGGTCACACTGAGCTGAGCCCAGCCTGTGTCCTCAATTTTGGTGGTGCTGAGGAAGCTTGGCTTCTAATGGGAGGTATAATAATTATGGGAATTTTGTACATCTCCCAGCTGGGATCTGTGCAGCTACCAGAGACAGAAGTTTCTGAGAAGTTTGCCTTCAATGTTGCTACAAGAAGTGAAATGCTTTCTTTATAGGATAGGCAGGCAACTTGCAGTATATGAAAAATGTAATAATTATGTCACCGTTTGAAGTCTTGTTGAGGCTGCATAGTTGTCAAAACCTTGTCCACTCTGCATTAACTCCAGCACTCATACTGCACTTGGAAAACAGATACAGAACATGTGTCATTTCAAGACATGTTTTTAAACATTCTGATGCTGACTTTTATAAAATTGTTCAGAACTCTAATCACTGAACAAGAAGAGAGTTTATGAAGTTCTTGAAAGATTTTCAATGTAACTGCTCTGTTTAGAAATTAAGATGACATTAGTGATTTCAGACATAATTTAACTATGAAAAATCAGGTAATATTAAAGTTTTTATAAATAGTAATTATATGTGAGTAGAATGTAAAATAGCTTTTATTCACAAACTCATATTATACTCAGACCATCTGATTATTTTATAATATGTATTAAGTTATTAGCCCTTGATATGACACTTCACCTTGAAGTCACTGTTGCACATTATTTTATTATGCTACTGTGCTTGTCAGTGGAATACAGATAGTGAAAGTTTAAGGTTTTTTTGCTTATTTTACAAACTAGAGAAATAATTTAGAGTCATGGTTATGTAATGTGATATATGATCAGGAAGCAGTCAAGGTCAATGAAACCATTGTAAGAATTGTGGATAATAAATAAGGGCCTCAGACTCCAGGTGGGATATACAAAATGGTTCAATTCTACTTGACTAATATTTTCAAAAGTTAATGAATTGGGTGCCTTAATTTAGGATTCCTGTGATGAGCTCCATTAAAAAGGTGTTATGTTTCCAGAATATTAAACACGTTATTTGAACAGAAACAGCAAATTTGAAACACGGTGTCAGGAATTGTTCACTACCTTCAAAGATCCTTATGCTATATTCTACTTTTTGAAGGCCTAGACTTCCTTGAATATGTAATTCCTAGGCTTTTGTTCAAGACTACTTGCTTTAAAGTAGTTGAAGGCCTGCAGATACTTTAAAAGGCTCTTACATATTTTTCTCCTTTAGCCTGTGATAATTCCTCTATACTCCTGATGCAGGTGTTACAGTGACTTAGCAATTCACTTCTTAATTTGCTATTAATATTGTATTAATTTAGAGATTCACATAAAAGTTGAAAAGAGACAATCAGATGCAGCAAATTTTATTAATAAGTGTTTTTTTAAACTTAAGGTTCAGATACCAGAAGCATTGGAATGCCATGGAGCATTGCATTATAGTTTCAGTATTCACTTAAAAAGAATGAAGCTTGTTTCTCTGATTACAGTGAACACTTTGGGAACACAAAACCAGATTCAAAAGAGAGAAGGGTTTTAAAAAGATATTTTTCAGATTTTTAAATAATTTTGTTTTGAGTCAATCTCAAGACACTTTGGTCCTTTTCTCATGACTTTGTACTCGCATAGTTTTATTTTGAAACTTTATATTCTGAACTTTCGAGGTGTATTCACTGTGGGAATCACCAGTACTTGAAGGAGTTCCTGTTGCAATACTACATGAGTGCTACTGGAAATGGATTCTTGAGAGTCTCATTGCTGCATCTGGCATTCTGCAAAGCCTGGGTAAAATAGATCCAAATCTGTCTCAGGTCTGCTATTGCTTCCCTTTGCTGGAGCTGTGGCAGGAGTGGAGGCCCCAGTGAAGCTGGTAGTTAATTGGTTTGCACTTGTCCCAAAGTCTTCTCTTCAACCACACAGTCAAAAACCCCGACAATGCCTCAGATCCTTCCTTTGGTGTACATACAGTGCAAAGCTTCCCAATTCCCAATATCAATGATATTGATTGGATTTTTCTTTGGTTGGTTAAATAATATTTTATTTGCTTGTAAAGCAATCTAGAAATTAATGATTTGGTAAAGGATTGGAGGGAATAGATAAACTGTGATACTCCTTCTCTATAATTATATTTTGTAACTTTAAAAAGACTTCTTTGTATCTTGGGAGCTAACAAGTAAGAGCCATAATTTATTCTCCAGCAGAATGAAATGATAGCTGGATTCCAGTGGCAGCAAGTTCATTTTTTCAAGTGGCTGTAAAGAGTGTAGCTTCTAAACAGAAGGGCCTTTAAAACATATCACTAGTGTAGTTCTTTGTTAAAACTGTGTAACTTTGATTAGCCTGTTATTTGTGTTTGTTTGGGTTTTTCCATGTAAGTGGTTTTCTTTTTTTTTTTTTTTTTTTTTTTTTAAGTAAAGTCTTTTCAGTATCAGAAAACATTAAAAGACTTGCAGCTTAAAGAAATGCACATTTGTGGGTAAAGCTCTAAAATAAATGGCTTGAAATGTTGTTCAAAATAAGGAAAAGCCCAGTGTAGCTTACAGCTGTTTAACTTTTCTATTAAGTATAAGGAGGAAGTCTAACGTGCCAAGCATTTAATTCATCAGAGGTGCAGCTGAAGATTAATTAACCCAAATTATAAGTAATGGAGTAGGCAGCCCTCAAAGATTCCCTGTAGAGAGAATAAACAGAGACTCTGACAGCAGGGGAACAATTGATCTCTCTGAGGGCTCCAGCATCTGCATCTGCCATGGACACAGAGTGTGTTCAGTTAGGTACTTGAGCAGAGATGTTTGGAGCATTCTGTTTCAGAAGAGACATTCACACAATAGCAATGTGCTGGCATTGTAAATGTCACTGTCTGTGCAACAAGATAGAGACTGAGCAGTTGTCTTTCTTTGGAAACCTGTCCTGGTAATTCTTGAAGACATTTTAGCGGGGAATCTGTGGTGTTCTTGAAGTTTCGCTGTGTGAACAAATATGTTTCTGTAGGAGGCAGGCATGGTCCTCAGAATTCAATCCATATATGATTAGACAAAAAATTCCAGTGCAGTCTCAGCAGGAGTTTCATATTGTAACTAAGATGTATGGGTTTTATATTTATGTTTTCAGGTAGGAATTTGCAGTTTAACGTTGGAAATAAAATAACCCAAGGGGAAAAGCCATCTAAACCAAATTACTATGTTATCGAGAGAACTTAGTATGTGGGTCTGTGTGCATGTGTAAAAACCCACCAAAATCAGGCATCTGAAAACAAAATAGTGATTTGGTAGTTGCAGTGATTGAACAACAAAAAAAGAGCTTTATCTTTATAAATTGAATAAGAGATTTGATAGGATTTGCTTTAATTTTCAAGTTTGGATGTTGTAACAACTTCTCCCTACTTGTCAGGATAACACGGCCATGTTATCCTGACCACAATGTTGTATAAATCTGGAAGTCTTGCTAATCAAACAAGAGTATTCAGCATGTGGTTATTGTATATGGAAATTGGTATTTCAGGAGTTGATATGGCCCACTATGCAATGTCCTGTTTTGCTGATCCATATGTTTAAGACATCTCCACCTTTCTTTCTGTTTTGCACAAACATTTATGTGCGTACAAAAGCCATTAATTCTAAGTAAAAGGACATAAAAAAACATCCTAAAGTATTTTTTTTGTGAGAGGACTCTTAATGGTTTTTGAGAGAAATACTGAACTGCTGTCTAAAGACTATGGAAATACAAAAAAATACATATTATTTCTTGTTTAAGCTGATTTTTGAAATCTTCTATGGCTGCAGTTGAGAAATAATATGAAATAAGTGTAAATCTGGGCATGAAGACTTCAGGTTTTTAGGTAATTCTTGGTGACTGTATTTGCTGGAATGGAGTTTTCCTTTTCCTTAAGTGCCAGTCTGACTAGGGACTATTTTGTATTTAAAATATTAATGTCACAAATCCTAGTACATTAGTTAATTGTTAACTTAGTTCTGCTTATTAGTGATTTCCAACAAGCTCATTGAAATATGGGTTGCTTGTGGACTCCATCTAGGACTGTGTGTAGATTACAATATGATGAAAGGCCTTATCAAGTGTACTAGTTTAATATATTACCCCTATAACTTTAACAGATGCTATTAATGTCATTATTGTTGGTTGTTACTCATTGCTAGAATAGCTGAAGCACCATCAGCACTCAAACTGGAAAAGGTCAAAAGCCAAATACTGCCAGGCCTCCTGGTGATTTAACTGACAGCCATCTATGTGTGTCACAGGGTTTCCACTGAAGGAGCAAAGAAAAATAGTCTTTAAACTTTCAGAAGTAAAATATATTTTTCTACAATGTTTTTTTTAATGATTCTACACACTTTTGTACAAAAAAGATAACTTCAGAATGTTTTTGACAAAATCTGCAAGCAGTGTGGTCTTGATGGGAGCTAGACTTCTACATATATATGATCTTATTTTGGCACATAGTGATTGAAAACTGTCTTGGAATGACATTTCTTATATGTATAGCATGGTAATGTGTTTTCCTTAGTAATTTTTTTTTTATTTTAAGCAAATAAAATAATGTATTCTTTGTCTGATATGTGGCTCTTTTTGTTTGGCAGGGTAACTCCATCTTCCGAAAATCCCAATGGTGCTACCTGTAGTGTAAGTCAGGGAAAGCCCTCTTTAAGAAGAATAAAAGGGAGAATACACAGAAGCAAAAGTCTTGATAGCATTGATTTCTGTGAATTCACTGTAAGTACTATATCTTTTACATTTATCCTGTATGAAGTTAGGAGAATCTTACTAATAAAGCAGTTTGCTTCTTGCATTGGGTTTACCTGTTTGTCACATTAAAAAGGGTATTGTACTTAATATTTTAATTGCCTTGCTACACTGCCAGATATTATGAGCAGTGATGTCACTTATATGATTGGTGATGTACAACTACATTCTTGTTCTTCAGCAACCATGAGACAGAAATTTCTATGTCAAATTTTAACATTTTTGCCTCCATAAGATTAAGAAATTGACTTGCAAAAGGAGTAAATATGAAAAACAAAATATGATTTCAAATTTTATTTTTATATTGAGATTTTGGAAATTGAGTTTAAAGTCAAGCATGACTTTTTACAAATCCCAAAGAACTATTACAGTTGCATATGGCTATAATAAAGTGCTAGAAAAGGAAATACATTTTTCTGAAAGATGTGTACGCTTATAACACTTGAAAGCTGGTATCACAGGTATAGGTTACTTCAATTAGACAGTACTGGTGTCTTCCTTTTCTCTTCTCTTTGGTTAGGGGGTAGATATGTTTGTGTTTTGGAAACTTCAATGTGATCATGGTAAAGAACCATGACAACCTCCCAGCTAGCTGGGGGGGATTTGGTCAAAACAAATTATATTCTGATAAGCTAAAATAATTTACTCTTTAAGTATTTAAACAATGTCAAAGAATATGTTGAATTATAAATTGGTTATGAAATATGAGAATGAAAGAGCTAAAAAATATGTGCTGTCTTTAAAATGTAGAAATCAATAGTGATGCAAAGATATTGTCTGGCATTGCATGGTGCTAAAAACAATATCACTAAAATTTTCAGATGGGATTTGGGGAAACATCTTTAAGGCATAACAGTGGTTTGAGTGTGTTGTCTTTCAGTGGGATATTTTTCACAGATGATGCCAATAGCATAATTGGTATTTTTTTCCTCAGGACAGCTTTGTTTTTAATTGCGAGGTCTCACAGCGCTGTCTTTGGGACAAAGAGCTTGTTGTTTGCTGTTCAAGGAAGTAACGAAGTTCCTGGGAAGGGTTTGGGATGTAGTGTGTTGTGTGGTGCCCAGCCACTTGTGGGTCTGGCCAGTCCAGCAGGGTTGTGTGCTCTGGCTGGGAGTGTGAGGGAGCTGTGCCGGGGCTGCGCTGCTCATTCCCCGCTGCCTTTGGCGTGCCTGTGCTAACTGTTGTCACAGCACTGATCCTGCTGTAATCATTGCTCTGCTGAAGGTTACGAATTCCCCTTGGGAGCAAAATTTCCTTCTGCTATATGGGTCTTCATCTGTGTGGTCCTATTAAGGAGTTTTATCTAAATCTATCTCTACTCTTGGGGCCTTCAAAGAAAAAGAGATTATAGCCAACGGTAAAAAGAATTTCTTGCATGCCATAGAACCTTTGCAAAGAGATTTGAGACAGATAATAATGGGCACGTCTATCTGTAGCATACAATGTGTAGAGTATGTCCTGTATAAATTCATACATTAATAGCTAATTATTGATTATTAGGATCAGTAAAGGAAGTTCACTTTTTCCAAGGTCCTGTGTTAAAGGATGATATAGATTTAAATAGCTGAGCAGACAAATCAGAGTTAAAAATTATGGATTTTCTTGCTGCTACATGGTTTAGAATCATACTGAAATATTTCTTGATATTGTGTAATTGCGGTTTTATTGTTCTCAAATTGTGATTAAAAATAGATCTAAAGAAGTAATTGAATAAATTAGTATGCCTAAGTCTTTCAAGAGTGCTCTCAGAATGAAACATTTTTCATGTGATGAGTCTTCATCTAGTAAAAACACTCAGGCATTGGCAGACAGAAAACAATTAAAAATAAAAATTAAAACACAAAGGAGCTTTTTCAAATGTTCTCTTTACAACTGTTTTATGCTGTAGTACTTTCATTTTATGCACAGCAAAATTGAAAAGTTTCATATTTAAATATGTGGATAACTTATATGCTGACAGCATACTGTTGGTTTCATTCATCATGTAATGAGAATGAGATCCATCAATAATTCTGAATGTTGCTGGATATCACTTTAAAATAAGTAGGGTCAATGTAAATCCTAAACTAATCTTTTTTGGAAACCTTTTGCTTAAAGGTTTCACTCAGCAAATTCTTACTGAGGACAAATCCTCACAGCAGAAAGACGTAAAAAATAACTTATGCTTTCTTTTCTTGAAGTGAATAAATGTGTCCCCAGTGGGGAAGTTCTGCATTTCAATACAGTATGCCCATGCAAAAATTCAATTCATGAAAATTCTGTATTTACTACTTGACTGTGACTTCACCTGAAGCTGGAGACAAGTTGTAGGAGCTATGTTAAACTGAGAGCTGTGTTAAACTTATTCATTAAAAAATAAGTTTATTCTTTGCAAGGGAGGGAATAACCAGTGAAGAGCCTTTTGCACGTGTAAAATTTCAGCCGAGGCCAGGGAGGAACTACCATGGGTTGTCTGGGCAAGGTGATGCTGCCAAGTCTGTTTGCTGCAGTTAGTAACGTATGAAGTTTGTGATATTAATGGCTTTTGGTTACACCTGTGGCTCTTCTTATGGGTGATCTACCCAAGAGTGCAAGAGAGGTCCTTGCCTCTGGAGCCTCAGTATCCGATGGCCTGCTGCTGCAGTGACACATTGCAAACTTCAGGGATTTGCCTGTTCCTGCTCAAGGCTGGGCTGGATGTGGTCCTGGGCAGCCTGACCTAGTGGATGGCATCCCTGCCCATTGTGAGGGATGGGAACTAGGTGGCATTAAAGGTCCCTTCCAAACCAAGCCATTCTATGGTTTGTGTGAGTCTGTCAAAGCACACAGTTCCCAGCTGGTGCACTGCACACCTGTATTAACATCCCACAGCTGTCTCACCTGTATTAAGCTCACAGCACCCTTCCAGAAGGTATAAGTTCTTCCTGATTACAAGTGCTGAGAGTCTGTAGGATTGCTGACAAAATCTCAGTTTTATTTCTTAGTGGTACCTCTGCTGTCTTAAGTGGATGATACTGGGGTTTGTAAGTGATGCCTCCTTTTACCATTTTGCTAAGGCAGCAAGTGAGAAGATAAAGTGATGAAATTATGTTAAGCCACAGAGTGATAGCACAGCAACTTCTTTAAAATGTGTATCCGTTTTCAACTTCTTGCACCTTTTTTCTTTTCTTTATCCTCTCCATGTATTAGCAGTACCACTTAGTCAGATTAGCACCTGTTCACCCAAAAAAAGTAAAATCTGTTTTACTGCCCTTCAGTACTTTTTTAAAGGAGTATCATCATGCTATGCTGTGCCAGATATTAGCTCTTGAAAAACTCAGTTTTAGTGGTATGTATAAAAAAAATACACCTATATTTTATGTTGAATATTGGCAAATGGTTATTTTCAACCCAGAAATGTGGCAGAACTCCTAGTCCACATTGCAGAAAAAGGAAGAAAATATAAAGAATAGCATTATCGGCTCTTGGGGGTAGATTGAGCTTGTTGTATTAGTGTTTCATTACATCCATATTTTAATGGTTGTTACTCTGAAACAAACCCTGGCTTTGTACAAGCTACCCCAGACAGCAGTAGCACTTCTGAGCCCAGTTCGTTGACAGGGTTTTTTTTGTACTAGGCATCGTGCAAACATGAAGTGTTTACTCTCAAGGACCTTACAGTCTATTTCTAATAATAGGTAAGATGTGACTAAACTTTGATTCTTTAGCTGCATGTGGCTCTGGAGCCGCTCAGTTGCTGCACTGATGCTAATGCTTCTGAAGGTCACTTTGGGATGCAGGTGCATTTTGGGACTGCCCTGCTTGATAGAGCTCTGGGGGTTGTCCTCCTCTCTGGTGTGGGAGCTGCCTTGGGAGGCTGTGTGACAGCTCGGAGGTGTTTGAATGGATCTTGTGGTTTGGTTGCTGCCTGTATGACAGATTTTGTGCAGGTCTCATAGCACTGCAAACACTGACCACCCCTACAATGTGTGGATGCAGAGAAACCGTTCCCTTCTTTTCCTTTTAGTCAGTGCTGATGTTTTCTGGGAAAGGGAGACTTGGAAAGCTTTTATAAGGAGCTCATATAATGAATTTTATGTCTAAGATACTTTTTTAGTTTTGTAACTCTTTGATTGGACTTGAGAAATTACTGAAATCAGCACCTTGAAAAGTGTATTTTTAAAGGAATACAGATTTAAGCCTTTCCTGCTACAATCAGCCCTTTGGACAATGGAGCTAGTCTTGGAAATCAGAGCACTGCAGTTATTTCCAATATGAACAAGTCCAGTGCTGGAGGCAGCTGGTGCTAGCCTGCTCTCACTAAACGTGGACACAGCTAGGTTCAGTTCACCTGCAGCTGGAGCAAAGCAGAAAATCTCCAGTGTACTTCCATTTGCATTGGAGTTAAAATCCAAGGAATGATTTTGCAAAATGTTATACTGACACTGGTTTCTTTTTCTCATTTTTCTATTCCTTTCTAGCAATTCCTTTTTCAGGTGCACTGTTTTGTCTTTCTTGCCATATACTGCCATATGAGGTGCTATTGGCTGGAATCCCTGTGCACTAATGCTTTAGAGGTTCCTGATGTCAGCATGTTAAGCACAAAGTAACACAGTAGGGTAGGAGATTACCGAAAAGAGAAGAAAAGAAAGACAGCTAAGTACAAAGAGCAGTCTGAATAAAGCACCGTGGAATGCATGACAAAATGGAAGAGGCAATCAGAAAGAGATACTCAGAAAGTGAGAATTAGCTAATGTGCTGTGGCCTTCCTTCGATGGGGAGCACACATGTTCACCTAGAATAGTAATTCTCAGTGCACTGTAGTAAAGCGTTATGCCTTGTATAATTTCTCGCCGGGGAGCTGCAGAAACTCGGTATTTCTGTGTGCTTGCCTGCTCTCATTAGCGGGATGGAGTGATTGACCTCGCATGCTCTGTGGGGGTGTGTGCCCGGCATGTTCTGTGTGCAGGGCGGTGCGTGTGCGCCCAGCCCTCGGGAGCAGCTCCCTGTCAGTGCCTGTGGCATTGTGCTGTTGCTGCTCTTGCACGTGCTTTATCATTTCTAATGAAGTTTCAAGGCTCTTTAGAGGCTTTAGTGATTAACTTTAATGGATGTTTGTGATGACATCCTTATTTCACTTCCCCAATCTCCTTGGTAGATTTTTATAGTGTACAGCAGGCTTAGAATCAATTTGTTGTTGGAGATGTCCTTACCAGTGTGTTGGGTAACTGTTGCTGTGAGTAGCCCCATTCCCCCAGTGAAAAAATGTAGTGATCAAAACATAATACTGCACTAACTTGTCAGGGAGCATATTGCTGAGCAAGGCAGTCTAGTCTGTACTGAAGCAGAGATTTATTGCCCTTTTTTTATTTTATCTATTGCAAACTCATCTTCCCGTTGAATCATCTTACAAATGACTTCTGAGGTGGTAGATGTTATTCAGTAATTTGATTTTTGTTTCCTTTTTTAAAACAAAATTCTTCAAGTTTGAATTTCCGTTTATCTTGATTTTGCTGCTGCGTATTTCAATTTGAATATGTGTCTGTAAAACTTGTAAAATGAGAAATTAATAATAACACAAATGGTATGTATCAGACTCAGTTTCTTAGGATGGAGACATAAGAGTGCACATGTTCTTTAAAAAGTCCTGCAGGTATTTTGATCATCTCTGTAGATGTGGAAGGAAGAACTCATTAGCACAGCTGGAGTCTTGTGGATGCCCTTAATTTGTTACTGTTCAGAGAAGTGTGGTTGTTATGCAGCTGTTTCCGAGATTTAAATCCTCCCTGGTAGCTTAGTCTTGCTTCACAATATTGTTGTTGTACTGTAACCCATTTATTATAATAATTTAATCTGTTGATGGTGTATCAACACAGTACAGACTTTATATAGTTTTGGCCAGTTTATTTTACCTAAGATAGTCTAAATAATGAAAAAAGAGGAACATTTAAGCAGTTTGCACATTTTACAGTTAATGAAATGAAAATACGTCTTACATGTATATTTTTATATTTTAAAATTTTCAAGTATATAGAAAAAACCCAGAAATATGCATACTACATGTTTTATTATAAATATTTAATAGTTTTAAATACAGAGGAAAAGGAGTTTAATTTGAACAAGTGTGGAAATGTAATACTGATGGAAAGAGGGGAAAAAACTAGAGGCTTTTGCTCCAAGATTACAACTCTTCTGGGAAAGAGTATTTTCAGCATTGTTTATTCTGTCATCTTGCTTTTTATTTAAAAACAAATCCAAAGTTTTATGTAAGAGCTATTCTAAATGTCAAGGCAAATTATTAAGTCTCAAGCATAATACTAGGTGAAGCTTATACAGCCTTAAGATTAACCTAAGGAAGTTAACCATAAATGAACAAGTAATTTAATTTGCTAAATTCTGGATTGTGATTGACCTTGATTTGTGTTTCTGCATTGATTCAGACTGATTGATTTATGTTTCTCAACAAATTCAATGTACCAGTTTAAGTCTACCAAGGATGTTAACTGATGCCTGTGTTTACATTTAATTTAAATTAGAAATATATTTTTGAGTGCATGTTTTAGGTTGTTTTTATTTCTTCTCAGAATGGCACTGTGAATTTGGGCAGATGGAGCTGTACTGAAATACTCTTTGGCATTTGTTAGGGTAATACCTGCTTGATTACTCCACCACCATTATACTTGGCGGATGATTGTGACTTGTCAGGTCCATCATCTCTTAAAATGTCAAAAGATATGTAGGCCATGGTGTAGTTTGTCTTTAGGTTACATAATATCAGCTCCTCTTTGTGTGGTGGTGTGGGATGCTCTTGTCGTGTATTTAGTCTCAATATCAGTGCCCACCTGTCAGTGAGCTGCAGCCCCAAGCAGGATGAGGGTCCAGTTGTTTGTCCTTCAGCTAGCCCAGACGTGGAGGGAAGCAGAGTGCTGATTTAGAATGGCCACTATCCCTGCTTTTCAGATACTTCTGAGCTCCCTTGAACGTCTCAATTTCTGAGCTGGACTCTGTATGGAGCCACATGATGATCAGTGTTGTATTAAAGCAAATTGATGGGATGACTCAGGGAAAAGAGTAATGCTCGTATAAATGTAAGCTTCTCTAGGTCAACGCTAAAGTAATTTTTTTTCCTGAAAAATCAAGGTTTCTTATTGTAGATTAGATACCTTAATGTTTTCTTAGGCATTAGATACTTGTGTAATAAATAATTGTTTCTGTCCAAAAGAATTTTATGTGAGTGAATCTAAACTGGCTTTGAGTCTAAGTGCGTTTATCTTTCATGCCAAAAATTCTTCCCAGATTTATTTCTAGAGTAGAAGTTAAGATTATATTGCTCAATCTATTTTCTTGTTATTGATAGATTTTATTTGTTTGACCTTTCTCTACTGTTGTGCTCCAAAAGAGGCAGACTTGTTATATATGAGAAAGCAAAGACTGCAACAATTTCTATTGCAGGCTCTCAGCCTTGTGCTTAAAAATAGCAAACAACAGAAGTGTCAGTATGAGTGGCTTTTCAAATATATCACTAGAATGTATATGCTAGTAGCATGTCTATTTTAATATTTTTATTAGGTTGCTGGAGGTTTTTTCAGTTTAGGTTTGTTGGATGTTTGGGGTTTTTTGGGTTTTGCTAATTTGTTGCTTCACCAGAACTGTTTCCCCTTGGAAACTAGAGTTTGGGTGATTAATTCTAATGGCTTTTAAAATTTGATTTTTATTATTAAGCAAAATATGTTGTTTTTGTTTGCAAAAGCTGCTTGGAACCTTCTGTCATCAAATACTTGTGATGTGTGGGCACCACTGGCATGTCTGCAAAGATATAATAATTTCATGGAAATAATAATGATCCTATGATGCAGGTACGGTCAGTGTCAGCATGCAGCCTTTGGTGGGGACAGAAATTTTTCTTGCTGCTTTTTCTAGCAAAAGAAATTGAAATGTTTCCTTTGACCTTCAGACACTTTCTCAGAAGTGACTGGGAAACTGAGTAACTGTTACTGTCTCAGAAACAGCATTCCTTGATCCATGCCTGGCAATACTACAGAAGGTTAAGGATGGGAATATTAGTATTCCATGTGCACTTTGAACTTGTTTGTGCACTGAAATGAACAGAAAAATATTTTCTTCCTGAAACAGGAGAATTGATCTACATGAAAAATCAGAGTATCTTCATAACTTATGCACAAAGACAATAGCCAGAGTTATAATTAAGGCCTTCAGGTTTTTGAGAGATTTTAAGCCTCAAGCCTTTCACTCAGTGGGGTTCTCTCGAAGTGCCCATGCATTGGTATTCTCACCAAGCAGGACTTGAGTCAGACAGGCCAGCTTGGTGTGGAGGTACTTCAGAGTTTTCCAGAGGAACTGGTACATGGGAAGTGATGCAGACACAGTGTCTGCAAGTGTTGCAGTAATACTCAGCTTTGTTTCGATAAGCCCGAAGATGCGCTTAGCCAAATGCTAATGGTGCTGGGGGCAGGCTGGGCAAGGTCTTGAAATACATTTGGCCTCCTTAGAAGGTCTTTTGAATTATTTCTTTTTTTTTCTTTTAAGTTTTAAGCTTTCGAAGTTACAATAGAAGAAATAATAATCCAAGCATTCCGTAGCTGTTACTCAGATACTCCAGTAAGGATAACTAGTGGAACACTTCAAAGTAATGGTTATATGGGTTATATTTCTTTCCTTACACTTTGGAAGAAGGTCTTTTTTAGTTACACAAAGGGTTGAGAAGATAGTGTGAGTGCCTAAGCAGCTGCAGAATTCCTCTTTTTAAAGTGAGCCGTGCTCAAGTTTATCTGTCACTATCCAGACGCTGATGTGCATATCTGTCTATATAAATTATGTAAACATAAATATACATGTGTCATATGTACACACATGCATACACTTCGCATTTAATACAAAAAATACTACTGGTTAGGGTCACTCTTTGTCAGCATGATCCGTACATAAATTTTTAGAGTCTTGTTGACAAAACTCTGCCTGTCACGTTGTACCATCTCTGCCAGTAGCAAACATCTCCAAGGGCAGGGCCTGACCCTACACAGGCAGTCCTTCAACAACAGTTGTAAAATGTCATCGTCACCCTGTCAAGGTCTGCCTTTACCAACTTTTATCCCTCTGCTCTCTGGAAGTCCCAGTGGGCGTTCAGGAGCATGTCAATTATCACTCAAGTAAAATACGTCTTTTTTTGAATATTCTTCACCATCCCAAAGAATTCTCCATCTAGCCCTTTTCCCATCTTTGTTGTCCAAATGGCTGGGGAGTGTGCCCAGGCAGGGGACAAAGGAATTTGCCTTCAGCAGATGGTTTATTTTAAGAGGATGCGCCAGTAGTAATGTAGAAGAACTGACAGGATACAATCAGCAATAAAAAAAAAAAAAAAAAAAAAAATTGAATTATGGGCTGTAGCATAAGGTTTTGCTGCAGTCACTGGAAAAAATATTAACTGAAAATGTTGTTAAAATAATGGAAACATAATTGTATGCATCAAAAGTTGAAAATGAAGTGCATTGCACCCAACACCCAAGTCTTCAACCTAAATGCAGAATAAAATAAAAAGAGATTGATTGTGAGCACCTTGGAATTCAGACTGCATGAATTTGCAAAAATGCCATAGCAAACTTCTAGGAGACTGTCGGGTTTTTTTAATCCAAAGAAATTTATTTTTGAAGTCTGGGGCTGTGAATGGAAAACAAATTGTTTATAAGCTGTGCTTAGACTGAAAAAAGGGTTAGACTGCGTTAATGGAATAGGGCAGTTAGCGTGGGCTGGCTCATCGTTCTTGCAGCAATAGAGACACTTTCAGTTTGCAGAGATTCTGGTTTCTTTTGGCACAGATGTCCTTTTTGTCCTCTGGCAGAGTTTTCCTTGATTTTTCAAAGAAATGTTGGATGTTTGTTGCTCGTCTATATCTAAGAAGAGCAGCTTGCTTCTCCCACTGGTATAATATGCCTCTGCTTATTGCTCTGCAGTATTCTGTGAGGGAGCATACAGGACTGGATAACCTCTACAGAGCAGCTGCCTTTGGATATTTGGCACTGTTATTAGCAATATACTATTGGGATCACAGGCTCCTGTAATAAATTTAGCAATCTTGGCTGTACTATCATTATACTTATCTAGCACCCCTCAGAGCTAGAGAATTTGAAAAGTACATATCCTGTTCTCACTGTGGTGAGTACCACTGCATGAATAGAAAGGAATTTTTGTATTTTTAAGAAGATTTGACATTTAGCCTCTGGTATCTACTGACATCTGCAGCTGTATAACGTGTTACCTTTCATTGCCCTTGAGGACAGCCCAGGGAGAGGAGGCTTAAAGGTTGGTAATGACAAAGAAGGAGAAAAACCAGCAAGGAGAAGATCTGCTCTTGGAGCTGCTCAGATGTTCAGAAACCAGAAAGTGCTTTCTCAGCCTGCTTGGAAAGCAAGTTAGGAGTATATAGTACTCAAGTCTGAGCAATAGGCTTTTCAGTGAGGTTTCTTGCAGTTCTTCAGAGAAAGGAAAATTACTGGAGTCACATACTACAGTGTGTGAATAGAGAATGTTCAACATTCAAATACAAACACAATTCTTGTTTTGCCCCTCTCAGGAAGGCAGCATGTCTTATAAAATTATTATAATATATTAATTATTTACCTGACTCTGATAATGTAGAATAATATGATTGCCAGTCAAAGCTGCACACTGAAGTTGGATGCTGCCTGAGTGCTCAGGCAGCGCTTCAGCTGGCCTTTGTTAGGCGTGTTTTTATATATGGACTGTTAAACACAGCTTTGTGAAATCATGATTCATTTACTGTAACGAGATAGGGATGTGAGCTCCCAGATGAAGACTCTCAATAGCTGCTAGAAAGCTTTTCACAATTTATAATTGGATATGCTGTCTATATTATTTCATTCTTAAACATGTGATGCCTGTGAAACTTGGTTGGGCAAATTAGCCAAGCTTGCCTTTCTTGGTTATCTACCAGTGCTTTCATAACCAGAGAACTACATGGCTTTTGCTTTCTCTACCTTCAAGGTAAGGCAGGGATGGCCTAAATCAGGTGTTTTCATATTGCACCATTTATCTAAAAGCTGTTTCCTGTAGCTGGATGCAGTATTTCCTCTACTTTCACTCACAGCAGTTTTGGGCAATATAACAAATTCGCACTGGATACCTGGAGGATTGATTGCTACAGAATCCAGTACTCACTAGGCAGTAACAACCCTGGGATGCAAACACACAGAACTGGCCTGCCTTCATTTCTCCACTTCTTAGCAATTCTTCTGCGTGCTCATAGGCCAGCTAGAGTGAGTTCAGACACGTGCCCAGAAATGTGATGAATTAATCTGAGAGTTCTGCAGCCAATACTTTATAATCTCATATTTGCATTATTAATAGCTGCTGTATCTGCTTCATGGATTCAAATCTGCTGCTGTGCATTCTGTGAGGGCATTTTAGGGCTTTAAGATGAACCCATGAAGAAATACAATTTAGGATGGAAAACAGACAGTTTTAAGAACAAGTGCAAAACCAGGAACATAATGGATGAGTCAGGAGGATTTGTTGGACTTGATCCCAGCCACCTAAAATTTCCTGACAGAAGCTTCATTTTTTTCTTCTACCACTGCAAACTTTTCTGTATCAGATGGTACTTATAGTGGTGCCTGCACTCTGTCGAGTGCTCACAGAAGTGATAAGGCACAATTTGCAGTGTTATGCATCTTCTGCTGATATTGTCTTGTGGAAATGTACCTCTGTGGGCAGCAATTGCAAGTGTCAAGTGTCAGGCTAAGTATTATAAGTGACCCCTCCCAGCATAAATCTTTCTAGTAGACTTTCTGATTCTGCTGGTATTCTAGGATTTTCTATATGGGATTGTGTTCTTTCAACACCATACCTTCAAAAAGCATCTATACTAAATTGGTGGGGCTACCACACTATGTGGGCTTGGCACTAGACATTAGGTGTCCTTGATTAGATTATTCTTCATGACTTCTAGTGAGACCAGCTGAAGATCTGCAGTTATATTTTGTCCCTTAATGCTCTTCCTTACCAGTGGCTTACAGTGGCTTCCACACTAATGTTGGCACAGTTTGTCTTCTCTTATTTCATCTTCAGCTTTTGTGGTGATTGTTATTCACATTACAGTAGTAGTTAGAGCGCTCTATTAGCATCAGAGTCCTACTGTATCAGATGAGCTACAAACACAGAAGAAAACACAGTTCTCTAAGTATCAATACGTTAAAATGTGTTAAAAATACTAGCACAGATGTATCAAGTGGAATTAAAAAGGTAAAGATGGTTTATCACCACTGTGATAGTGCCCCTAAATTTAACTGAAGGCATTGCATGGAACTCTTAAATCTTTTCCTTTTCTACTGTTTTACTTTGGTACAGTAAATATTCAGTAGACTGGGAAGAATTTGCCCTGAAATCAGTTTTTGTCAGGATCTGTGGTTCCTCTGGTGTTAAAACAGACACCCATACTGCCTTTTCTGTGGCTGATCTAATTAAAAGTGAAGTGGGTGTTCGGCATCCCAGCAATAGGGAAGACCTTGTATAAGGATATTAGAAGGGAGTTTGTTGAAAAGAGGTATTGTTGGCAGACCAGAATCAATGAGCAGGATAAATATGGCATTGAACAAAGCAAACATGCTGGAGGGAAACACGTGGAAGGAAACTCAACCAGTGTGTTTTCACCCAAAGGACATTGTCTGGAATGCTTGTTTAAAGGTCGAATGTTCTTAGTAGAAATATCATTGAGTAAACACCTCGAGTGAAATAAACTACATTTGAGAGGAAGAGGACTGAGGTGTAGATCTTTTAAAAAATATTTGCCCTTTGAAAGAAAAAAATCAGAGAATATCAGTTGTCATAATTGTGCTTATGGTTCATAATGTGATATTAGAGGATAAAGCAATACGTTTTTAAACTATTTTGGGAATCCTAAGTGTCAGAAAATACTCTGTTCACTTGTAATTGTTCAGGGAATGCAGAAGTTTCAGCAGAACGTAGGAAAATAAAAGTGACTTTCTCTTTTATGCAGCTGCTTCTTATTTTCTTGAGTGCAGAGAACTGTTTTCAGACAGTTCCTTGCTGACAAGGAAAAAGATGAGACGAATGAGTCCCATTAATTATTAGTTTATAAACTCCCTGACTAATGAATGAGTCTGATTTTGGTAGTGCTTTAGGATGACACCTAATTAAAAGATAATTGCATCTGAACGTAAACTGTGGAGATGCTCAAAATTAATAAGAATTGTCATCCTAGCAACTGTTGCTATTAGATATACTTATGAAGCTGGGAGTGTAGGAAATTATTCTTCTAAAAGAAAAGTTTCTGGGACCTTTCAGATTGAAGAGTTGCTAAGGAGGATCGTTGAAAATACCAGTAGACGTGTTGGAATTCTACCACAGTTCACCTGGCATTGAGAGAAATGTGATATGTAAATTAGCTTTAGGCTAAACTCAAAAGTGGTTCCTTGCTGCTTACAACTAGAAGCCTGAAGAATAAAAAAAAATTTAGAGCCTCTGGTCTAGTCAAGATTTCTCTGTGTGCCATCTGTGATGCAGATGGATTAGATAATTTCTAATGTTGACTATACAATATACAAAAATGATAAAATGAATGCAGAGATGCATGCCTAATTGAAGGGTCTTTGAGTCGGATGGGTTGGAATGTATCAAAATCTTCCTCTCGGTTGACACAATGCATTTTCACGGTCATTTTGGAAAAGCACCAGTAGGGTGCATAGTTGGGCTTCACAGTGATACGGTGTTGCCATTTGCTGTAATTTTAGTC
The DNA here is from genome assembly GCF_017590055.1 of Onychostruthus taczanowskii. Classification (NCBI taxonomy): domain Eukaryota; kingdom Metazoa; phylum Chordata; class Aves; order Passeriformes; family Passeridae; genus Onychostruthus; species Onychostruthus taczanowskii. Next base: position 3,954,520 of record NW_024503679.1, on the reverse strand, counting down.
CAAACTTTTTGATGGAATGTGGTGTGGGTTTTTTAAGTTGTTCTTCCTGAGGAAAGTTTTCATTGATCTTTCTTCCCTTGTAGCTGTGGGAACAGCTTTAGAACTTGGTTATAGTATATACCAAAAGCTCAAATGATAAAGGACAAAGAAAGTGTCAGATCTGAAAAAAATGTGAAAGAAACTCAAGTGCTCGGCCCTTTTGCCTTTTAAGTCACTTATGACTCACAGTTTTGACTGACCGAACTTGGCAGCATTTGTGGTATTTTGGGTATATTTGTGGAAGCCCACAATAGTGGGTTTTGTCATCCTTTGTATTCAATAATTCAACACAGATTTTAGTCTTTTAAATTGTTGGAGTCCTTTGAGATCTTTTCAGGAGTGAGAGTTAGCTTTGAATTACTTGAAAAGTATTATTAAATAGATTATGTAAAGAAAGTGTGATCTCCTTTGGAGGTTTTCTATCCTTTAATAAGGGGCAGAAAGCCTGGGAGCAGGGCCAGAAGTAAGAAGTTGGCAGGGACTGTGCCTCCTATAGAAAAGAGAAGGGAATTTGGAGTCTAAACCTGAGCAGACAAGGAGGAGAATAAGCCAAAAGCAGGGTATGCAGCTTTGAGGAGCAGGGGCAGAAGCAGTGGGAAGCGAGGCGTACTGTCAGCAGCCATTTGACCAAACCAGACTGTACCTTCTCCTGCACAGCTGGAGCCAGCCGGCATGAGGTCTGAGCTGCAGTTCCCTGTCCTTGTCCCGTCCTCGGGGACAGCTCTCTGCGGAGCTGTGTCCCACATCGGCATGCAGCCTCCGCCCCTCGCTAGCGGTGCCCTGGGCGCGGCGGCAGCCCCCGGCTGCCAGCCTCGGTGCTGCAGGAGCCTGTTGCAAACCTCGCACGCACCTCTGCCCTGCTGGGGCCCTTACGTAACAGAGCTGGCAGCACTGGAGCCTTCAGCCAGCTTTGGAGGGAAGAGGCCTCATCTCATCTCGCTGCTAGGAGGAGTCAGCAGAAAAAACTAAGGATGCTCAAGATTTTAAGTGTTTAGTATGAGGGGGAAGCAGCTGCAGAGCTTGGCAGGGTCCAAGTACTGAACCCCAAAAAATGGTGGTTTTATTAAATTAAATTGCAGAAATTAAATGTTTGACAAAGATTTTCAAGAAATTATTCTGATGCTCAAAGAAAGGAGCACCATCTAAACCTGCTTTCCATTCTTTGATTAAACTACTTAAAATGCAATATGTTAGAAAAAGGTATATTAGGTATATTTGAATAAGGTATATTAGTCTTTAAAGAAGGCATTAAAGTACTATGCAGTAATACTATCTTATGTCAAAGATTCTTTATGAAATCGAATTATGTCAAATAAAAAACTGCAGTCATTTTTTAACCTCTCAGAGCTCCGTTCACAATTTGAAGAGTAGTGTTGAAAGAATGTTACAGATAAAGTAGTATAAACTTAGGTAGATTGCTTCTCAGGGTTGTGTATGTTTTTTACAAAAAACAGGCACTGATATTTAGCTAAAGCTCTTTGAATATTGGCAGAACAGTACCACAAGTAATAGAGCTGCAGTATTTTCAAGTGCAGAAGGTGATTTGTCCTGAACCAGTCTTTTAATATAAAGGCAGAGACTTGAAACACAACGAACAATTTTCTTCTTTTTGATTTTTTCTTTTTGTTTTATTCTGTAAATATGATGGATTAATTTTGAGTGAACAGTTGCTTTGTGTCCCATAGGAACAGTTCTCTGACTTACTCACTTGCACTTTGCTTAGCTATGGTTTTCAGTATGTATAATAAATTAGACCAATGAACTTACAAAATAAAGAAATACTATTACGTTCCAATCCAGCCCTCTTGACTTTGCTTTTGACCTTTTAGGATGTTTGAGTATTTTTTTCTTCAGAAGGCATGTAGGAAAATCCTGGAACTGCTTTTGGAGAGCCACCCCAAGCTTAGTGTCCTTCTGTCCTTCTAGGAAGCAGCAGTGTCACAGTCTGTGAGGGGTCACGTCAAGCAGGTTACAGAGCACATCACGTCCACGGTTGCTTTTGCAGCAGTTAGGACACACCCTGTGCTAATACAGGAGTGGTGCATTGTGCTTTATACTCTCATTTCTTCTTTTCCCTCCTTTCTTTTAACCATTCCATGCTTCCATACTAATCTTGTTACACTTTTAGTGACAAGAGGAACCTCAGAGCTTGAGATCATTCCTTCACAGCGCAGCTTTGACAACACCATACTTTCACAATTGTGTTTAGGCTAAATGTAGAAGGAAGGCAAAGGGTGTTCCATCTCAGTTTGACTGCAAGGAAGAAATGAAGTTTTAAGCAAGTAAAGCAGCTACAATTGATGGGACAAACAGTGATACCACAGATGAGACATACAGCTGATACCCCTGTAACTTTGCAGACATATGTGCCTGTGTAACATACCAAACAAGGTATACCTCACAAGTATAGGTTAATGCTGAACCCTGTTATAAAGTTTTTGAAGAGACTGGTTTACCACAAATGAATGGCTATGTGCTTGATAGGAAATTATTGTATCACGAACAATCTGCTCACAGAAAAGAGGTAGGGTCTGAGAAGCTAATGTAATTTTTTAGTGTATAGTCTAGCATTTTTATTTGAAAGGTAGGGATATTTCCATGGGAAAGCCTACTGGAGTTTTCTTAGTAAGGGCTTTTCCTCCATTCTCCAAATCTTGTGCTAATTAGCCTCCTACCTGCTTTTTCTTGATGCCAGTTCTGACTGTCTCACACCATGTTCAGTGCTTGAATCCCCTTCCTTCTGTCTTGTGCTGGCTGAAATCCATCTCTCTGCGTGCTAAACATGTTAATTAATTTTCTCATACACTGGACTGATATATAAACTTTTTTTTATTTAATCACACATATTGATAGCATAATTTCTTACAGAATACATGTACTTTCATATATGTTTTGCAATTTCAAATATATGCTTCAAATACATTGCTTTTCCCTAATCCCTAGAAACTCAAAGTATCAGTCAGCCAGCAATGCATCCTGCAGTAGTCTGTCTCTGGTTGCATCTCTGCCTCCCCTGTCCATTTTCAATGCATTGAAAATGCAGGGAAGGGAATGCTACAATGGCAGTGATCAGTGGGACCTTGTTGTGAGGCAGAGCTCTCTGCTGCAAAGTACACTGCAGTACAGAGGAGTAGAAGGAATTTGTACAATTTGTGCAGAACTGTGCATTTGGGTTACGTTGGCTGTGTGATGCATCATTAGCAAGTGACCAGTTTGTCCCTAAGGAAAGCCCCAGTCTCTCTCAACTATAAAATTCTCTATTTATGTAGTCTTGATGTCACTGAGGGTAGCAAATGATAACACACAGTGATTACAGTGGTGCAGCTTCCTGTCTGCGGGAACGGCGAGAACCAGATGCTGGAGATGTTTCAAGTAAGCATGGGCACAAAAATATTTCCCCTGAATAACTCTGTGTTGCTCTCATTTCAGAAGAAATTAGGTTAGGCCTTAATCCTAAGTTTTAACATCTTTTTCAAAACTGTTGACAGTGCTTGTATATTCTTGAAATGTATACACACAGGAGAGGTGAAGTTTCTGCCCTGACACTTCCACTGGCAATGAATTCCGTAGTTTAAACGTCAAGAATTAAAAAAGCCTTGTTCTTTTTATGATATTTTTTAAACTGGCTTTAGGAATTTCAGATATTAATTTGTTAAATCTTCTTCCTGGTAATCTGAGACAAAAATGTAATCTTTATCCATCATAAAAACATACCAGTTTCCCAGTTGCAGTCCTTTTGTTACTTAGAAGAGATTTTTCTATGCAATTTTGTATCTTTCCCCTGCAGTTCCCTTTTTAGAAGCAATGACTCATAAACATAGAGTTGAGGTGAAGACCTATTATTTATTCCTTGAGGAAATTATAGTGTTTTCAGTGCTAATCTTCATTGAATTCCCTGACCGTCTTAACACTTTGTTGCCTTTTTTTGTTACAATGATCAGATGTTTCTGCCATTAAATCAGTGGTCACAAAATTTTTTGATTTTACAGAATTAATTTACAACTGCCGTGCTAAAACTTTGCTTTATTTGGATTTTTGAACATTAAGTTTTATTTGCCTTTATGTTGCCTATTCAGCTTGATTGTTTAAGATTTCTAAAGCTTTCTTGGCACTTTTTGGTTATGAGTTGACAGTTGTTTTATATCACCTGCATATATTTTTTATTTTTCTACAGACTATTATTCCTAGGAGATTGAGCCAGAATTATGGAGCAATTCATTGCCATAATAAAATAAACTGTTTATTTTTTATTCTTCAGTTTATATCCAGATTTTGACTCAATACGACAATTCTATATTGGGCGAAAATATGCCTTCCACATTAAGGGTGAGTTTTGAACAAGAGATCTAAAACACTTCTATGCTACCTTAGCACAAGAGAATAATTCTGTGAAAAGCACAGGTCTCATAAAATTTGATTATTGTGCCTAGCCTCAAGTTTTTTCATGTTTTAAAGAACTCCATTGTATATTTATTCAATATGCTAAAGCAAAATGTATTGTAATATTTCTTATTTCCTAGCAAACAGCAAACCTGTACCCTGTGCATGCTTTTTCCAAGCATAGGGATATCCAGAATAAAGTGAGACATCTTGCTCAGTAAGGACCTTTCACCATCCATTGGCTTTACTTCTGCTGCTCTACCACTCCTTTCCTTGCTTCAAGAGAAAGGAAGCTGCTTATAATAATATAAATGAAGAGTGAAATAAGAAAATACCAAACATTAATTGAGTGCAAATCCTTTAGTTTAATTTTGTCAATGCCTACTTCTAATCTTACTTCGCTATTTTTGTCTTTTTATTGCCACATAGTGTTCAGACCTCATTAGTGCTATCTTGCTTCACTTTTAATAGATTTTCTTTAAACCCATTAATACTCTAAATGAGATTGCTCTTTTCTGGTATCCAAGAGTCAGGAGGGAATGCTCAGAAGTGGATTGTTGCAATTTAAAAATTGGAGTATTGCTCCCACCAGTGTCAGCTGGAATACTTGGTAATCACACCCTCCTGACAGATGGCAACAAAGGTGGTTGATGAAAAGATCTGACACAGAGGTTAGAGAGGAAAGAATTTGGCTTTTATGCATGCTCCCTTTTTTGTCATTGTCCTTTGGAATGTGCTTGTGTGGAGGTTTGTTCTTGGGCATTTGCAGTAGGGCACCTGGACGGGTTTGGAATTTCCAGATTGCACAGGGTGTGCCACGCTGCAGGCACGGCTCAGCCTTTGGTTTGGTGGGAGGTGTGGTACAGCCACGGCACAGGCTCTCCCTCTGAACACCTTCGCAGCTTTGCTGGTGCTTTCCAATCCATCTAGCCTGAAACTTCTGTTTATTCTGAATATATCTCTGATACAATTATGAGACTGATAGAAAGATGGGCAGTTTTTGTTCTAAATGACTGGATTACAGGAAATCCTTGAAACACCATACCTTTTTAAAGACTCCTATTTTATCTGAGCTGGTTGGCTTTGCTTTCACCAGCTTTTACAACGTGACAAGCAGCAGACAGTAGGATGGGAAAGTCCAGGGAATTTGGAGTCACAAAGCTGCTGACTTGCAGTTACCATTTACCAGCAGGAAGGGGCTTATCTCATTACTTTTCCCCTGAGATCTAACCAGCCCACACACATACCAGAGTATTTAAATATGTATAGAAACTATTTTCAAACCCTTTTGAACCAAGTTTTCTTTCACCTCAGCTGGCTTCATTTCTGGGTCTTAGCCAATGGTTCCCGTGTTGAACTTGTAATTTCTTTATTAATGTTTCTTTAAGGAAAACTACAAAAATCTGCTGACATAAGGAATTTTGTCAGTTTTATGAGTAAATTGTCTGTCAAATTATGTTGTAGATAAATAATTTTTAGTATCAATTCAAGGCCTGAGTTCACATTGAATCCCGGAATGCAGCAGAATGCTGTATAGCACGAGTCATGAAGAAACCTGCAGACTGTCTTAAAAAAATATTGATACTGTCTCTTATTCTGAACTGTAGACCTGAGAGTGCTTCAAACAAAATCTAAAACTGTTAATGAAAGAAACCGGTGACCTAGAACTAGAAGTTGAATAAATTCTCTGACAAAATATTTCAGAGGAATTTCTGAATATTCTCTGGTAAATTTCTAACTCTTTCACCTCTGTAGAATTTAAGATTCCTGAAAACACTAGTGATTTCACCAAGTAGATGCATTTATCTTGGCTTTTGAGCTGTCTATAGATTGAGAGTTATGCAACTGACTGATGAAATGAATTTACTGATTCTTTCTTATAGAGAGTGGAAGGTAATAAATCAGTTTGGAAAAGAAGCAGGCTCAGGGTTAAGCATGCAGGTAACTTATTGAAGGATGAGGTGCCATCTGATATGCCACTGAGTACCTTCTTAGCTGCAATCTTCTGTGTCAGAAGAAAAAATGTTTTCTTTTCTCCCATTGGATTCTCTTTGAAGTTTAATAGATCTCTGTGATGTTTTGTGGAGAAGATGGAATGTGAAACATCATATGGTGATGGGAGTGTAATAGTTATATAATTAATCTTTCTACACTGATTACTATGTATTGCCAACATTTTCAACATTAAAGTTTGAGTATTTGGGTTTGTTATCTGTGTTTATACAACACTCCACGGACACTGCAGAGGCATCTTGCTGGTACATTTAGAGAACTGAAAGGAAGGGAAGCTTTAAAAATAGTAGGATGGGAGCACAGCTGGGTTGGATGGTGACCAAGAAGCTGTTCAGTGACTCACTGTCACACTCTGGTTCCGGAGCAGCCACTTTCTGGGACAGCCACGCTGCTGACCCTGTGACAGATCAGAGCTGACTTGAGCTGCTTCAGGACTATGTGTAGCTCAAGAGCCACACGTTGAGCCCTCTGGCATAGATTGCTCAAGTTTGTTATGTCTTATGGTTGTTGGATATGGTGTGTTATCCCACTGCCTTAGTGGGGATTACAGCATTTCCCTGTGATAGTCGCTGTGAAATAACACAGATGAGAATGAATAAAGATACTTCATGGTTTTCTGAAACCTTCCTGTGTTCCTTTGATTTTACAGCAAAAGTTGTTTTCTGAAGTTCAATTCTGAGTAGGCATTGAGCTTTTAATGATGAATACTAATTAACATGACTCTTTGTGCAATTTGCTCCAAACCTGTTTTTAAAATTAATATTTCTTTTTTGTGCCTCTGATATTGACCTTTACTGCTTTTATTTTATAGCATCTTACACCTGTCTTCTTTCTCTATAAGAGGAAAACCAGTGTGGAAGCCTGAGTCTTGTATTCCTTGTTCCTCCATATAGATCTTTGATTACATCATAGATTTTAGCACGTACAGAAGACACAGGCACTGTATACTTTTCTGACTGTGAATGTCTTTTTGCCTACTGCAATCACAATTGCCTCGTGTGCACTTTTTTAGTTGATGCTGATACTTACTGACCTTAATCCCTCTTCTGAAGAGAAATGCTGTCGAACCTTGTAATACTGTCAAAAAGCATGAAATTCAAAGAATCATATTAGTGACAGAAAAGTCCTGTTAGGTCATCCAGTCCATCTCTTGCCAACACAAGATTCTCCACAGGGATATTCTCTAACGCTGTGCCTACTTGAGAATGGTTTGTAGTTCTTCAGCTGAAAACCCTGAGACTGATCCATTGTACATATAATTATCCCATTGCAACATTTCTCCTCTGTATTTGCTTAAACTTTGACCTGCAGACCAGTCAGGTAAGAACTGACTGTTGATTCAGAGCATCTCCGTGTGTGTGTGGCTGTGGTGCATCATATCCAAAAGGCATGAATGAATACTGGCAAAGTGACAAAATATTACCAATGTCTAAAGGGACACATGACTGAGCAGACCAGCATCCTATTTCTGTACTGTCAGGCAGTTCTTGCCAAGAAGCTGAGTATCAGTGGCTGTGTTTTAGTTTAATACTATGGCAGCTGTCTCCTCAAGTATCTCAGTATTATATTGGGTACAATTCTGAGCTCAGCAGAGTCATGTATTTCTTTCAGGTTGCCTGATCTATAGAATAGGATGTAAAGCTGTACATCTCATGGCTGGAAGCTACTTGTGATACTGGAGGATCTTAAATAAACAATTATGGACTGATATTACTGAAAAACTATCTAGCTCACAGTAGTCTCAGCTGAACTCTCTCTATACACCCCAGAGTCTGTTTATTTAAAATAAATAAAAGACATACCTTTTAGAAGTTGAGAGATGCCCAGGAGGAATACTGGTTCACTGGTCCTAGGGCATAAGGCCTCTCATCTGCCACCAGCCATGATGAGCTGGGGCTGAGCTTTGGAGCTTTTAATTTTTAGTGTACATTTGTAATGGTCTTACTTGAAGTAAAAAGTGATTCTCAAGGAATACCCTTGATAGAGGGTTTGGAGTTTGGAATGTTCTCTGGGGCAGTGAGGAGCAGTCTGTGGGACCTCTGGCAGATTTCTGAACTGGACCCCAGTTGTTACGTGTTTGGTGAGTAACCTGTGTGCTGGAACTGTGTACCAGCCAGTACAGTCAGTGCCTTGAATTACTTGTGTATAATTAATCCTTAAAAGAACTGTGTCTTCCACTGTAGGAAAAAGCTCTAAAGGGACAGCTAAAGTATAATTTTCTTTTAGTGTTTTTATTTGACTGCTTAGTAATATGTAGGAAAACTAATGCTTTAAAAGCTTAAGATTCATGATAGAAGACATAATGTGCCTCCTTTTATTGTGTTTGGTCTCAAGATGTACATTTTCCTGTTAAAAAAACCCGCAAAATCTTAATATTTTTATTATGTATTCTAAAAGTGAAAATAAAAATCTCATGAACTTAAAAGCTAGTTTAATTCTGCAAAAGGAAAAAATAGCCTTAAAAAAATTTTTTTTTTCTCCAAACATCATCTGAGAAGACCATGTCTACCTCACATGGCATCATCACAGTAATCTTTTGATGAGAACTTCCTCTTATTAGGCCCTGCAGGATTGAATTGTTTGAGTTGCTGGACACTGATCAGCTCAGCACATAAACAGATTGTAAAAAAGTGATTCATACTGAAGGTAAATTTTGGACTCCTTGTAAGAAAAGGAGTATTTTTTTCAATAGTTGTCCCTGCTGGAGCAGGGACAACTATTGAAAATATCTCTTTTTGTAGATTGATGGTAAAATATATGTGTGCAGCCCTCTTGTGACTTGTGCTATGTGAAGTATCAGTTCTGTTGCTTATATCATTATGACAGGTTCTACTTACAAAATCCTTAACAGAATTGGTCTTTTGAAATGGAAATATAAAATTCTTTGTGAGCAAAAGTATCCTGAGATACAGAGTCAAAATAGGGATTGATGCTAAGACAAAGCCTTTCACATGTAGGCTGATATATCATAGCAAGTATGGAAATCAGTGTCGATGCAGAAATCTGGGTTTTCATGAAATACTAGCTTTATCTGTATCATTTTCATCAGCACAAGAAAACAAAAGAGTAAATGAAAAACTGTGCTTCAGTTTGAGCAGTTGCCATTGTTAGAGGAAATGTACTATTTTTCTTCCATGTAGGATTTGAATTTACTGCCCATGTGAAAAATGGTAAAAATGGAATAGGGTTTTGAAAACACAAATCCTTAGTTTATTACCTACTCTCAAAACTTTGAGGGCAAAGCAGTTATTTGAAACTAAAATGTCATGTAATTTATGAAGTTAATGGAAGGTAAAACTTTCAACATTCCTGAAATTTTAATCCTTCTGTAGTGCATGTGATTTCATGTGATCTCTCACCCTCTGAGAAACTGCTTCATTATCTTGCATAACAGTTTGGCAGATCTCCATCTTTGCTCTGCTGAATAAAGGAATAGTGTTTCTACAGAAACAAGTTTGAGATTTTACAAGATGGAGAAGGAGCTCCAGGTTTAAAATCCAGTTGCTAAATAACCACTTGTTAGAAGCCAAGTCTTTTTACTGTAGTAATTTTTGCTAATGTTATATGTTATATACAATGTAATATTAGAGTAGGTTTTTTTAAGCTGAATTTTACAAAATTTTTTTGCAAAATATTTAGAAGCTGTTTGCATTTCTAAAATGACGAGCTATTTTTCTCTGTCTTTAGAATCAACTCATTTAATAATGATTTCATTGTATTTTGTAGCTTTCAATTGGTAGCATCGTTATGGTCTGTTTTCTAACACGTGCCAATATAAGCAGGATGAGAAGCAGATACCTGATACAACAATTTTATTCTGTTGTAGAGTTGGCAGTTTCCTTTCTTACCCAACAAAAGGTACTATTGATATTTTCATTGCCTAACTCTGTTTCTGCTCAGGTCCTCTGCCTGCAGGGCACAGGCAGGAGGTGGCACTGGGCTGCTGTCAGGCTGAGGGGTCTGACCACACGTGTTGTGTGCAAAGCCTGAAGCATCCCCTGGCACTGGAGATTTAGAAACACCCTGTGAAAAATCCCAGGGGGTCACAACAGACAATTTCTATTCAGTTTCTAATTCAGATAGCACTCTATACATTGCATACTATATGGGTTTTTTCTTCTGCAGGGACAGATTTAGCCAAACACAGTCCAGAAGTGCAATTAATGTCCCTTTATTGATAATTGTAATTCTTAAGTGCCAAATTTTAAACCAAGTATGTCCAATTTGTGCAGCAAATCAAAAGCTGTGCTGTGACTTCTGTTACTCTTGGGTTCCAGTTGTAACACTGGTAAAAAGAAGCTGCTCATTCTTCATGTCTGAAAAAACCCCAAGGCATTTGGCTAAAGGTTGGCTGTGGATGGTGCAAGCATCCATTCCTATGTGTGCATGTGTGTGCACATGTGTGGAAACTAGAAGTCACATGGGTTGGCTTAAATGCCAATTATAAACTATTTATTTTACTAGTAAACAAATCAATAGCAATCAGTAAAGGACTCATTAGATTAATAATTTACATTCACATAATGCAATTGATTTAGTTTTCTGAATGCAATTAAAATAGTTTCAGCTGCACTTATATAGTTTTAATTTGATTTAATGAATTAATGGATAAATCTAATTCCTCAGAGTGTTATATAAATTGATTTAGTTATATCTACACTAAATTGGGTATGAAAATAGTTTAATTAATTTAGAACACTGCAGCAAAGTTATTCCCATTTACACAGAAATACCAGCTACAGTTGTATTTTGTCTTTGAAGTGGTGTGGTGTCAATCAGAGACACTCCTACCTTGATTTGCTGTGTTCTGCTGCAGGAATTCTGGCCAAGGTGCGAGTGCTGCACTGGTGACATTAACCATCCACTAAGGAATCAATTCAATTATCTGAAATATCTGTATTCACTATTGATCCAGTAAGTTTAGCCATCTGCATAGGCTTTTTGCTATCTGGGAAGTAATCAACACGTGAAACATTCCTTCACTTATTGCTGCATTAGCTGCTGAATTGGAAATTTCATCTCTCTTTTGGGAATGGAAATTTAAATCTTGAGAGAAATTAGGGGCTTTATACACCTAATTTAACACTTGGTTCCTTTGTTCTGCTGGACTACCTCAGTGAGTGAGTAGTTCCTGCTCTGAAACCGAGTAGGAATAAAAGCCAGTGAACCACAGCAGCAGAAGGCAGGAGGTTTGTGTGTCTCTCCTGGGAAATGGGGGAGCACCCCCCTTAGTGTGTCCATGGGTATTTCCTGGCTCCATCACAGAGACGAGCTTGCTGCCACTACTGCTGGTGGACTGGAGGTGTCCTTAGGGATACCAAGGAAAAAAAGTTTCTGTTAAGTAACAATATCTAAACCTGGCAACACCAAGTGAAGTACTGGTACTAAGACTTTTAAACCAAAATAACTTGCCATTAGCTAAAAACAAATTTTCTAGATATGACAGAATGAGCCCTGGTGGAACAACATGCCATTGGGACCCACAAAGGCTATAAACATTTTGTGATATATGCCAACTCCATTTAGATTTTCTTTTAAAAAAAAGAGGGGACAAGTAGATGCAGCAGACTGATGTAATATTTGGTTTACACTTCGTGTAAAATCAGAGGTTTCATGCTGGTTGTGTTTGAGGGAATATACTGCCCCCTTAAAACAAATAATTCTGACTACAGTCACATTGAAAAGATACCCCAGGTTTGTACTCTCAGAAGAGATACATGACTCTTAAACGAAAATTTAGCTTATTGCCAATGTTACATACTAGTGCAACTAAAGAACCACCAAATGGGAATTTTTCAAGTTTCCAGAATTTTGTCTATTTTGTTTTGTGTTTGAGTCCAAGTATGTTTTTCCACTACAGTATTTTTCCCAAGTAAATTCATTAGGTAACAAGGTGCAGATAGCTGTGAAAGCCATCCTCTCTGGATGAGTTTGGGGTGAGGTGTAAAGTGTGTAAAACTAGTCAAGGAAGTAAAGACATTCTGTTTATTTTCAACACTGAAATATACCCCCTGGAAAATATTATTTTTAGGTTCCTGGGAGCAGTTAGACTAGTGCTTAGTGAGCTTTTCTACTTTTGTTTCTACTTTTTGATCTACTTTGAATCGTCCCACTTATTTATCGCTAATGCTCATAGAGTGAAAAATTAAAATTCTTGCCAAAAGGCAAGATGCCACCCTTAAAAGTATCTTCTGTTGGATCTGTCAGTTGATAACTCAGTAATGCATGATTTTTTCTAGGTCATTTGAGCATATGAAGCAAAGATCTTGCTGATGATGTGACCGGTATCTTTTGTCCTGTGTTATTTTATCAAGTAAAGTATTTCATCCCTGATTTCATTGAGGTTGAGTGAAGTAGTTGGGAAGTATAAAGCACGAGATATGTATGTGGCATACTGAGGAAAAAGATGTTTCCAAAAGCAAGAAGATAATCAAGGGCTAAGAAAATCTTTTTTGAAATGAGATGATATGGAGAAACAGACCCTAAAATTGGAAAGTTAATAAAATAATGCTCACAGCAATAACACTGAAATATTGAGAAGTGATTAAACAGACTGAAGAACAGAAAGACACACTTTTCAAAAAGTAGCCCTGATCATAACTGCACAGAGAAAAGGACTAACTTAAAAGAAAATACAGAAGAAAAAAATTATCTTTCTCTCTTGTACATTTGACTTTAGGTGATCCATGCAAAATGTCTCTTGAAAAAATGCTAGAAAGTACTTGCTTGCAGTAAGTCTTTATCCATTTCAAAGACAAAAAAGAAGTGATAGAAATCTCATTTAAAAACAATTTCATTGAAGGCTGTCTTTAAGTAGAACCATTATGCAAAGGGTGGAATGCCACAGATTCCTGGCATTCTCATTGTGTCCCTGCTGTGGTTGGTCACTCCAGCTTTGTTAAGGACCTCAGGAGCTGGGCAGGCCTGTGTTCCAAGCTGTGCTTTACTTAGGAGGCTCTCCATGGAATGATAACTGCATAACAAAAAATTTCTCCACCAGGAATGGCTCTTGGGACAATGAAATTGTTATTACCAGCCTGCCAGAAAGAATCCTGGTAAGGAAAAGTAAAATCAAGCGAAAGTAGAAAGGTGATTTTTTTGCTTTCCTTTTATTATTCCCTCAGGGAAGGGTGGAGTCACAGGGAATAATAGTACACATTTCCTTTAACATTTAGCAACAAGTTGATTCCCTGAGCAGAATAAATATCCTGTGTTCTGTTAATATCTTGCAGTTTGTATTTCACAGTGATTTCAGAAGTGGAAACACTTCACTGGATTTTAAGTCACAGCATGTCTCTTTGTATGTAGAATAAATAGCAGGAAATTAAATTACAAAAATTATTTTACATTATTTTGATTAAGTTTTTAAATGCCATTTGAAGTTTTAAAGCAAATTATAAAAGTGATGTTCTGGCTTAATTTAATCAAATTTATAGTCTCTAGACACTACTGTAGAAATAAATAAGGCTTATCTTTGAAATATAAAGGACCTTTCCACTTCTTTGTACACCTGATGCCTCGGACCAGTTTCTAGGCTTGGCAGTTGTGTCTTGGTTTTCCTTTTAACTCTAGATTGTTTAGTACTACCATGGCTACTGGCCTATGCCCAGTTCCCCCTGGTGTCAGTGAGATTGTGTGGGTATGGTAGATCCAGATATTTGAATCTTCAGTGTAAAAATCCATTCCCAGGATACAAAAATGCCAAGGGACAAATTACATTTCCATGACTGTTGGTAGAATTTGAGGAGTACTGTAAGAGAGTTTGTTCAGAATCTGTAATAATGATGTGGTGATGGTCACAATTCCAAAGGCAAGTGGGAAAAACTGTGTTGTGCTAATAATGGTTTCTAAGTTAAATGAGGTCAAGCAAAATGATTTACTGATGTCTCTCTTTTTTATTCTTCTTCCCATTATTTTAATCGCTTGAGCTGAAGCACTTTATTCAGATTGCAGACACCTCCTCACTGTTTTATATTCACACACACAACCAGAGGTTTTTAGGCATGTGTTTGCTAATACCACAATGATGGTCTAGTATGAAACATTATTATTTCCAATCTTTTATAGAAATCAAAATTTGTGTATTTCTTATATAAAAAATGGCAGTTTATATATATATAAACCTCTTCAATAGTTTTTAAAATTACTTGTCTTTCTTCTAGTATGCTTACTTTTAAATATAAAATCTATGAGACAGAGCTTCTGCACTTCTTATTTGATTTTTGGGAACCACTTTTTATATGGTTATTTCAGAGGAGACTTCTCAGTACCATGTCAGAACAGTCCTACCTTGCACTGCACTGGTCTGAAATAAAAATTAGCTAATATCTGCAGCATGCTCTAAAGCATTGTCCCTATGATTTCTCTTTCAATTAATTGCCCCTCTTGTGGAATTATTCTATAGTTTTAGTTGAGGAAGAGGAAGAAATAAGACTACTCTGTTCCTCCAGTGGCTCACTGGTAAAATTTGCAGCCTTTGCCAGTTGTTTGCCACTAGAAGAAAAAGTTATGATGTAGATTGCAGAAAACTTTCTGGAAGTGACTTCATTACTAGCAGTCATCTTTGAAAAAAGATACCTACAGAGGAGGTATAGAAGACTATAGTCTTGTCCTTCAGCCCTCCCTGACAGTAGCTCAAGAAAAACTGCACCAAAACTTGTGTTGGATAGAGAAATCAAGCAGGCAAGCTCTCTTTCTGTATAAATCCAATTTCTTGTGTCCATAGCAAAGTCCTTCCTCAGAGGCTGAGGATGAGCTGTATGTTAAGGAAAAGCTGCTGAACCTGGGTGCTGCAGTGCCATGGAACAGCTTCCAGCTCCGTGGTGTTTGTGTGTGCAGGGCTGGCACTGGGAGACCTCAGCTGGGGAGAGCCTCTGCCTGTGCTCAGAGCTGTGGCTGTGTGTCTGTGGAGTAAGAGGCAGTGCCTGCCCCGGAGAGCTTGCTGAGTTAAATATAAAAGATAAACAAAGCAAAGGAAGGAAACATGCAAGAAGCTGTTCACCAGGACAGCAAGAGAGCCATCCAGGATGCAGCTGGATCTCTGGGCCAGGCATCTGCACACTAAAGGAGACTGCTTTAGGGGAAAAAAACCCAAAAAAACCAAAGTAGGAGCATAAACTTGTGTGTTGGGGTTTTTTTAAAAATTTTTTTAAAAAAAATTTTGAGACAGTCAATACTCTGGCTTTGCAAATGCACCCCCTAGATTTCATTCCTGATGATTTATGTCTGTTCTATGGAATACGTATTTAATATATAATTAAAAAGCATTGTCCAAAGTGGACTATGTTTGGATTGAGATTTTCTGAAACGTTAGAAAAGTCCTCCAGATGGCAGAATAACTGCTTCAGTGCACATACAGTAGATGGGGATATAGTTTTATCCCTCACTACAAAACACTCTGGTTTTTGGATTGAGTAAAAGACTTTTTGAAAGCAATTTTGATCAGAGCCTGTGGGAAATTGCACAGTTTAAGTAATATTTGCTTGTTTTGGTCAGAGTACCCTTGTTCTATTCTTAAATATCAAAAAGTCAGAATCGAACTTATTTATATGTGGAGTGGCATGAAAGATTTCATTAACAGCACCAAGAAGGTGCATGTACAGGGAGCATGTCAGATGTTTCCAGGGCATGTTGCACATTCCATTTACTACTCCCAGAACAGCAATAGTGGTAGGAACTCTTCAAAATTAAACACAACACGAAGCAAGTTCTATTTTGGCACTTAACTTTTACTTAGTGCACTGTAATTGCAAAGCAAAATTAAATCTCCCCTCCCTTTAGAAATCTCTCTTGCTTAATGTCTCTCAATGAAGTTGTGTGAAAACATAAATTTGGTATCTAATTTGTCATGTATCCCATCATCTGCTTTGACTATTCTTGTGTCTGTCATCTCTCAGCTTCCTCAAGAGTCTCTCTGGATAATGCATAATCTCTTTATATTTTCAGGATTTCCCATTCATTAGCCAGTAATATGGACTTAAATTTCTAAAGAGGTAGTCATACCATAAAATTATTAAATACATTTCACATCTCTTCTAATACAACTTTGCTGCTGGGAGCAGCAGAAAAAAAGAAGAGAATTCTGTAACTCTCTAAGTGCTTACACATCACCAGCATTTATGCTGCAGGTAAGTGACAGTCTACCTGCCACAGAAGGAGTGTCCATGCCATTTTAGCATCTTCACTTTGGCTCCTTCCTTTGTGGAGAGGCAGCAGGTAAGACACATGGATACATCCCTCCGCTCTTAGTTCTGAGCCCTGCATGATGGGAAATGTTTTCTAAAGCAGCGCATTGATAAATAAAACATGAAATACTCCTGAAAGATGCTTGTCCAGAGCTCTCCCTTGTTTAAGTGCAGGCGTTCTGACACATCTGGATGCACAGCATGTTTGCTGAAGGCAAGCAGAGCCTGCGGTGACAAGGGACAGCTGGGGCCTGCTGGCTCAGCACGCTGGGGGCTGGCACCGCGCTGCTGACGCTGCGCCGTGACCGCAGCTCCCAGGTGAGCGCTGCGCTGCTGTGACATTAGAAATCAGCACAAAGTTGGCTGGGAAGTCATTCGTGCTAACTCAGGGGATGAGAAAGCAAAAGAGAAAGTGCAGCTGCCTCCGGAGAAGGGGCTCCTTGGTAAAGCTGCTCCGGTAAAGAAGTTTGGGCCAGTCAGTTCCGTTCCTCAAATGATGTAAGAGTGATTTGGGTTTGGCTTTGTACTCTCTCTCAGTTGCTGTGCCCAGGTGTCAAGAAATCTAAAAATATACACAATTGTATCTGCATTCACAAAGCTTTTCTAAATCCATTGGGCTTTTTTCATATTAGCTCTTATTCTTTCTATCAGGTTTTATCTTTTTTTCTGATTCCAGGGAGAGCAACAAAAGGAGGGAGAGGAACACATGAACTTCCATGTGATTTTTAGCCATTGTTTATCATCTCAATATACAAACACTTTCAGTAGGTATTTTTCATTGGTAAAAAGAAAAATTTGTAACGCTTGAGCAAATCAAGCCTTTTCTTTTTTTTTTTCTTCACCATGGATTTAATGGTTTGGCAGGTAAAACTTGAAATAAATATTTTTTAGGTTAATGGCACATTACATTTAGTTAGACCACTAAAGCAATTATAGAGGTTTTTTATTTGGGCAGAATTCTAACTATAGAATTACGTCCTGGAACCACACACTTGCAAACCAACAGTAAATAGGGTTGAAAAACATTAATTCCTGCATTAATTTCAAAAGGCTATGCATAGATACTCAAAATATCAACAGAAATGTTAAAATGAGAAATCACATTTGGTACAAACTCTTTGCTGTTATATATCTGGACCAGAATAGGCAAAGGGTATACAGATTGAAGTTTACCTATAGCATTTTTTATGTGTAACTTACATACCTCATCTGCCAAAGGATTGCTTTAGCAATTCAAAATGAAAAGATGTGAAGTGTGGTCCTCTTTGGAAAAAAGTAAAGAGTCTGCCAAAGGAAAACTGTTAATTTAATAACTGGCTGCAGAGGTGCCACAATGATGGGGCAGGGAAGAAATCACTATATCCACCAATTTGGCAAAATACTTAAAAGGCTTTATCTAGATACATCTACAGTATATAGTATCTCAAAATTAAAATTATAGCTAGTTAAATAGTACGTAGCCAAAGAAATTAAAGACTGGTGACAATGTGCTGTCTCTCTTGTGGTTTGTTGGTAGAAATGACATTGAATGATGAAAGTGCTGTATTATTAAGTATATAGCACTGTGTAAATGAGATGATTTAACCTCCATATCTCTCAATAGTTGGAATTTATAAATAGATACTCTGAAAAAAAGCAGGAAAAACTTTTAAAATTATTTAGAAAGGTATTTGCTTAGACTATATTGTTGTAGGTACACATTCAGAGAGTTAATTGTTCTGCTTGGATTTAATATTTAAGACAAATTTGAAATGTAACAGGCAGATATTTCAGTTATTATTACATGGATTTTAACTTAGCTTTAGCCACCAGCACAGATGAGAGACTCAGAGAGGGCTGCAGGATTTTAGCAGAGAATAAAAGGCAGTTTAGAACAGGAGGAGAATGAGTTAAACTGTTTTTAGATAAGTTGGATGTATTCAAGTTGGCAGTTTCTGATGGAACTCATCCTAGACTACTTACAGAAGTAGCTGAAGCAATTTCTGGAGCATTAGCAATTATCTTTGAAAGCCCACAGAGGATGGGGGGAGAGGTCCCGGTGGTCTGGAGATGCACATGATGCTGGATCTCTCTTTAGACAGGAGAAGAAGAGCTGAGGAATCCTAGGCAAAAGAGTTTCACTAGCATCAGCAGGATACGAGACCAAACTGTTGAACTACCATCTTGAGAACAGTAAGGAGGTAAAAAACATTGTGTTCCTTTATGATGTACAAGTATCAGGGCAAGTTCCTTCCATTTGTAGTAGTTAAGCAGGTAAGAGGAAGTCCAAGTGCTGTCATATATCTGACTTTGTGAGGCTTTGAACCAAACTCTGTGTAGCATTCTGATGAGCAATCCAATGAGGTAAAAATAGAATTCCACTGTAAAACTGTTCAAAACAACATGCTCAGCATTCAGCTACCAGTGGTTTGCTGCCAGAAAGGGGAGCTGGTTCAGATGGGGCTCAGCAAGTCCTTCCATCCCTGTGGGGACAGTTTTCATGCACAGTTTAAGGGGGCAGTGAGTATGCTTATAACATATCTGGATGCTAGCAACCTGAAACTGCTCCTAAATCCTTTCTTTGAGAGAGAGATTGGAATTTAGAATTCATGGAAGAAATAGCCTGAGATCAATAACGTATGATTCAGTAAACGCGAAAGCAGACAAAGAATAAATCAGATGCAAAACATTAAATGAAGAATAACTGCTTGGCAGCAATAATGCAAAGCATGAATGGGGAATTGTGAAGGGCTGCAAGCTGAATGTGTCAACACTGTGATGCTGTTTCAAAAAAAGCAATCATTGTTCTGCAATATATTCATAGGCTTGCCAATATCAGATATATTAATATGACCTCTTCTGAGGCCAGGAGTGAGGCACTTGCTTTTTGACTCTGCTCTTAGAAGGAAAACACTGAAAACTTACTGTACAGCAAGTCTGGAATGTTTACCAAAAATAGCCAGATGGGGTTTGCTAAACCTAGAAAAGGGAGGAAAAGAAACATCAGCTTTCTAATAGGTGAAAAGCTGCTGAAACATAACGAGCACCCATTGTTCCCCAGGACCATTGGCTGTAGGGTCAGAGATATAAAGTGCTTTGTTTGCAGCAAAAGTGACTGACACAGGTCAGTGCAAAATCCATCATTTTGTCTTCAATCCCCCGTCACATTTAAGCAAAGTCATGAACTGCAGTTTGTGCTGAGGTACACGTGCATATGCTGTGCTTTGGAGATTTTTGTAAACAAGTCTGAAAAACACCTATGGGAGGTTTAGTTGTGTTTGTCTGGATTGGGAGAGAATGGACTAAATCATACAGAACATTCTAATGAAATAAAGGCTGGATTTTGCTCTACAGCCTTACTTGATTCTTACCAGGTCACGTACAGTCTTGCCAGGTCCTTTGTTGTCATCTAGTAAGGGATGTGAGTCCCCAGCAAATATGGTGGTGAGCAGGGCTGCACCTCCAGAACAGTTCCTGTGACTCACAGCTTGCTCCTGGTGGCTTCTTGGGAAAAAAAGAACGGACCTTGGCTTGGCTGAATTGTCCTTCAGGCTGTCAGTCAAGCTGCAATGGCCTAGATGTTCTCTTACAGCCTCTAATTCTATGATTCTCTGGTTATTTAAATGTCATTTTCTGTGGTCATACTTAGAGGCTAAAACAGCAAGTTCTATTTAGACATGGTTCATTGACTAAAAAACCCGTTCTGGTCTGTTGGTTTACTGTGGGTGATAAATATGTAGCTAGTCAGTACTTCATAGGGAAAAATAATATTTTTGCAGCATCCAGGTTAAAATAATTCTGTGTTTCTGTGTATTTCCCTAAAACAGAAACTTGGAGAAGTTTAGAATGATGTCAAAATGATGTTAAAATATTGCTACAGTTGATGAGATAAAAGTATGTGAAATATGAACCTGTATGGTAAGATAATTAAATCTCTTGCATGTACTTTTTCCATAATACTGAAAAACCCCACATGTTGCATCTTAAGGCAAACTGTGACTGTAGCAAATAATTTTTAATATTTGACTTACATTAATGTCTAAAATTAGTGTCTTGCTAAAAATACTTCACAGGCTGTTCCATACACAGAGGTATCACTCAGGAGCTGGACTCTACAGTCCGTGTGACTGCCCAGTTTATTTGGCACTGGAAGGACCAATTCCTCAGCTGCTGTGCCCTGGTGAGGGTCTCGCTGCACCAAAGCACTTCAGTGATTTTGAGTGCTTGAGAATCTTTACTGAGACCTGCTGTAGGCACCTTGAGCTCTGCAGTAAGCTGTTAGGAACAGCTAAACACATTCTGCTTCCTCAGGACCAGTCTGGCTGGGTTAGCTGCCTTCCTGCGTGTTCAGAGTCCAGGCAGATGTACAGATAAGATGTGTAGGGCAAGCTTGTATTTGATTGCTGTTTTTTCAAGTATACTGGACTGAAATATGTGAGTTGAACTCCCTCATGTGAATGATGTAACATGAATTCTCTGTCTTGTTGCATTACAAAATATTCCTTGTAGCAGCTTGCAGGCTGTTAAAGCACAGAGTAGAAATCTTCCCTTAAAAGTGACATTAAATCATTTTCTATCACTTACTGTTTTAATTTAACAGTAAACAAGATTCTAGAATGATTGTCTTCAGACTTCCAGCCTAGAATATTTTGAAGAGAGGGAGAACATGATTAGAGGTCACAGTCTGAGAAGCTGGGTGATGCTCTCAGAGAACGACTGCATTAGAGTACATGGAAAAAGTGCATCTCTCTGGGATAGTGTGCTTCCCAGACAGGGACTACATTAAGTAAAAGGGCTTTTAGTTTAGTGTAGGAAGAGCAATTAAGAGTCCCCTAGGGGGAGGTATATAATTATCTTGGAAAATAAGAAGCATCATCAAGGAATTTCTTACACCTTGGCTGATTTTCTGAGTTTTGAGAGAATTTTCCAGTTTTTGATGTGTATTCTTTAATCCTGGGTATTTCTGGTTCCTATCTTGAGTCTTCTAAGAGGCCAAAAATCATACAGAAATGGAGAAGGTGTCTTACAAGATAGTTTTAATAGCATGGATAATAGCAAAGAAGCTACATTGCTGGTAGAATATAAAAATAGAAACAGCTTTATGCATGTTGGGGTGCATGCAACCTTCTTGCCTTTCACTGACATCCAGATTTGATTCAAAGCTGAGTTCCAGCAGCAGGAGAAATTTGTTGTTAGTGATTTGTTAAAGTGATCTGTTATTGATGAAAAAAGATTGAGATAAGGAAAAACACTTCCTGGAAAAGGTGGAATATAAAAATATAGAGGCTCACAGGACTTCCTCTCTCCAGTGATGTAGCTGAAGTGCTGCTGTAGAAGATAATTGCCTGATGCATAGCTGTTCCTGGAATATTGCATATTTCTCAGTTTAAATAGAAAGGGTGAAATGGTGCCCAAGGATACAGAGTCTTGGAAACGGCAGTACACACAGGCCCCAGGCTGGAATTGCTTCTCGTATTTGGGCCCCTGGGAGGTTCTGAGGCCGTGCCCGGTGTCCAGCCTGGTGGCCAGGGCAGTTCCTTGAAGCCACTCCTGGTTCTGCCCCTGCTGTCGCCTGCCTGTCCCTGCAGCGCCTTCGCACCGGCTCCACTGGGGAGGAGCCGGGCAGGATCCGCAGTCTGTCTGTCCGTGTGTCTCTCAGTGCCCTGCCATGGCCCCGCTCCCTGTCCGTGTGTCCGTGCCCTGCATGGCCCCGCTCCCTGTCCGTGTGTCCTGCCGTGCTGCGGACAGCCCGGGCCGGGCGCTCTCTGCCGGCCGTGGCACTTGGCGCGCTGCTCTGGGCGGTTGCTGTGCGGAGAGCCGGGCACAGCCCTGCCCGAGCGCAGCCTGTGCCGCTGGCTCGAGTGAGGCAGAACCACGTTTGGGATCGCTGCACAGAGCTGTGAGCGGTCTGTGGCACTGCGTGGCCGCAAATGGAGCTGCCTCAGCAGCTGGGGAGGCAACTGCTGGGCTGGAGTCTCCTGATCCTCATACTTGTGTAATGCTGTGCCACTGCCAGTGAATGCAGCAGTACTTCTGAGCTGTAAACAAACACCAACGTCCTAGAGGAGGAGAAGTACTTATATTCATGATTTCCCACTGCATTTGCAGAGGCAGAAAGTGGTTGGCAGTAATAAGACACAAACTTCAAAAGAGAGTGAAAATATATGTCATTAATAAAATCTGCATAGCTGCTTCTGTTGATTGCACTGAGAAATCTCAGAGAGAACTAATGTAAGTAGCAGGATATTCCTGTAGTAAGGATTTACTGAATAAATCTGCCTAATTCGATTTCATTTCACCTGGGCAGCTGTGTCTGATTACTCTCCCATGTGATGCTTTCCTTCATGCCTTTGTACTTGTGACACTGCAGCTCAGCCCATCTTTGCCTATGTTAGCAGCAAACTTGGATTTCATCCTTTTACAAAAAATCAATTAAGCCAGCTCCTGTTCTCTGCAGTGGTTGTGTAACTTGAGATATTGCATTATCTGCTAGACAAGAATGGCTGTGAGGGTGTTCAATGTGCTTTGAAGTCCCAGGAACTTGAAGGATCCAGTGGCCAACCTGGGAAAGAATATGATTGTCTAGAAATTGGGAAGGTTATATTCTATAGAAGGAATTTGAAAGATGTCTGGAATGCTAAAGTAGAAAAAAAAAATCAAGTAGGCACCTTTCTAGTGACCACAAACAAGCCCACAGCTGTCAGAAGAACGCTGCATACTCCCCCATTGCTTCCCCATGGTGACAGATGTCCTACTTTTGCAATTCAACACTCTGGCCATGCTAACTTATGAATTATACAAGGAAAAAACACAAAAATCAGTTCACCCATCACTGCAAAGAAGCTACCTCTAGGCTGCAACATTGTCACTGTTTAATGGGGAGGGACAACTATATAATGCACTTATGACTTCAGGAAAATATTAAGTATAAGATAGTGATTAATTTTTTAAAAATGATCTGCTAATACATTGCATGCATTGACAACCAGACATGTATGGATTGCTTTTTCATGGCCATGCATTTCAAAGATAATTTTTCCTTTATCTGATTGAAAGCAGAACCTTACTGCCCTATCCAAAGATGACCTGAGGGAAACCAACTGGCCAACTGGATCATAACCATGAGTATTTCCACTAACACCTGCACCCTCTCCCTGCTGACATTTTATACAAATACATAGTGAAGCTAATCCTGAGTAGTTTAAAGAAAAGTTTTTTCCAGCAACTCTGATAGCAAAAATATATTTGCTTTGAGTAATGAAAATTTAAAATGTTTTGGGCATAGGGGATGAAACTTTGTGCATACTTACTAGCACTTTTTTACATTATTTATGTCTTCAACTGCAAACAATAGCAGCAGTATTTATACTTGGGAAATAAATTGTGCAGTTCAACATGGCTTGAGCTAGTTGTCTGTAAAATAAACTTTCCCCACTCTGAAAGATGTAAAAATACCACAACAAAAGATGTTCTGAGAAAATATTTGGATGGAGAAAAGTACATAGGAGTGGCAGACCAATCCTGGAAAATAGTGCAGCACTACTTTCTGGTGATATACAAAAAAAATTGGCAAACTTTCAGGTATTGGGGCTTGAACTTGGGTGGGAATGATATTTTAATGTAACTGCCTTTTCCACTTACGTAAGAAGTAGCAAAAGCTCAAAAGTTATGAACAAAAGAGATGGGTCTAACCCTCCCAGTCCACTGAAGACAGTGAAAAGCATTAGACCTCCTTTTCTCATTTTCATTTGGGATAACAAATATCAGTTCATATGTTTGGAAGTAATTAATCCATCCATTATTTTTCTGAATCATGCACAAACATTTTTATTAACTTAAGTATCCTGGTACAGACAAAGTTTAGATGGGCTCCTCTCCTCTTCTTCTCCTTTCCTGTCCCTCTCCTGTTTTCATGGGATAGTCCCACATTTACACCACCACATCTCACACAGTTCCACAGACATATGTGGCATTTTGGACGATAAATTCCGATGGCTGTGGTGGCTTTGCCGTAGGTGAATATTTTTGGAAAAGCTCAGTTGCTGTGCTTGCTTTTCATTTTCTCTGTAAGTACTATGAAGTTACTGATCTACCCTTTCCTCCATATTCTCCTGAGGTTAAATGCCATACATGGTTTCCTGCAATCCTAGTAGTAATTTCTTTGCACAGGGCCTGGTGGGAGAAGAAGCAGTTTGCAGATGACATTTACAGAATGAGATGATGGCATATGTTTAGGGCTAAATGGAGTTGTCAGACACTAATTGATTCACATGTCAACCTCTTGCTCCTCATGTAAGGTGGATAGGGAACATTACAGCTTGCAACTTGTCTAGGGCAAGGGTTGTTTCCAGTGTTTGGATATTCTTGTTAATTGTCTCGCTGCATTCTATGAACTGCAATAGACTAAGAGACCAGAAAATCCTTGTTTTTAGATGTTTCAGTTTTGATAGGCATTTGAAGATCATAGAATTATATAATGATTTGTGTTGGAAAGGACCTTGAAGATCAGTTCCAACCCCTCTGCTGTGAGCAGGGCCACCCTTCACTAGACCAGGTTGTTCAGTGTCCCAGCCAGCCTGGCCATGAACACCTCAGGGGTGGGGCATCCACAGCTCCTCTGGACAAACTGTGCTGGTGGCCAGCCCCCCTCTCAGTAAGGAATTTCTTCTCAAGAGATAATCTAAACCTACTTTCTTCCAGTTTGAAACCATTTCCCCTTGTTGTGTCATGCCATGCTCTTGTAAAAACTCTTTCTCCTGCTTTCTTGTCAGCTCCCTGCAGGTACTGGAAGGCTGCAATTAGGTCACCCTGAAGCTTTCTCTTTCCCAGGCTGAACAATCCTGATTCTCCCTGCTTTTTCTCATGGGAGAGGTGCTCCATCCCCCTGATCATCCTGGTGGCCTCCTCTGGGCTCTCACTCCCCTGGTTGATGTCCTTCCTGTGCTGGAGGCCCCAGAGCTGGATGCAGCACTGCAGCTGGGGTCTCACCAGAGCAGAGCCAGGGCAGAATCCCCTCCCTCCCCTGCTGCCCATGGTGCTTGGGATGCAGCTCAGGACATGTTTGGCTTTCAGGGCTGCAAGGGCACATGGCTGGGTCATGTTCAGCCTCTCACTAACCAGGACCCCTGAGCCCTTCTCATCCAGGCTGCCCTTGGTCTGTTCAGCCCAGCCTGTGCTGATACTGGGGGCTGCCTGGGCACAGGTGCAGCACCAGCACTTGGTGGTGTTAAACCACAGGAGGTTCCCATGGTCCCTCTTCTTCAGCTTGTCCAGATCCCTCTGGAGAGCCCCATCCCTCATGTTTGCCAGCTGCACCTCTCAGCTTGGTGTCATCTGCAAACTTGCTGAGGGTGCAATCAATCCCTTTGTCTATGTGATCAATGAAGATATTAAATAAAACTGGTCCAAATGCAGACCCCTGAGGGACCCCATTTGTCACTGATCCCTGTTGGGACTCTGAGCCACTGACACTAGGATGAATAGTGGTGGAAATCTTGGTTGTTGCTTCTGTCAAAGTAAACTTGTCTATGTAATGCAGTGGAATATATAACTGTAAGTGCTGTCATTGCAAACTGTCTTTTGGAATTTCCCATAAAGGTTTGATTAGGACAGCCAGAGTTGAGATTCCTTTCTGGAACGATGCTGTGCTTGAATGAATTTGGAGGAGAAAAAAAAGCCCTGCCTTGAAATGTTCTAAAAGTATGAACAGGAAATGCATACTTTTCACTCTAATTCCTTCAATGAGCTTTATGTAAAAGTAACCTGCCATTGCTGTAAGGTTAATGGTGCAGGCAATTTTCACGGAGCTGGGCTGACTTTGGCAATTCCCTTTCATTCCCTTTCTCCCAGGCCATGTGGTGATTCCCAAAGCAGTGGACTCAGACTGTTGAGAAATGCAGAGCTGTGTGGATGCACATATGAATGTGAAAGCTGGAATGTTTACTTTCCAAGTAATTGAAATGCATGAGAGAATAAATATGCATTTTCTTAGTATATAGTTGCATTTGCCATAGCAAGTTGATAATTTGTACCTAAATAACAAACATGTTTTAGGAAAATGAGAAGCATAACTCTCCTAACATCTTGAGCCCCTGTCATTGTTCAAAGCCTTACTGATGCTCCCTCAAAGCTTCCTCCAGAGTGCTCCCAGCTTCTTTGATTTTTCCTGCAGTGCCACGCCATAACTGAGAAGTGACCAAGAAGCTGTTCGAGCCACCTTCAGAAAGGCTTTGAATCCAGCCCCTTGTATATAATACAGCCAGCAAATGAAAAAAAAAAATAGATTC
This sequence comes from Onychostruthus taczanowskii, assembly GCF_017590055.1. Lineage (NCBI taxonomy): Eukaryota > Metazoa > Chordata > Aves > Passeriformes > Passeridae > Onychostruthus > Onychostruthus taczanowskii. Next base: position 3,927,639 of record NW_024503679.1, on the reverse strand, counting down.
CAGTTTATTACCAATTATATGTTTACAAAATGCATTCTTAGTGCTTTGGCATGTATGGCATGAAGAAAGACAAGCCATTGCACTTTTTCTTTCCTGAGTGTTTCTTTATGCAGATTTCTCCTCCTATAGGATTACAAGCTGGCAGAATGATGCCTGGCAGGAATTGATAAAGAATTGCAACATGAATCCCTGCAGGGCACATTGGGGCAAGTTTGTTATAGGAACAGTCTTCCTCTGTTTACATGAACAAAAGCTGGGTTTGACAGTTTCACTGATCAGCAGCTTTGCGAGTGTGTGAACTCGCTGTTGTTCTGTGAGGCTTTTTCTACAGTTTTCTCTACAGTAGCAACAGTCTCTCTTTCAAAGTGGCCTCTTTCAGAGTGGTGTCAGCCTGGGTTGGGCCAGGTAATGCTTGAGGTCCCCTTCTAACCTGGTATTCTGTAATTCTCGCTGCTCTGCTGTACTTCCCAATGCAGAGAGGGTATCACTGATCACAGTTAGACTTAGTTTGCCTTGTGCATTGATTCATAAATGAGAGCAAGTGAAGAACGTGAATATTGGGGGGAAAGCACGTAGTGATTGTAGCTTAGTTTTTCTCCAAGATTTACTTCCACAATTACTGGCTAACAATCCATTTAAAATGAAGTAGTGCTCTGACTGAAAGCAGGTTACATCCATGTAAAGAGTGATGCAGATACAATTCCATTGGGAATTTGTGTTAGGGCTAAATTGCAGCCACACTGTTACCATTATCCTTGAGTAGGGGAAGTGATCTGTTGCAGTCGTAATGGCATCTCAAAACTCAGTCAGAGTGATGAATCTGAACATGCTATTTCATGTTGGAAGAATGCATTTTATTTTCCAGAGATTTTAGTCCAGGTTTCAGCAGAGACACAGTATAGCACTTCTCTTTAAAAGTGGTGTTGGTATTCATGAGAGTCACAAACAAGAGAAGAGTCATTCATTCACTTTTACATTCACTTTCCTTCTGCTGAGCCTGGCCAGAAAAGCCCTGTTCTGTAGCAGTGCTCCCTGCCTTCAAAAACATCTGACAGATTCTTTAAACATACAGATACCTTTTCATTGCATATTTCCTGTTGGTGGTTTTGTAGTTGTGCTGTACCACTGGACCTAAAGAAATATAATAGCAGGTTTAGGTGATTTTTCTTCCCTTTTCCTTCTTCCCTTTTCCTTTCTTGTTCCTTTTTATTTCTTGCTTCTTGGTATAGGGTGTGACCATACAGAAAATTATCCTCTCAGGGGAAAAACAGAATTCCATCACAACAAAAAATTGTAAGGCTGCTGTAGCTATCCCTAATTGTTATGCTAAAAATAATAATTTTCCTAACCATATGCTGGGAAAATTTGCATCAAAATAAATGAGAGTGCCACAGCATTTTCCATGGTAGTATGGTTAAACTTTAAGTCCAAATTAAAAAGGCCTTTAATCTATCATTCAGCTTCTTGTTATTTGCTTTTCCTGCTACACCCACTTCCGACACTTGGAATTATGATTAAACAAAGAAGTAGCAGAAGTAGCAGTAGCAGCCAGAGATTCTTGTGTGCCCCTTCTTTTGCCTTGACTTCCTCTAATTTGTTGCTGACGCTCTCTGGGAAAACAATTGTTATGAAAGTGGCTTCAGGTTACCACTTCTTAAAAAAATTACTGCTACTTCTTAAACTATTGGTTGCAAGAGCAATATATGTGAAGTAAATCCAGTTTCTGTTTTGCAAGTGCTGCTGTTTTGAACAGCTGGGCTGTGCTGAGAAGGAGCAGGCAGCACAGTGAGGCAATTGCCAGTTCAATTCATAATATTCAGTACAAAAGCTTCATCTCCCAAAGATGGGTGACCAGTGGGTCAAAGCCAATGTTTACACTCTTGCTTTTTGTGTGTTTTTACACTCATCTACAACACACAGAACATCTTTCATTAAAAAGCTGTAAATCCAGCTCTACAAAAGTCTTTGTGGAAGAAGAGTTTTACCCTTTCCCTAGTACCTGTTGTAAAGCAAGCTTGACCAGGTAGTACAGTCATGAGTGACACTGTAATTTCCAGGTGACTTCCACAGGGCTCTGCAGTACATGTTGGATGGCTTTCCATCCATCTGCTGCAGGCCCAGTTCACTCCCTGGGCTGCAGAACTGCAGACAGACCAAGGAGTCGTCAGAGCACTGTTCATCCCCTGCCTCTGCACCTACAGGCACAATCCAACCCAAAGAGCTTTTCAGACTCAGGAGCAATTTCTTACAAAGGACAGGAGGTTGAAAGTGTCAGGAGAGCTTCTCAAAATACACTTTGTAAATGCACAGAAATACACTTTGTAAAATAATAGATAGTGCAAGCAGCAAGCATTATTATAAAAGAGCAGTGCCTAGACAAAGTTTCCATTAACTAGTACAAATTAATATCTTATGAAGGTTCACTTTATTGTGTGAAAAATAGCTTTGGTCTTGGTTGAAAAGCCATTTGAATATAGTATCATAGCATTGTCGCTGATTTAACCTCTGAGGACTAAATGGCCAGAAGGCTGAAAACAGGAGCCTAATTCCTGGTGGTTGTGGGACTGGCATGCATTAGCTGCATTATCAGGTGGCAAGCACTTGGGTATGGAATTAGCCTTTTTGTGTACAGAAACAGATGCATTTATGCTAGTTCAAGAAGCTATTTTGAAAATGAGGTTGAAAAGCAAAGAGGAAATCATACCCCTTTATGAATGGTCTGCTTTGACAGTTTCATATCTCTAAAGCCTTTCTTCTTTTCTGCTGAGCTAATTGGGATTTCATATAACCTAGTGTCATCATTTAACTTATAGGATATTCATTCCCTTTAGACAATTATGCTACTGAAGCATGTTCTAATCTGCTGGTATTAGTCCCATTGTGCTGAGTATTAGCAGTAGAATGTGTGTGGGGTTTGGGGTGTGTGAAAAGGAGTCAGGCTTTAAATGCCAAACCAGACCAAGAGCTATTCTTCTGGTACACACAACCAGGGATTTATCAACACTGCTGTTTTTTCAGGTTGTGCATATGACTTTTATACTTAACTACAAATAGGAAAGACACGTAAGCACTGGTGTAACCTTAGTATGTTTTCAATTCCTGTTAAAATTATCTGGCATTTACTTAGAGATTGCAAATTCCTCATTATATGTGCAAAGAAAATGAATGGTTTTGTAAGTCACACAAATTATAGAATTTAGTTCAAATCAGGTTTTAAGGTATTTATTCAATTATAAACCAATTAATTTCTGACAGGTCTATGAACAATGCTGTGGGGACATAGTTTTTAAAAAGTTCTAACAATATTCTTTAATTTATAACTTTTAAAATTTGATAATATATGCCTCATTTAGCATTGCTTAGACACAGATAAAAGTATTTATGTGTGCAGGTTACTGTCAACCTGGTTAAACCTGCATTAGATAGATCTTTTTATTATTTTCAAAACCTATCCATTTGGGCTGAAATATTCCATTCATTTTGTTGCTAAAAATTTGTATTTTGGAAAGGCTAAGCTAAACTTTGAAGATTTGTTGATTATTTGGTTTGAGAGGATTATGCATTCTCTTATTTGAACAGCACTTAAATCATAAACTGAAATATCACCTGGAAAGAATAATTTCCAAATGAGAGTCATAACAAATTGTCTTTGACCTGCCTGATCTGTGAGCAAGTGGAATCTGACTTCCCAGTGTTTGCAGCAGAGTTGTTTTCTTTATTTTGCTGAGCTCACTGTTGTGCACCTAGGGGAGGATGTCCTTTACACTCACCTACCCTCATTAACTTTGCAGTGAGCTGGCTGCCCAGCCAAGGTCAAGGTTAAGATGGGGTTTTACAACTGTGCAAGATCATTCATCCAGACTTCAGAGCAAGCAGAATAGAGAATCCTTTCCTGCAGCTTGGCTGTGATTGTAACACATGCTGTTAAATTAATTTCTTTACAGTATTTATACAGTAAACTACTGCAATGAAATCCCCAGTAATACAGCAGAACTGAAGGAAGTACTGTACTTTAATTCTACATATCTGCAAGAAGCAGTAGGATTTTGATAATGCTGTTATTTAGACAGGTGTCTAAGTTAGATTACTGTGCAGGACTCCACAGATACTCCAATGATACCATGGTTTCTCCTCAGGATCCTGCAATTTAGGGAAAAGATGAGAGGCAAATGATGGCACAGGAGGGACAGCTTGGGGAAGCAAGGACACAGTGTTGGGCAGTCTGAGAGGAAGGCTCTCAACACACCTTCTGTCCAATGCCTGCCAAGTTTTTGTAGACAAAGGAGTTAAGAAAAATTTTATTGCAATGTTCTCTTTCCAAGAATGAAGGAGGCATAAAAATGCTGATGTGAAAACATAATGGACTTTAATAAAGTCTTGCATTTTAGCCAAATCAGGGAGGAGAACTGCTGTTGCAGTGTTTAAAAATATCTGATTGATAAATAGATTGAGGAAGCTTTCATGTAAGTGAAGGATGTGGAAATAAGGGCAATTTTTTACCATTCCTTTACTGAGAGCAAATTGCATATTTTTTATACAGTGCTATGACACTTCCTAGTTGTCACCTATACTTGCTACACATATATGTTTAAATGCATAGAAAATAAAAATGATACTTATATTTTTTGAAAAATGCTTTATAGTACTTTTAATCGAACAGAAAAAACCCTGAGTAACAACAACCAACCAAACAAAAAAATATATGGGTTCAGAGTTCAGATAAACCTGATATTTATAAAGCACTCTTGCTTTACAAAGACTACTTTGAGAAGCTTATAATAGCAGAGCTACTCAGCTCATATCATGGATGAAAGAGGTTATTCCACTGGGACTCTTAAATTTAAACTAGTCATCTCTGGTTTGGCTTTTGAAATATGACAAGAGAATCAATGATTGCTGGTGTTAAGAGTCTGAGGAAGCCTTTGGCTTGCTGACGGTCTAGATATTACCAATTTTGAAGTCTCTTCATACCAAGGGACTATTAAGATGAAGCAGTAGCTTTAAATTAAGTACCATGATTCCCTCAATTTATCCTGAAGGAGAGAAGTAATTAGGCTTGTTTATCTGAGAGAAATGAAAGATCAAATTAGAGGGAATGCCCCTAAACTGACCCTGTGATTAAGTTGAGTTTACCAGAGACTCCATCTTTTTCAGGATTTTAGCTCCCATTCTTTTAACCATGTTCCCTCTTGGTGTTTAAACTGAAAAATGCCAAATGGTGTCCTGAAGTTGTGTATTTTTCCTGTTAGCAAAGTCAATGATCCCATGCTTCAGAAATCATTCATCCTCTTTGGCTTCTATAAAGTTAGATACAATATTGTAGAGAGGATTTTGGACTGGGTTACACAGAATAAAGGCAGCAGTCTTTTTTTTCTTAGTAGGGTGATACTCTTCTGGCTCTTCAGTTTCACCACATTCTTATTCTTTTCCTGCTTACTCCAAGTGAAAATTACACTTTGCTTTAATGGCCAGATCCACGAAGCTGCAAAACCCAAGGATTTTTAAGACTGTAATGAATTAATTCCCAAATAGTATGTTGTCAATAGAGTTGTCTTTTTAGCATTGCTACCTTTTACCTTGCCACAGGGGCATTGAATTAAAAAAATTTGAATGCATCCTGTGTAGGTCTTGCTAGCACCTTTAGATCTCCATTGGTTCATAGCAGGATGATTTAGGGGCAACTGCTAAACATTACCAATGAGAAGGAAAGCAGAAGAAATTATAAGGCATTGAAAGTCATTATTACTGAAGAAGACCCTTGTAAAATTATTTTTTTAAAAGAGAGGGTTTCTGATTTTTCTACTGGCTATTTTTATACCCGTTGTTAAGTTTACTAAGTAACTAATTTCATTGATCTTTAAGAATAAAATTCGCAAAGCCATTTAAAGAAACTGCTATGATAGCTTTTCCACATTTCCCTGATGAATACTTCACACTTTCATTAGATTTCTTATGCTTCTATTTCTACTTAGGGCATGCAACTCCTTCCATATTTAAAGACCATTCAGAAGCATAGCTTCAAGCCAGGCAGTGGCCCTGTTTAAGATGAAATAGCTTTGTTGAAAGCTAACTCTGTCTTTACTATATGATATCAGGGCTCTAGAGGAAGATCATCTTCATGTGAGGAAGTAAAACCTTGGTGAAGGCATTAGGAGTAAATAACCCGTTTTTCTAATTTATTTATTTTCATCTTCTCTGCCACTTGTCCAAATGGTTTGATATCTCTATTTTTTTTTGTTTTCTATTTAGGCGGTAGGCTGTTTGAGGGGAGCCTGGTTCTCACTGTGTTATTAGATGCTTCAGTAGTACAAATGCAAATAGCTTTACAGGTTCAAGTGTCACATGAGGGGTGGGTGTGTTTGGGGAGCTGCAGTGGTGGTGCTCCCCTTTGATGGCAGAAGAGGATGAGAACTGTAAATTGTGTTGTGCTTTACATGCTACGTGCAGGAATTTACTCGTGTGTGCATGGGGACAAAATGAACTTGCTTTTTCATTTATGTGAGGAAAAGCACAGGGGAGGGGGCCCTGGATATCAGTCTGTAGAAGAGGCAGTACTATTTCTGTTTGTCAAGCAGCCCCTGAGCAATTGCACTCTCATTTTCTCTCCAACCAGAGGGGTTTTCTGCTTCTCTTTTTGTTAATACTTTCCAGCTTGCAAAATAAGACTGATTGTAGGAACCTCCATGTCTTTTGGATATTTACAGAATATTTCTACTGGGGCTTCTGCTGTTCTTTCAGCAATAAATGACCTTGATGTATGGAATTAATGCCTAATTTATGCCTAGCTATTCTGGTTAAGTTAAGCACTCCTCAATTAAAGTATATTTCCATGTTCTGATGTTATTATACAGTCACATCTCACCCATCACAGTTTTCCTATTTTACTGATGAGCTCATCAGTCCCAAAGGCTTAAGCAGGTTTCTTTGTAGCATAACAAAAGAATTTAAGGTTTGTAACTTTAAACAACTTCTTGGTAAATTTTTGTATTCTTTCGTATTGGACTGTGGAGCTGCTGGAAGTCAAGCAAGTGAAGATGTTTAATATTAGCAGTGTACATGGGCCTGTGTGACATTGCTCTGAAGCCTGCTCAGATAACTCCTGCAGTGACTCCTCAGGCATTTTTGCAAGTATATCCAGGCATATGGAACTATTTTAGTGTCTGCATGGGAAGTGCTAATAATCAGTGAGGGTTCAGTCCAACCCCATGGAATTAAGAAAGTGCTTGATTACTAAAGAGAGTTCCAACTTATGTAAACTTATTTTATGCAGTGTGACTGCAAGTCTCACACATTTCTCTTTTGTTAAATCATGATACTTGGAATTAAACAAGTCCTAGAGGAAGGGAACATTTTGTCATATAAGGAGCTGTTGTCTTAGCCTGTTTCAGGGCCTTCCATTTAATGGGCTTTTCGGCTTCTTTAGAGGGGTTTCTCATTGACTTTATTAAATATATTTTTACAAACACTGTAATTTCACATCTTACTGTTTTTCAAGTGCTTGTAAAATTTAAACTGTTGTATCAATGTAAAATTCTTACTAAAGGCAATGAAATCAACGTTATTTGATAATTACTATCTAGTGCAAAAATGCTGTTTTGGTGGCAATAGAAAAAGGAAAATAATGTGAAACTGAAGAGAGCTGAAGCACTCTGGTCCTTCTCAGAAGATAGATTTTGCAGGCAGCACTGTAGTTACTTTTTGAAGCTTATATAATCCCACATGAAACTGTCACTCACCAGCAGTCCCTGGAGAACTTCTCCCAGGCCAGCCTTTGAAACCATATTAGCAGCCTGCACCTTTCACGGAAGTTCCTTGCAAAAAGTAATGCTGACTTCCTTCAATACTAGTATTAAAAATTTATTTAGCCTAGAGATACCAAGTAGAAATTGAAGATGCTCAGAAAGAGGTATGGCTTGACATCAGAGAAATTTAGTGCATTCTAAAAGTAACTTAGTATCTGTACAGGAAGATATCGTAACAGCTATTTTGAACTCTCTTCCAGAATCTTGGTTCAGGAGCCTCCAAAAGTTTGTCACATTTAATAATCAACACCACTATCACAGATTAATTTTTAGCATCATTACACACAAAAATTGCCTGCCCTTAGAATAAGATGTTCACTATGCACAGACAACCTTGGCAAGAGCAGGCTTTGGGGAAGGGAAGATGAAATCAGCTGTTAAGAAGTGCTCGGAAAGTGTTTCATGTATGTTTGATATCAGCAGACCACAGTTCCCCTTGACAGGCAGGGGAGTAAACAGAGATAAACAGGCTCTTGGGCAGGCTAAGGATGTGTCTTAAGAACTTTGCTAACAAATTCTCTTCATCTGAAAGCTTTTAATTTGTTGCAGAAAGTGACTGGGTGGGAGAATTAACTTTCTTAAACAGTTATTTATTTTGGTGATGCTTCCTATTAAATTTTTTATCAGGAAAAAACAGCTAACCCTCTAGAAAGCAGAGAGCTTAATTTATATATTTGCAAGCCTTTTATTTGTTCTGTCTTGAGGCTGCCTAGTCACTAACACACAGCTATATGTGTGTTAGTGACTAGGCACTAACAAAAAAAAATTTTTGTTCACAAACTGAATAAAGAGCATGAAGAACAGGAAAATCAAGAGAAAATTAAAATTAAACCTACAAACTGGATGCTTCCTTGTGCATCAGTAGTGAAGTAAAGTCATACATGTTTCTGGAACCTGTATTGCATCCTGTGGCTGCTGCCTCCTGTATTAGGTAAACCACAGTGTGGTGGCATGGTGCCAAATATGTCATTTTTTCATCACTTCATTGTTTCTCAATCAGTAGGGAATCCCCAGTTTATTTACTCTGAAAGATCTCACCTTCTTTCCCAATTAATGCCAAGGGGGTGGAGCTGGAACTGAACAGATTATGATGTTCTTTACCATTGTATATCCCCAGGGCTTTCAGTGTATACATACCTGTTAACTGATTTCATGTTCCTGAGAATTTTACCCAGAATGAATGTTTCATTTTGTAGCAATCATTACATAATGGTATAAAAATCCATCATTTAAACTTCTAAGCTGTCAACTCTGTGACTTTCATACAAATTCAGAAGTTAGTTTGTAGTGTGGTGTACAAAGACAGTTTTGTTTTAGACACAGTATGTCCTCTTAGTTGGAGAGGATGGTCTGCCAAGAAATGAAATAAAGAGAAGGATGCATGTGGTGCTAAGGAGGTGAGTAGGAGTCCTATAAAACATCTAACTTAGTTATACTTATGATTTTTAACACAATCAAAAATAACTCTCCATTTTCTTGGTGAGGCCAAGTGTGCGTTTCATTACTGCAAACTTACATTCTGCAGCAAGCTAAGATTTATGCACATCAAAACATGCAAAGATGTCTGTCCTGGTGTTCTTTAAGCTGGCCAAAAAAGGGTTTTGCATGGAAGTCAGGGTGTGGTGCTTGGGCAGAAGGTCCAGGGTCAGGTCCATCCCACATCCATGTGCAGGAATGCCTTGGTCTTGTCAGGTCCGCTCAGATCCATACAGCAGCAGGCTGCTCTGGGCAGCTGTGTGGATCTCTCTGCTGGAGACAAGGTGCACGAGGCCAGTTGCTGATTGGAACACTGGTCCTTCTGACAGTGGCTTGCATGATCCCTGTGAGTCTGAGTCCACAATTAAATGACAGTTTCGCTAAATGTTTGCATGCAGTTCAAAACATGGTTTACTGTGCAGCATAAAAGCAGCTTGGCTTTGGAAAATTTGTTGTTTAGTTAGAGAGCATGACAGGGAAAACTTTGCCTCAGTCTGTACTGTTAAGGCCACTTCTCAGGAATCACAGACCCTGTAGGCAAGAAAGAAAGTCTGGAGAAAGGAAGACTTAACCTTGGTGTAGGAAGATTTGGGTTAGAGATCATTTAGGCAAACCTGACACCCACAAATCCACGGGCTCCAATGGGATGCACTAATGAGTTCTGAGAGAGCTAGCAAATGTTACTGCTATGTCATTCCACATCATCATTGTCATGGAGAACAGGAGAGCCTGAGGACTGGAGGGAAGTGAATGTCATTCCAGTCCTCCATAAGGGCAGGAAGGAGGACTCAGAAAACTACAGGCCAGTCAGCCTCACCTCTGTCCCTGGAAAGGTGATAACAACACATCCTGGATGTCATTTCTAAGCACATGGAGGCAGAAAGGGTTATTCCATTTACATTCACCAAGGGGAAATCATGTTTGTTTAATCTGATGGATTTCTATGATGGCTTGACTGGCTGGGTAGATGAGGAGAGAGCAGTGGGTGTTGTCTACCTTGACTTCAGGAAGGCGTTTGAAACTCTCTCCCATAACATATGTTAGCTCAGCAAGTGTGGGTTGGATGAGTGGGAGTGAGGGGGATTAGAGAGGGGCTGAATGGCAGAGCTCAGGGGTGGTGGGACAGAGCCTGGCTGGAGCGCTGTGGCCAGCAGTGTCCCCAGGAGTCAGTGCCAATGGGATCCTGGGTGCCTCAGGAAGAGCAGTGCCAGCAGAGCAGGGAGGTGATCCTGCCCCTTCCTCAGCCCTGGTGAGCCCACTCTGGAGTGCTGTGCCCAGTTCTGGGCTCCTCAGGACACAGAGAAAATGGAGTTCCTGGAGGGGTCCAGGGAGGGCACAAAGGTGATGAAGGGACTGGAGCATCTCTGACAAGGAAAGGCTGATGGAGCTGGGCCTGTTCAGCCCTGAGAAGAGACAGCTGAAAGGGGACCTCATCTGTGCATGGAAATGTCTGAAGGGGAGGTGTCACAGGACAGGGCAGACTCCTTTCAGTAGTACCCAGCAAGAGGACAAGGGGTAACAGGCACAAACTGTAACATACGGTCCATCTGAATGTCAGGAAAATCCTTTACTTTGAGGATGGTGAGCACTGGAACAGGCTGCCCAGAGAGATTGGGGAGTTGCCTTCTCTGGAGATACTTTAAACACACCAGGAATTCATCCTGTGCAACCTGTTCTAGTTGAAACTGCTTTAGCAGGGAGGTTGGACAGGATGATCTCCAGAGGTCCCCAGCCATTCTGTAGTTGATTCTCTGATTCTCTGGTAAAGTTTCCTAGGAGAATAGACAAAGTGGTGATACAACATCATCTCCTGTCAAAACCTATTTAATATGCTGTGTCACCATCAAGTCACAGTAAAGATTTTGAGCTAATTTAGAAACAGCTTTTTATGGGGCAGACTGGAAGCAGAAGGAAGTTAACATTTTCAAGAGGAATTTCCATCCGTGTATCTATAGATGAGATTTTCAAAGATCACTTTAGTGAGTAAATTTTTAGAACTGTCTTAGAAGAAAAGTTGCACTGATGGAAACTTTTTGATGACAATGGAAGTTAAAATCTGATTAGTGAATGGATTCTTTAATTTGCCTGAATGTAATTTACTTCACTGCTGTAGATGTCTTGGATGAAGGCCAGGCTGCAAATGGAATTGGTGTTGATAAGTCTCATTACCATTGGTAGCATCATCTCCAGTTGGAGACTGATAGTTACAGCACTAATATAAACAGTAACACTGATCACACCACGACTTTGGACCCTGTCCTGCTCTTCCTGAATTCTAGGGCAACACTCCTATTGGCATCAGTAGCAGCAGGAACAGGTCCAACAGAATTATTTGACAAGAGGCTCTTTCTTAACTCTGTACTGGCTGAACTATGTAACCAAATTGTTAAAAACTCTGACATATAATCCAGAAATCTTCACAGTTGAGCACTGCTGATTTATGCACTGTCTGCTGATGGTAGCAATTTATTAGCAAGAGGATATTTGCTTCTTTCTTCCTTCTATGTGTTTCATGCAAGGTTTTGTCCTCAATTTTCTGTTTTCCTAATAGTCTTTGAAATTTGCGACCTTAAGGCCACACCTAATGTTGAATTACTCTGTTATTTGTTCAAATAACAGAGATGTTAAAGTCACTTTTGTTTTTTTACAGGCTATTTATAGTTTTTTAAAAGAGAATATAGAAGGGATATTTTTAAACTGCTGCAACTATGTGTTGTCGTTAGCAGAGTTTCAGGCAAAAATACCATATTTTAGCCTTTTCATGTCAAGACTATGAATGCAAGATGTTTTATGTGTCTTTGGAGCCTGTAATAACACAAACTGTCTGTAAACAATGCCTCCTAGATTTCTAGTGTATACTTGAATATATTTTCATCCACTGTTTCTTATTTGCAATAACATTTGCACAGGATGGGAGGCCAGTGAGCCAGATGATATGAAACGCTGTGTTTATAGTGGCTGTGTGCTGTGGGGAGGTATTTGAGGGCGTGGGTCACAAGTGCAGGGTTCCTGCTCCCTGGCCCAGCCTGGCCCTGTGTACAGACTGAGGCAGAAATGGTTTCTGCTTTCGCTGGAACACATTGCATTCAGGGACCTGTTTTGGTCAGCATAAAAACAAACCTTCCGTGGACTTTCCAAAGCATGCATGCTCCCATCTGAAGCTGCATTTTACTTTTAAACTTCAGGGTAGTAATGTCAGACTTCTGTTGAGGAACTGTGGGTTTTTTGGTCATTTGACACCATGCAAAATTGATTCCACATTATCTGTATGCAGATAAAGCAGTTTTTCGCTGATACCAGTAAAAATAGCAATTCTCATTCTACATGTCTTTGTTTTGCCTTAGCACTGGAAAGTGCTTTGGAAAACCTTTGAAAAATCCTTTGCAGCAGTAACAAGTGAAACCTGTGGTAGGCTTCCCAGATAGGAGAATTCTGCTGGAATTCAGTTTTGTTTGCATTCCTGTATGTGTGTGTACTGCGCTTCAGTTTGTTGCAGTTTTGGAAAAAGAGATGAAAAAGGCCATTGTTTTTTATTGACCCTCGTAGAGTGAATAAAACCAAAGTATTCTCCAAAGTTTGAGAGCTGGGAAAAAGCTTCTCCTTGAGCAGCAGAAACACTGATCTGCCATTTTCTGAGAGTTAGTGCCCTACACCTCTTACTGCCATATCTTTCCCCATAATGATGGCCTCTAAATTGTACATAATTCACAGCTACTTGTCCTCCATGTTCATCAGGGTTTCAATCTACTCTTAGGCAGAGATAGCAGGTAGACAAGATGATAAAACAAGTTTGTTTTCCTAGGAAACCTATAAAAATGATGAACCTACACTTGCTGATTTTGAAGAAGACTGCTAATATAGTCAGCATTGCCCATTTGGCACTAGCTATTGTTTAAATACCATCAATACTATTGTTGTAAAGGAGCTTGTAAAAGGAAGCAATGTAGTCACGTTGTCATCATTTCACTGGAGGCTGTTAGTAATCAGGAGCTACATTCATTTGTCAGATCTTGCTTTTACTTCATCTGGAAAGTTCAGTTTGGCGTGATAATCAATTAACATTGTGTATTTCCAGTGCCTTTCCAGGTTGCAGTTCTGTTGTCTTTGTCATTAAAACACATGGATGACTTTAAAATGTAAGTTACAAAGATTTGTGTGCAGATTTTCCTCAGTAAACTGATACTTGGCAGAGGCAGTCAAAAATGCATTTTAAAATGAAATAAATAATGATTAACTGTACTTTGATGGCAGAAGAAATAGCCCTTCAGTACTGTTTACCTTTTCTAATTTCCTTTATTCTTCTTCCTACAGCTGGCTGCTACTAAGCATAAAATCATTTTAATATTAAAAATACAGGTTTTGAATGAAAGTAAAGAATGTGATGTAAACTATTCATAGGTTTAAGGAATTAGAAAAACAAAATTCCACTTTGAGCTGTTTATCAGCATTAAAATGTGATTGAGGTAATGTTGATATCTGCTATTTATTCAGCTAAAGCTGGAAAAACAGTGTAAGCATTTTGCTAGAGGGTGTTTCTTAAATATTACTGTTATCATGGATAATGCAAGTTGACAGGATCTATAGTTGAGGGGCAAGTCATATGGAGTCTGTTTTCAAGGGTTGTATTTTGGCAGGCAGAGGACAGGTTGAAAACACATCAGCAGAATGAAAAAGTTTCACTGCTTTCAGATAGAGATTTGTGCCAGGCCTGTACAGAAACCATCAATCCTGACCAGGTGGGTGTCTTTGAAGTTTAGTGTAAAAAAATGGTCATCTTGAAGGTGAACTGTACTCAAAATGAATTATTTTGAGTACAGATATTAAGAGCAAAAGCTTCTCCAGAAGCATCCTTTGAGTAAGGCGAGAGTGTGTGTGTGTGTGTAGGAAAATTCTGCATGGCAAAGGTGATTGATGGCAGTGTTTAATTGCAAGACCATACTCAAATTATTCCTAGGCTTTGTGAGCTGTTCTTAAGCCTGATAGAGCAGAATAATGCTCACATTTGGTTTAACTACAGTTCCAGTCTGACAAATCTGTGTTAGAATTTTTTTTGTTGGTCTATGTCTGAACATTGTTCTGCAGCTGTTCCTGAACTTCGTATGGGTGGGATGCTGAGCTGTTGCCAAGGTCACCTCGTTTTCCCTTAGCTCTAGTGTAAGGAATGAAAAACTGTAGCCTCTAGTGAAGTGGGAGCCTGTCAGGGAAAGTGTGGTGGAGGGGTTTGTGTATTGCATTTCCAGCTGTTAAAGCTAGGATCCGTTTGCTGCTCTGCTCTGTTGGAGCAGGTATTTGGTGTGCCGGGACTGCAGAGTCAGCCTGTTCAGAGCAGTGTGAGCAAGATGCCGCTGTTATCAAACGCCCTCGTGCAGGCTCAAGTCATTTAGGAACTGAGCTTTCTGTTCCCAGTTTCCAAACTGCCTTTCCTAAAACAGCGTGGGCCTGCTCCACCCTGCCTCTCCTCCTTAGAGTTCAGTGCTTAAAATTGCTCTTTGTTCTGCTTAAGTGATCTTGAGTGAGGATGTAAACACAACAAATCCTAAAAATAGTTAATGGTAGATAGGTTGAGAAGTTCAGAATAAGGGAGCATAACACAAGCAGAGGATGACAAGTATAATAAAGAATGGAAAAGAAAGGGGAAAACAAATAGGAATATGTCTATTGAAGGGAGAAAGTGTGAAGAAAGCCTAAACTGACAGTGGAGCATCTTGCCAAATTCTTCCTGCTCTTGAAGCCAGCCCCCAGACAACATGGAGCCAGTAATTATTCAGCTGCTAAGTGGGGGGTAAAGTCCATTTTTAGAAGGCTGAAGGAGAAAACTCTACCTTCAAAACAATTTGGAAGCAATGTTGCAAGTAGTGTACCAGTGACTAAAGGATCAGGGTGTATTATCAGTGTCCTAAAAAATGGGGATGGACTGGAAAGACAAATGGATTTCTTAGGGAGTTCACACAAATGAAAAATACCACAACATGTAACAACACCAGCACAACATCACAGTTTGCAAGGAGTGTTATGTTTTCCTACCCTTCATAAATGTGACATGGACTCATTGGGAGAGGTTGTAAATACAAGCACAGCTTTGTGGACTGGAATTTCTTGGAGTATGTTGTAGAGGTAATACCAGTGTTAACACTTTTTAAACTGCTTTCCTTTATTTCCGTGAGTGGGGAGACCCTGTACTTGGGAAGTTTTTCATGTCTGACTGATTTTAAAGACTGCAGTGGACAGTGTAGTAAGCCTGCATTTAAATAAAACATCAGCTGAATCTTTGTGGAATCTAATTGGGGATAGGTTGGGAAAAGATTGCTGATTATTCTCTAATATCCTAATAAAACCTCCTGGCATAACTGTGGCTTCTAGTTTCACTCAATTAAGTGAACAAGTCCTGAGCATGCACAAAGACCTTTATTAAACTTGCAGATAGACCAGAGGAGAAATTAAAGGCAGTGAAATGAGACTAGCTACTGCCAACAAGGAATTAAAAACAACCTGTCATTTTTTTGTTTAATCAGTCATCTTAAATAGAGTGGTAGCTGCTCCTTTTATTTTTCTTCCTCTCTTACCTCTTCTTGCAGTATTTTGGCACAGTGTTTTGTGCAGATCACGTGCCAGGTGCTCATGTGCTTTCTGCACTTGCTCAAATTCTGCTTCTCCTGGGGATCACAGAACATCGTTGGTCCTGGATGGCTGGAGAATGCATTTCTTCAGTTCAAACTACCCATGGCTCACTTGTTTTCTCCTACAGCCAAGTGGGTTTGCTCCTGCTCCTGGGTGCAGTGCTGTCCCTTCAGATGTTGAAGTCCTTGCAAAGAAAAAAAAAGTCAATAAATATTGATATTATGGTCTACATTTTCCCCAGAAATGGGAGAAATGGCAACAATGAATTTCTGCAGTGCTATTTCTGTACTTGAGTGCTTGCAAGGTTTATAATTTCTGATCTGCAGTCTCTCCCATCTGTGAGTTCATCTGTCTGGGAGTAGCAGGTGACAAATAGAAAGTTTAAAGCTGAGAACACCCGAGCAAGTTTTCCTTGGTATTAAGGTTTAATGACTTTCAGTAGATGCAGATTTTTACACAGCCCTAGCCTACTGAGACTGGAGAAGGGCAAGGTGATTCCTAGCAGACCATATGTTACCATCTTGGGTTTCACAACGGGTTTAAAGAGCACATTAGAGAGAATTTTGCTGTTCCTGAATAAATGAGATGCTGTTCTGTGTCCAGAAGGCAGTTTCTTCAGCCTTTCCAAAGCAGATTTTAAGTCCTGTGATGGCAGTAGGGTAAAATAAATGGCAGAAACAATGATGTGCAAGAACAGTGTTTCTCTTATCATCTGTCCTAATCAGTCAGTGAAAATTCAAGTTGTATAACTAAATTTCAAGCGTTAAGTTTACAGGGAGACTTGTGAAAGTAAGAGAAAGCCCAGATAAATACTGATAAGAGGTTATGAGTGCTTGTTTGACTGCTAACTACAGAGATCTCTTTCAGTGACAAGAAGTTCAGTCCCTCCCAGAATAACAAAAATTATCTGGTATGAACTTTGTCATTGCAGATATCTGGATGAATTTAGTGTGCTGAAGGGGAGCTTAGTATAGCAGCATACAGATCCTTAAGACATTTCCCAGGGCAAAAGGATTAACGAGGACAGCACTGACATCTGATAGCTTTTGACTGTTGGATGTTGATAAATGTTAATCATTGAAGAAGCTTCCATGACAAATCAAAGTTTTAATTTTATATAAATCTTATATGATGCAACTTATATGAATAGAGCAGTTTTACAAGTTGTGTAATGCTTTATTATTCATATAGCATACAACATTATAGCATAGAGAATATAAAGAATCCTAAAGGATATTTTTATAGTGTGACATTTTTGGTGTTTGTTTCATGCAAATGTTTTTCCTCTTAGGGAAACTGTGAAAAGTGTAAAGGTGGAAGCAGAGGTGGTGCAGGGAGTACTCTGTGCTGAGCAAATCCTTTTGTTACAGACAGTACTGCATTGCCACAGTTCATAAAATGCAGGGGGTTCTGTGAAGTTGGTCACCTAGTAAGAAATTGCTGTCTCTTTATACTTAATCTGGAATCAGCAACAGCAAGTATAGGAGCTGCTAATTAGCTGCTAAAGTTGTGTCCTTCTTTTCTTTAATTTTTGAAGTACATTTTGGAGTAAGAAGGGGGAGCATGGGGCATCCCATCAATGTGGTGCTGAACAGGTCTTCAGAATATTTTTCCTAAATGTTCAGAGGGACAATTTGTTGCTTGGGGTTTGCTTGGGATAGAAGCACCACTCTCACTGTTGCATCCCAGGAACTCTGCCAAAATTCTTTTTCCTGTTCCCCCAGTAAAAAAGGCTTCTGGTCAGTGGCATCACTGGGGAAACTGTCTCTCATGCTCAGAGTGAACAAATCATCAGACATGGGCATGGAGCCTTGTGGTAGAGTTGCTTCACCTCTCCATACACAGCTCTGCTGCAAGTCAGTGCCGCCCACACACAGTGAGCAAGCTGCCCTGAGCTGGTGCTGCAACCACTGCCTTGCTGCCATGGTCAAAATTACAGAGTCCAAAGTATTTCAGTGTCCAAAAGTATTACAGTGTCCAAAGTATTCCTTCCAGGTCTTCATCACAATGTGTGTGCTTGTCACTAGCAGCAAACCTGAGTCCCAGGCTCAGGGTGGCTGAGAAAGAGTTACTCAGTGGTCTGAAGGCAGAAGGTACAAGCTGGAGTCTGGGGCAGGGTGAGAAAAGGGTTCATGAGCAGGCAGCAGCTCTTGAGTGCATTCAGCACTCGGTGGAGGGTGCAGGGTGTGGCTCCTGGAGCAAAGGAGTGGGAGCTGTGGGGTTGCCCTCTCTGAGCCTGATGTCCTTCCTTCCCAGCTGGGTGGCAGCCACAGTGACGTGTCCAGGGAAGATGCAGTGGACACAGATGGACCTGGTGAACAAAGGCTGTGTTTGCCTTGTAAGATAAAGTATGGATGGAAGTGTTAAAAGGGGAGGAAGGGAGGTGGAGACTGTGGAAACCTGGTCACTTCAGCATGTCTTCATACTGAAAGCAGTGCAGGGCAGGAACTCATTACCCATAAATCCACTAAGAACAGCATGTGAGTGCCATGGATCCCAGCACTGTGATTTGGTTGAAGACACAACTTCTCCAGAATTCCTTTCTCTTCTCCAGGCAAACTGTTTTGCTACCCTTTTTTCAGTCCAGCTGCTATACTGCTATCCCTTACATGATAAAGTCACTTGCCCACTTCTCTCTGACCTATTTTGGCTGTTATGAGAATTCTGTTGGTTAATAATGCACATTTGGGGAGAAGGTAGGAATAATGTCTTGATCTTGCACTCCTACCCACATATCTGTATTAGTATGTCATGTATAAGTAGATGTTGAGTGCTTCAATTAGGCATTCTTCCCTTTCCTACCACCTTCTGTTTCTCTTCAGGTTTTAATCTCTGTGGCTTAGAAAATGCCAGCAGACTATGGGGATTGCCAAAAACTAATAATAATTAAAATTCCTTGCTATAAAAAGCAGTATGTGCTGCTTTTGAGCTGAAAGCATTAGAACACTTTCCAAGAATTCCAGCATATTAAATTCTGCTGTGACATTTGACTTACAGCATGGTAATTTTCCCCCTGTTTCAGCACAGTGTAATGACAGTAAGTCCCAGTTTTGTAAATAAATTCCCACTCAAATTCCTCATGACATTGCATGTGGGAGTTCACATAATAAAAAAGGAATGTTCCCTTCTTCTTCATGTTTCTTTACAAACCTGTCTCCATCATTTAAACAAATGTCAAATTTTCTTCAAAAACATGTTGTCTGCCTAACTGAGCTATGATCATGAATGTTCAGAAGTGCTGTATTCTTAGTTGACCTCATCGATCAGCAGATTCAGATAAAAAAGAGGAAAACATTCCACAGCTTAATCCAGTTGCTGTAGTCAACTGGACTGGCTAGTTCAGGGTGCTTTGGTGACAGTGCAGCCTCAGAACTGGCCTGACCAGTTCCATAGGGAGTCCCCAGCTGGCATACTGAAATAGAAGCAGCCCAGCTGCTGCCTCATCCCCAGCCTCTGCTGGGTTCACATCACCGAGGAGGGAAGGAGAAAGCAAGACTCGGCTCAGATCTGCTCTCTGGAGTCTGTACTCTGGTGGGTCCTGTGAAATTCCATTAAGGTCCTTACTGATACAGTTAATTTAAGATGTGCCGATCTGTTTCCAGATTATGCTGGAGACTAAACTACAAGGGAAAAATGGATAGTTTAAATCCACTTTCTTTGTGATCACTGATGTGTTGGCACTAAACCTACACTGCAGCTATGGATTTATTTTTATATGCCCAGGGCTCTGTAAGCAAAAACTTCATCACTAGACTAATGTAAGAGCAACTCTTTTTAAATTATTGCTCATGTACTGGACAAGAAATCTATCCTTTTTCAGTGATCCATATTTGTTTAATGAGCCCTTCTTTTACATTTGTAAAAAAAATTGTTGATAATTTGATATCAGCTTTGCAAAAGGAGAGCTGTGTTGAATCAAAGACATTCCAGCTATGAAGTGAATGCCTTGCAGTACTGCAGCCTCATCAGGGATTATGTTCCACTCTGAAACTGCTCACCATTCACAGAGCCCAGGCTCTGGCCAAACTGGAGTTGTTTGGCACTCACAAGCAAGCACATTTCCAGAACAAGATCAAATATTCTGATTTCTGATCGTTGCTCTTGCACTGAGGCACAGTGAAGATTTATCAGATTCCTTAAAGGGAGCATATTGCCAGTAGATTTGAATTATAGTTTGATTATAATTTATTATCTTAGTGGTGTCAGACACTCACAGCCAGTTCCTGTGTTGTAGTTGTTCTGTCTTTCCACCCTGCACCTTTATTTCACCAAGAAAGAGAATGGAAAACAAAGACTGAAGGGTCATTCTGAGCAATTAGACACCTCTTTCTCCACTAACAAAGTAATTGCCAATTATACAGGTGAATTCAGATCAATGATAACAGTATTTTCAGAAGCTTTGACCACAACACAAAATAATATTTTATTTTCTCTGTGCATGTTCTGTTGCATTTGAGATTATCATATTTAATGGAAGTTCTGATATTTCCATGTGCTAGTGAAAATATATGTCAGTATTTATTCTGCTTTTCTACTTTCCTGGATGCATATATGCTCTCTATAAAATTAAGACAGGAAGACATGCTAATTTTCCTTTTGCATTGTCTGTTCAGCTGTGACTACTGCACAGTGCACTGTAAGGTGCTGGGACATATCAGTTACTTATAAATGACTTATGTGGTTCTGGTATTACAGTAGGAGTCATGTGGAAAATGCCACGGCCATCTGCAGGGTGGAAATCTGGAAACACTATAATACCATGTACAGCATCTATTCATCCCACATGGCACTGCAATCCCCCTGAAGGACTGCAATTTTGGCTATAAGATGATTGGGGCTGGTATTGCAGATAGATTTTAGGAGTGTCTCCTGTGTGTGTTTGAAGGTAACTGTTCAATACCAGATGATTATTTTATATGATCTGTTTCAGATACAGAAACATGCAAAATATTAGTATTTATTATAAAGAAAATAACAGGGAGTCAGAAATAAAGCAGAATTTACAGTGGGCTGGGCTGCAGCTGTCTTTTTTTCTAAGGCCCCAGCAATGTCACAGCAGCAGACATGCAGAAGGGTGTGGAAGCCTGGCATTCACAAGAAGTGTCCCATTGCCAGCCTGGTCCTCCAGCACTTTCCTAGAGCTTTGGCCTCTGTTCAGGTTTAGCTTACATAAAGTTTTATTTTTCAGGCTATGAGTGTAATTTTTATAACCTTTTTTACTTCTGACAGTCAGTCAGCCTGACTGAGAAATACATTGTCTTATTGAGTGAGGGTTCTATTTTCCCTTAGCTCAAGTGGGAATCTGGTTTCCTCCCTTGTGCTGCAGTGCCATGGAGAAATTCCGAGGACTTGTGAGAGAATTCCCTTCATATCCTTGATGCCAGGAGGTCTGTTTTTTCCCCTCTTCAGGACATCATAGGACATCCACTGAGGATGGGGAAGTGTGCTTGTAGCATTCTGCTAATTTACACAGGCATGGACAATGTCCAGGCAATACAGACAGACAACCTCTGGGCTGCAGCACTTTCCAGAAGGAATTAAATGCTGTATCTGCCCAAAGAAATATGGAAATTTTAATTTTGCTGGGTAATTTTGCTGGCTCACTTGGTGAGCAGGGGTCTGGAATGGAAGGACATCTTTAAAATTCTTTGATTCTACTCCTGCAGTCAGTTAACAAACTCCACAAGTTCTTCTTCAGAGCTAATATAATGCTCTCCTCATTATTACATTGCAAAATAACCAGCTGCTGCTCCTTAGGACATCTTTAAAATTCTTTGATTCTACTCCTGCAGTCAGTTAACAAACTCCACAAGTTCTTCCTCAGAGCTACTATAATGCTCTCCTCATTACATTGCAGAAATAACCAGCTGCTGCTCCTCCCCTTTATTTCCAGCTGTTAACTCCTTTAGAAGACAACTGAAAATGAAGTGGATAGTACCCTTATAATTTTCCCCTTGCAGACAATGTCTGTGGTAGCTGTGCTGCTGTGAGCTGGGCAGAGGGATGTTGGCAGCAGCTGGGAGGCTTCTCCCAGGGCAGTGTGAGGAGGGATGTGTAGATGTGGGGCAGGGTTGTAACTCCGTGGCTCTGAACTCGTCTCAGCAAGAACTGGACTGTGCATAAAGTTCTCATGGCTGTGGGTAAGGAATGACAGAACTCATTCCTCTGACAAAGCACAGGGATCCCTGGTTTAGAATAGAATTTATTTTTAAATTGAGGCCTTCCCAGAATATCTTTGTTTTGCTCTGGGATTATTGCCAACAATATGTTTTTGTGACATTTTGTAAATGTACCTGCATCCTTAGATAACATTACTTTTTGACGTTGTTGTTCAAAACTATTTACAAAAAGAAACAGAAGGAAAGAAGTATAAACTCTATCAAAGTAAGTGCAGGCAGTTTACCTAGCAAGGCAAAGGAAAATGACAGAGATGGGAAAAGAAAAGCTGGATTGAAAATGCAGCAAAAATTACTATCATGCAAAATTCATTTCAGCACATGAGTTTGCTAGAGTGGAGAAATTGATTGAAATGCTCATCTTCAGATTCAGGTGAAGAGAAGTTTACAGGCATCACATAAAGTCAGGAAGTGATTCAGTAGGTTAAAGGCAGTCAGGAGTTTGAGACTGCTGAAGCAGCACAAATGACAGAGCAACTCCTGTCAGGGGATCAGGAAAAAGGTTGGAGAGAGCAAGGCTGAAAGTCGATTGAGCAGGGGAGGACACCCATGTTAAAAGCCAAGTTGCAAAGTAAAGAGTGTCAATGAAATATTAACAAGATGTTTTCAATTCTGTTTGGACCTAGATAAGAAAATTGTGAATGCAGCAAAGAAATGTTTACCATAATAAATAGCATTAATATAATATCTCTATCACAAGATCTTGAACAGGTTTACAACAGTACTTACAGATTTTATTTTTACTTCATAGCTGATCAAACAACAAATTAAGTGATTTGGGCAGTTACTGAGAAAGTCAGAAGCTCAGGCATGTTGCTGATCAAGAGCCACTCTGTACAGTAGTCAAGTGTAAAGATGCCAGAATTTGCTCTTTCACACAGGGAGCTGTTCATCTCACAGCTGACATTTCTGTGCAATTACCCCCCAAAAATGCTGAACTGCTGTAATACCATTGCTGCCTTACCTGAGTTCAGAGCATCACAAAACTATTTCTAGGCTTTGGAAAATGATGTCAAATGTTTATCAAGACAGACTGTAAATTCTCTTTGCATTTTGTCTGCATTTCACAGCATATTATAAGTGGCATGTCAGTAAAAAATAGATTCAGTCTTGCCAGCAACAGAAAGCAAAGAAGGAAGCAGCGGTAGTTGGCTCCCAGCAATGTTCTCTTGGGAACAAGTCTGAACTGAGGCAGCTTTGGGGCTCTTTAGTTAAATTAGAGTTTTCCTTCAGTCCTCTGCATGATGAGGTTGTTCTTTTAAGGACACCATCATTTTGCAAACGTCTAAAAAACTGAAATACAGTCTTTGAAAACAGGCATCTTGTACTGCTTAAGTTATAGTAGCTACCAGCTTACAAAACAGAGAAAATACCTCTCAGTACATCACAAAAGAGAGCAGAAGCATTCCATAAAACACCAGAGGGGTACTGTCTCTGGCTGACAAGATTTATCTTTAAGGCACAAAAACCTTGAGGGATGTAACAAAGAGCCACAGATCTCAAACAAGGAACCAAAGACAGTTGTAGCCATTTCCATCACGGGGGTTCCAAGGCAGAGCTGCAGTGCTGCTCTGCATGTCCATGCTCTGCTGCCCACCATTCCACACTGCTGCAGCTTGGGCTGAGTTTTAGAGACTGCTTCTGTCATTATTCCAGTTGTTTGAGGATTTTTCCAGAAAACCCATCTCATGCCCCTATTTTGTTGGGAGTTATCTGTGATTTTAATTATGCACTGGGTTCAGTTTGATTTGTGGATTAATTTTACACAGGTGAAAGTAGACCAGAGTACATTCCAGTCCCCCCAGACAACTGTTACCCACCTTCCAGCTCCTCATTTTAGCATCACCTTTTCAGCTCATTCTCCTGTATTCCCTACTCGTTTGTGCAGTGGTTCCTTTCTAGTCATTATCATGGCACCAAAAGGTCTTAACAGTGCTTCTTCCACATAGCTTGCCACAACTGGGAAATGATGCTGATTGTCCTGGATGAACTGGCTAAGAGGATGAAAATAGATGAAATCATAGAAATTATTATGTTTGGCATTGTACTTTTTTTCTTGTCAGTGGTGCTCATTCCAGCAATCCTTGGTGCTACAATCTCAAACGTGGTGTACTGAAGAGATCAACACATCTCTGAGCAAGAGGATGTGGACTTACCTGGAAAGGCTCCAATGTGGATTGGCCACAGCAAAAGGAAGCAAAAGTGGTTTAATCATAGTATAATCATGCCATGGTGATTCACTGATCAGGGGTAGATTGCTGGGCTTGCATATCCAGAATCCAGCAGGAGCCTGAAGTGTGAGCAGGCTTTGGCAGGAAGCTGAAGTGTGCAAGTGTTTGAGCAAACAGAGAGTCCTTTTTCCTGTAACTCATCAGAAGAGTTGTCTCCTTGGATGCCTGATCATGAGGATGGCAGGACGCTCACTGTTTTGCTCAGAGCTGTAAGCAACCTTCAGTAATGTGGATAGTCAGAGAATATGCCAGACTTATGTAGTGGCCCTTAGGGAAAATTACTCACTGGAGCCATTTATACCAGCTTGTATTTGCAAGGCAGTGGGGGAAAAAAAAGATATTTTGGTCTAGCATTACAGATCTTAAATCCGTAAAAGAAAAATACTGAAAGTGGTTATGTTTGCATATTGAATGGTGCTTAAAGGAGATAAAACAGCAGCAACTGAAAAATCTGCTGAAATTTGCAGAAAAATCTAAGTATAGATAAGGTGGAAGTAAAAACAACTGGATCTTAGCTGATCATTTTCCAGCTTCTCTCTTCTGGTTCCTGGCTTCAGCAATCTTTTTAGTAAGTTTTGAATGTAAATTATTTTCTTTCCACATTACCTTTTAAAGACAGCAGGAACTTGTCTATAGGTGCTTGCAAAGCTGACCTGCTTTTTACAACTCTTACAAAATCCCTTCGAGAAAGGAATAGGAAAAAAAGTAAAAGCACAGTGTTTGCCAAATGGCAGTAATGCCTCCTGTCAGTAGAGAGAGGGGGAAAAGGTATAATAAAACTCACTGTTATTACTTAAGAGCTTGAAAAACTGATCTGTAATTGAGTTAGAAAATACTTCAGGAAGCTATTTAGGGACACTGAGAATGTGCTGAACACAAAATTAGTATTCTGATGTAAAAACAAGTTAATACCGAGGTGAAAACCTTGAGAAATTCTAATTTTCACTAGGAAAAAGCTAATTCAGAAGAGAGATTTTCACATGTAACTCACCATCCTTTGCAGGGCTTTAATCACTTAAAATGTTTACTGCAAGTTCTTACAAACCAGTTTCTGGAAAGCCAAGAAGGCAGTGGATCAGGCACAACAGGGCAATACTTAAAATTTGAAACATACAAACAGCAGTTAAAAAGTAGCAGAGATTATGCAGAAGAATGGAAAAATATAAATAACTTGGGTGGGTTTTTTTCCTTCAATTTTGTGAAAGTTCCAGGAGATTTGACAAACCCAACATTTTAATCAAAACTGAATAATATGCAAATGTGCCAGAAGTACTGATTTTCCTGCAACGTACTGAATCTTTCATTACAACAAAAAAGATTGGGCACCCGAGTTTTCTACCAAGAGAACAACCTCTTTATAGAGTCCCAGCTCTGTAAATGAAAAACAGCAGAGAGAAGACAGAAAGAAACTGCCAGAAAGGATAATGGAATAATTCAGGTTAGAAGGGATCTAACGAGGGCTCCAACCTCTTCTCCAAGCAGGAGCAGCTCTGAGGCCAGACCAGGCTGCTCAGGGCTGTAACCAGTCTGCTCTTGAAAACCTCCCAGGGCAGAGATTACACAACTCTAATGCTGAAGGAGGAATAGGGGTGGTAATAATGAAGAAATTAAAAATCACTTTGTCTTTTGCAGAGTAATGTAGGTTTCAAAAAATACCCATATTTTGCCAGTACTTAATGAGCTGCAATAAGGTGCTTTGCTGAGGTAACAAGCCCTTCAAGGCACTCAGTCAGGAAAGACAAACTGCAATAAAAATATGAATGATTGGGCAAGTTGCATGAGTTCTTAAGGACAGCTACCAATATTTGTCCTAATTTTGTCTTTTTCAGTTACATGTTTACAGCTAGATTGTGTATTTATGTACCACCAGTTAATTTTTAAAGCACATGAAAACTTCTTTGTTGTATTTATTTGGCCATATAGCCCCAGTTGATGCTTTACTGATGTTCAGAGAAGTGGTTAACCCAAGGTCCCTGAGCATGCAGGTGGCAGCTGGGTGGAAAAACATGGGTTTTGTACTATTTGTACCTCAGTGATCCTTCTCTGCAAGAGAGCAAGGTCATACAAGAGAATTCTCTGGGAACATTGAATATTTTCTACTGAAAAGCTCCAGAAAATGCTTGAAAAAGGAATGCTGAAAAATAGTATGCTTTGTGCTTTGTATTTTGCACTGGTTTTTTTTCCTCAGGTATGTGACGTAGCAAAGTTTAAGAGCCTAGTAAATGATCCTCAGATAAAGAAACACAAAAAACTAAAAAAAATAAAAATTATAAACACTGGCTTTGAGGCCACTTACAAAGCTGGAGGAATGTGAGGCTAGTGCAGTCCAGAATTTAACATCTGTATCCTGCTGCTGCTAAAATATGGGTGTAGTCACAGTTGTTTGCCCTTTTGTTACACAGTGGAGGTTATTAAACTCCCTGACAATAGAAACAGGTATGATTTAGTAACAGCTGTTACCACAGACTGGACTGTGCCAGTTATGTTTGCATTGCATTTATATTTACAGAAACAAGTTTGTTCAGAAGAAAATTATCTGTCTGTGAATCTGTACTGACATCAAAGTATGTCTGTTAAGTACTTCTTCCATACAGCAGAGAATGAAATGGAAAGGTAGCATCAGAAAATTAAGTATTTGCTTGAAATATTGAAATAAATGTTAAAAATAGATAAACAAAATTATCGATTTCTGGAACATCTTATTATTGAAGGTGTTTTCATAATCAGCACCAACTTCCCCAGAGAAGAAAAAGGGGAGAGGACAGATTCCACAATAACTATCAGGTTGCTTATGAAGGTTACTACAATATTTGTCTTGCCCATTCCATGCTTTGCTATGCAGTCAGAAACAGATTTCAGTGTTTTCAAGAGCTGTTCAAGCATAATTAGAGACTCAAAATGAGTTGAAATCTCAGCTGGCGGCCTAGCAATTTGTTTTCACGCTGCAAGTCATTTAAGATTTATATAAGCATAACTTTTTGTTGGGGTAAGGGGATATCCTCAAACCAAGTGTCCCGTTATACCTCTGTTCTGTGCAGGATACAGAGCAGTGTCCGGCTGTGTGGTTACACCTCAGTTTTGTGCAGGATACAGAGCAGTGTCCGGCTGTGTGGTTGTACCTCTGTTCTGTGCAGGATACAGAGCAGTGTCCGGCTGTGTGGTTACACCTCTGTTCTGTGCAGGATACAGAGCAGTGTCCGGCTGTGTGGTGCCTTCTGCCCCTTGGTGTGGCAGAACCTCGGCAGCCGAGGTGCTGCTGTCTCGGAGGCAAACACTGCAATATAACTGTAATAATGTTACATAAGGGTGCATTTGTTGCATTTGCAATAGGCTGCAGCCACAGGATCATTTCTAAAGGCCTGGGCGGTGCAGGGCAGGGGCTGCTCCGGGCCTGGGCCGTGTTCCGGGCAGGCCCTCGGCGCGGCGGGCAGGGCCCGGCGCGGGCGCGGCCCGGGCCCGGCGGGCGCTGCCCTGACTCACCGCGTCCTCCGGCAGCTCTGCCGAGACATCGGTCCAGCCTCGGGCACAGGCTGGCAGCTGCCTTTCCTCAGCCAGCGCAGAACCCCAGAACTGTCTCCGGATGCCTCCCCGGACAGTGAGAGGGACTGTTTGTCCGAGGGGTGCAGCCCACAGCTGAGTGCACGCTCTGAATGAACAAGAAATCGCTGCCAAACAACTTCAGATGCGTGACTTCTTCAAGTGTCTCTGCTTCCTTACACTCAAAGGGCCTTTTAATAAAGGACTGCGTACCTTGGCTGAATTGATTTCGGTTTCACAAGCACAAGGAACACGCTGGTGCTTTAGAGTGCTATTTTTCATCCTGTCTGGAGAATAATAGAATGGTGGTAGAGCAGGATGTGCCCAGATGTACTGCTCACCCAGACTCTTCCTTTCTCTGTCCCTGACTGCCACACAATAGCGTATAGCTGGGGCACTGGCCATCCTCACTGCTGACACATGACGCGCTTTTTGGAAGGAGAGTTGGAGGAAGGTCATGTAAGGACTATATTTGCCTTTTTCGTGCAGGCAGGAAGATGGAAAATACTAATTTTAATTTAAAAACAACATGAAGTTTATCTGCATATATAACACGTTTGAGACCTCAGTCAACTCATCCTTAGACCAGTGGAATTGTTTTTGCAGAGGCATGGAAAAGGCTGTGATGTAGATAGCCTTCAGTGACACAATCAACTCTGTTCGCTTAGAAACAAAATACTAATTTTAAAATGTAATATGATACCTAATGAAATTTTAATTTAAATTCAAATAGCAGTGTTCCTGTGCTCACCATCCAGCTCGAGTCATGACATTAAATCATGTTTTGATAAGATCTCATTACTTGTGTTGTAGTATTATAAAGTACCAAGACATTGACATGTTCTGAAGGCTCATTCACCTTTTTGCTCTCCTGGCTCTCAGGTTGTACAGGTTGTACAAGATGAGGCTTGTGCTGCTGCAGGGAAGCATCGCTGTTCACACCCTTGTCTCCAGGCCTTTCGTGGCCGTGCATGGGTAAAGCTGACCCTGCATATATATGAGCAAAGGTTTTGCAAAGCTCACATTTTGTCTGTTGATTTTAATACGACGAGGGCAACAGGTACTGTAATATCTTGAGCATTTGCAGATATAATAAATATTGTACATTATTTGTAATCCTTCTTGAATATGCTTATGTAGGTAGAGATTGTTTCACTGATTTTCCCAAATGATCTAAGCATTCAGTGGTTACCTCTCTAATTTATTTCTGTGCCAAGAATAATGAGTGTGTTCACTGCTCATGATGCAGCTCTGGCTGGGGAACAGAGAGAGGAGGTTTCATGTGAGTTATGGCAACACTATAGTGTTCATGGGGAAAAGATGCCTGCACCTTCTTTCCCCTTCCATGTAAATCTCTGTCAGCCCCTGCTACTGCTTCCAGATTACAGGGCTTTTAAAGAGAAAGAATTAATTATCTTCATAATCAGTTTGTCAGGGCTATTAAGGCCTATTAGTGCAGCCAGGACAGTGATACAGTTAGAGAAACAACATAGAGTAGGCTGGAAAAAAATTAGTCCATATGGTAAGACAAGTGTACAAAGAAGGTGTTACTTCTAGTAAAGTAGTTTTGGATGCTTTCTGTGCTGGCCCAGGGACTAGGCTTGTTCTTTCTTCTTCTTTTTTTTTTTTTTTCTGGTCTTGACATGTATTATTCAGAAACCAAAGAGATGCCCATTTGTGAAAATAGCATATGGGTATCCTGAGAGAAATATTTAGAAGTAGTATGCAATCTATTTGTCCAGCAGTGCATGTCTAAAAAGCATCAGTGCATGTATTTGATGTTAAATGTCAGTATGACACATAGCCAGGAAAGAGTCATAGGCTTGATTTCAAACTCTCTATTTATAATTGGGTCGTAGGGCGAAAAAAAACCCAAGTCTGTTTTGAAGGCTGCTGCTACTAATGAGAAGCTCTTGAAAAATATGGGAAAATGAATAAAGTTTCTGTGGAAGGCTTTTAAAACACTTCTTATATTTATCATAAGAAACTGTATAAATCACTTCAGCATCTTATTGTCAGTTATCATATTTACTCACCTTACAACAGAAATCAGAGTATTATGTGACTCATGGAAGTTGGCACACTTGGCAAAAATTGGTTTCTCCAGCTTTGAAAAGGCTTTCAGAAATATTTTCTAGTTAGGGAGCAAGTTTTATGGTGAGAAGCTGTAGCTTTGATTAGACTAAAGCAAAACATAGGAAATACTCACCGAGGGATCGAGGGATTGCAAACAGCCACACTGCCTGGACCTCACTGGGAAACTTGCTTTAATGCTTGTCCTTGCTTTACCTGCTTGGAGAACAAGAAGAATTTCAGTCCCTAGGCTCTTGCTTTAGCACTTTTCACAAGTATTATAATCTCACACATTTAAAAAGGGATGTGACAGTTGCAGTTTTTCAGCTGGCACATAGAGTTGAACTGACAGATGTGTAAAGAAAAGATTTAGCTAATGATATTGATATAATGTGGATTTTGTGAGGCCTAAACACTTGAATGAGAAACAGCCATCCAGATGTGGCAAATATAGCATTTGCCCTGTTAGCTTGGAGCTTTGCACTGTAAATATTTTTGCTTTGAATCCTTCTGTACTGACTGTATAGATTTAGCTAGATTAAAGCATTGTTCTGGTTAGAGCCTCTGGGCTTCACTGTAATATAGGTTGTGGAATGTGTAGATATTCTAAAGGGATGGTTTCTCTGGTACTGAGGCAGTCAGGAGAATTTCTGACTGTGTATTTCATAGATCTAAAGTTGGAATTTGAGTAAAGATACACCTGTAATAATATATATTTATCTTGCCAAATACTAATGCTTCCTGGGTAATGCAACACCAGTTTTATCAGAAGAGAGCTGAGCCCTGACAGTCCTGGAGACAGAAGCCAACTCTGAGTTTCTCTGAAGAACTTCTGTTTTGGCAAATGTAAATCAGTTTACAGATCTGTTTGCAGTATAAGTGCCTAGAGAGCTGAATTGAATCTAATCCACTGAGAGAAATAAGTGAAGTTTGGACTCTGTATCAGTATAGGCAGTGTGATGACTCATAAAAAGATCTCATTTAGTACTTCACATCTTTTTGAACCTCTTGTTTACTGTGTTAACCATAGAGAGTACTACTCTGCAGTCAAAGCTTGATTTTGTAAATTGTGATCTAAAATCATATCTAGTTTTTTTTCTGAAAAATCTCTTACTGAAAATGCATTGTAGGTTGCAGTTAATGGGACCAAGTGTAAAATGGCTGCATGCTTTTTGAAGGTTCTGAGTGATTCAGTAAGAACTGGTTTCACTGTGCCTTTATATGGCCAATACTGTATGAATCTCCAAACTAAAAAAATGAGCACCTGAGAATTTCTTGCACGTGCATGATGGCATACCATACAGGAGTACTGGAAAAATGTCATGCAGCTGTCCAAGGAGTGAAGCAAGCCCTCCTGTCTCAGATGAGGTACGGGTGCCCTAGCTCTGTAAGGCAGAGGATGCCTTCTGCCAACAGGTTCAGAAGTCTGCAGGCAAGCTGATCTCTGTGCTTGAAGAGCAGGTAAATGCTGTGAGTGTAGATACATAGTCATGTTACCTCTGCCAGTAAATTCAGCTTAAAAAGTCCCTGTCTTTGGCTACTTATTCCTGCCTGTGTGCTCCAAGGATAATTTTTAAACCAGTGTCACTGCAGATATCCCCGTGCAGAGGTAGCAAGAGGCAGCTGTGGAGGGGCTGACAGGGTGCCAAGCAGGAACGAGTGGCCAAGGCACAGGAGCAGAATGTGGGGCTCCCATCACTGATTTCATGGGCTGTGACACACCAGAGCCTAAAAGCCAGCCCGTGACGTGCTTTCCTTTCCTGACAACAACAGGTCAGGAAATAATGCAATATCCTTCCACACTAAGCACTTTCTGTTCTAGTAGCCTCTCCTGTAAATTATCATGTTGAAACTGTTACATGCACTGAAAACTTTTTAACTTATTTTAAAAACTTGTAGCGACATTTATTTATATAATTAAAATTACTATTATTAACCAAACTGTAACAGTTAAAGATGAAATAGGTCATGCTGCAAAACATGTTGTCCCTGGCAGCTAAATTTTTCTATTGATTTCTATTGACACAGCTAAAATATAATATCACAGATATAGATATGTAGATATAGATATAGATATATAAAATATCACAGACATCCAGATATCTACTTGCTACAGACTAAAAGTAACTGAAAAGCACTCAACTTTTAAATGGAAAGTATGTGGTGCTCAATGAACGTGTCTTAAATAAGATCCCTTGAGGGTGTAGTCTGAATTATTGAAATATGGAGTTAAAACTCATTAAACTATGTTCTGTTGTAGTGTTTTAAACAAAAATAATATTTTATGCACTCCTGTCTCAGGCTTATATATTTTAGAATTATAATGATTTTGAAAGGGAGCCCCAAAAAACCATTTCAGACCAGTGGTGACACTCCTGTGTAATATAATAACCCAGTAATATATAGTTAAGAAACCTGCAGGGAGTACAAACAAGGTAATGTGAATTTCTTCCAGTGATGCAAACAGCGATCTTTTTTAAGTGCTTTTTTTTTTAATTGTTTTTAATATTTGGAGGTAGAAACAAAAGCAAATACCAAGATGGAAAGGGTTCATAACCCTATGGGTGTGACCATCAGGAGCTTACTCACCTTACTTACCTCCTCTAAACCTTACTGAAGTTGCTCTTGTAAAGCAGGTGCTACTGGGACAGAGCTACCAACTGAGGTAAAGATTACACTGGAATTAACTGGGTGTAATCTGGTGTTCCTACTTTTAAGCACAGTGTTAGTTCCTTGACTTGGTGGATTTATGCATGTGAATTTTAAAAGAATAGATGGAATCTTGTACCAGTTGTAATAAGAAAGGCAAGAGGATGAAAATAAATTTGAGATTCTAAAAGATGAAATCTGAGTAGCAATAAAAATAGATTATAGGTTATAAAGTTCAGTAATCTAAGTTTCTACATTTTTTGCAATTGTGCAATAAGGTCTTTTGGTATGAAGAATTAAGAAGCAGATGAGCTCACACTTTTGCATCATTATCTGTAAACCCTTTTACCAGTGTAACAGTATTCAGTATGTATTTTTGTGTTGAATGTAACAATTTTCAGTACATATTTTCATTTTCTGTATGCATGTCCTTCTCATTAACAAGAATGAGTCATGATAATTTCCTGTAGTACTCATTGCAAGTGTGATATTTGTGCTCAAGAAAGTGTAGAAGTGATCTCACCTTTCAAAACTATCTCACTTAGAAAACCACACCTCTGCAGCCTCCTGTCCTTCCCATCTTCCATCCCCCCTGTAGTGGTGATTCTATTTGGGTTTCAGAGAACAGTGTTGTCACTTGTATCTTGTGCAAGGGTTCCTGGAAAATTTCTGGGTTTGAATACAGAGTTGTTTGCCAGAAAGGTAATTAAATGAATCAGTTTTGTTAAGCTGGCCCTGGACTGCCTTTGCAAATCACTCGGTGTTTGTAAGTAACGAAGCCTGTGTGCCTTCAGTCTTCACTTTTACTTTCTGAAGTGGCCTGTGCAGTTAATCTTTGGTGCATGTTGCTTGTTGTCTGGGCAAGCACTTTTTAGGATGAACTGCTAGTCATGCTTTCTAAAAGCTAAATATAATAAATAAGAATTCTAGATCAGTGGAGCATGTGTGGTGCTGTCTGCAGCGTGACTGTTTGGGGGGCTGGAATCACATCAAGCACTGAATTTTTGCCTGCTCAGGTCTCACAGCTGTCTTTGATTATTTTAACAGTCCCCTCTCTACCAAGTAAACCTGGAGAAAGGAGAACAGTTCTGAATATATGACATTTTGACATGCAGTGGCTGCTTAACAGTGAAGCATTTTGTAAAATCAGCCTTGATCAGCTGCAGTGCGTTGAAGTTTACAGTCCCGTTCATAAAACATCTGAGAAGGGAAGTAGAATAGTTACGTAACATTTCTGTAATGAATTTCTGTAATAAATTAGCTCTGCTGTCATGAAGCACAGCTAAAACTCACAGATATTTTCAACACTAGTCTCAGATTTTGTAACTACACAATTAAACAGATGACAAAGTTTCTCCAAGACCTGGTCCAAACCATGGAGATGAGTTTCTTTTTATAAGGATATCCCAAAATGATAACCAAAGAGACTACAATTCAGGTATACAGTGATAGTAGACCCTTAAGTATTCTTGAAGTATTTTAAGGCTGAAAATAATGTTGCATTGCCCCCTGCAATCTACTTTTATTTCTATTTGTACATTTCCCATTTGCTTACAAGTTGAACTGATATTCAGGCTGAACAGATAAAATGCCTTTGCACTGTGTTAAACCTAGATACTATTTTTAAGGTGTTAAAAAGGAAATAACAATGAGTTTAAACAGCAGGAGTTAAGACAGGCCACCTGTATGAACATGTTGGATTTATTCTCATTCTGAGCAGATCCAGCCTCTGGAGTGTACTTGAGGTATGGGCTTTAACCTCTGAATGAGAGGTGAAGTACAGATTTTGGGATTTTCTTTTTGTCTAACAGTTCCAGTATGTGAGAGGCAGTAAATTACTGGAAGACTCTATTCCCTGTATATTGAGCAATTGTCTGCAGTGTTTTCAGAAGAGGCACTGCAGTGATGTACAGCCCTTCAGAGTCAGTAGGTATAGGAACAAAGCTTTAACTGAGTGGAAGTGGGAGGAAGATAAGAATCATTACTAGGCATCATCACTACATTCATTTTTTCCTTAGGGACTTGATTCATCAAGACACTGAAGTTCTGTGTAATTTTAAGGACATGGATTTCTCACAGCTTTCTGTAAATCACTTTCTTACATCTTGAGGTAGAAACAGATACTTTCTTCTCTTGTGGTTTATATGGTGAACTCTGATTTTCTCTTCCCCTTTTTTTTCTTCTTGAAGTGCTGAAATAATGTGCCAACTACAAATACAGAATGTACAGTATCAACTAAACTGCATGACATAATTGATAATATATTGGCCTATTTATAGCTAAGCATCCCAAGACTACCTCACAGGGCAGCAAAATTGTCTGCTATCTCTGAAAGATCTTATATGAATTGTTCTCTTTCTGAGCCACAAACACCACAAAACCCACAGGAAGTTGTCTCTGTAGTGGCTGTGGTTCTGCAGTTTCCTTCTTCCCCATCTTTAAGTGGTCAAAACATTTCTTAAAAAGTTAAGTCAACACAAAGTAGAGACCAGACTTCCTGTTCTTGTGGTGTAACAGATACCCATGCCCTCAGAAAGAAGGATTCACACATCTGACCGTCCTTCTGCGTCCTTTGAATCAATGTGGGGTTATGGTTTGAACTTATTAAATAATAGTTTTATTTTTAGGTTTCCTACCAAGAAAATATAATAGTACTTTTTTAGACATCTTCCAGTAGCAGTTATTTAAAGGATGAGTAAAGCACTTGCTTTTCTTCAGCCCTTGACTTCTAAGACAATTTTTTGTCTAAAGATAGGGGTTAAAGATGATCCTGTTTTCAGGAATTACATGGGTAGAATCAGAAATACGCTTTAAAATTCAGATCCCTTAGCTAACAGATGGGACTTGCAATATAACTGTATCTGACTGAATGTATTGTATATATAAGGCATATATATATACCTAAACACTAACACATACATCTCTCTTGCTATATAGCAATATGTGTATATAAATATATAGACATCTGCTGTTTCAGTAAAGATTTTTAAAGGGAACACACGAATACACTGGAATCCTGACATTCTTAAAAATATATAACTTGATCTTTCAGACATGAATTTTGTAATATTTATTTAAAAATTTTAAAATCCATTCAAGGTTAAATAGAACTATAAAATTCAAAGTTATTTGCACTTAAGATGATAATTCTGTGTTGACTTGGCCAACATTTGATTTGGCATTTTCAGTACTGTTGATGGTATATTTGTTTGTGAGCAATTTGTTAATGAAGAGATGCAAAAATCCTCCTGAAGGAAGAATTTCAAAGGACAGCAACATGATTCTGCTATTACTTTGTATAAAAACAAGCAAAACCATTCATTAAAAAGAATTTGTATCTACTGAAAATTATATGCATTTTACTAATCCTAATAGAGTAAGATGACGTTCTGGCTCCTCTAATTTGTATCAAGAGTAGAGATGAAGATTTATATAACTGTTGGATGGAAAGAGAAGGAAGATGGTGGAGGGAGGCAAGGAACAAATAATAAAAAAAGGGAGGGAGGGAGGGAGGGAGAAGGAAGGAAGGAAGGAAGGAAGGAAGGAAGGAAGGAAGGAAGGAAATTTCCTTAGTCTCTGTGGGCCAAAAGAGTTAAGCATATCCAGCTGTTTTGAACCCCTAGCAGAAGTCCTTCCTTGTTAAATGGTCTCCCTCCTTGTTAAATTCAGTGTATACATTGACAGCATTTTTTCATCCAATGTATGATACAAAAATGGCGCCTCTACCTTTGCTTTCTTTGCTTAATATTTTTTCCACCTTTTTATTTGTTCCCCATCTTTCTCCCAACACTTTAATAACTGTTTTTCTTTCCCATGCTCCTTCTCCCTCATTGTAGGGAATCCATGTCCACCTCTGTTTGCATGCCTTCAGTCTTCTTTCATTCCCTTGCCTCATCTTGGTTGATGATCTTCACCCTTTGTTCGCAGCCTGTCCTCCTCCCCAGCCTATAGGTCTTGTCCACTCTCCCCAGAACTATTCAAGGAGAAAAAGGTGAAAGGGAGGGATTATTTTACCCTTCAGTTTATCAGGTCATCCTCCCCTGAGTTTCTTTTCATGAGTTTCCACACCTTGAAATCTTCCCCCTCCTTCCTGTTGTGATCTCAGCCTTTTCCTTCCTGCCTCCTCTGGTGAATACTCTGACAGTGCAGCATGTGGGCATAAAAACCGTCACATTCCGCCTTCTGCGTGTGTAGATAGAGTTTAAAAAAAATAATCGGAGGCTTAGTTAAATCTAGCAATTAAGAAATAACACATGTGCTGCGGTGTTTTCATGGAAGGCGCCAGCGGAGGGAGAGCTCCCGTGGAGCCGGGACAGGGGATGGGCTCCGGGGGAAGGAGAGGGCGAGGCCGGGTGTTGGGGCTCTCCGGGAGCGGTCAGGTGTCAGGAAGCCGGGGACGGTGCTGGCAGAGGTCCCTGGAGCTGCCAGGCTGTCCCACTGTGTCATGGAGAGGTCCCGGTGGGCTCCCCGCGCCGTGGTGCAGGAGCTGGCCCTTCCCCCGATTTCGGACTGCTGCCTTGGGAATTGGATTCAGCTATTTCCTGGAATATGAATTTGTTTATTTTCAAAAGAGAACAAACGTAAAACTCATACAGTGGCTTTGGGTAGGGCGTTTCTTGGTGGAAGAATGATTTGGACCGTTGAATTATTGCCTCTTTTTAAGAATTTCAGTACTTCTGGAGGTTGCATGGAGCACAAAAGCAGCTGGTGGCACATAAATTGTACAACTGCGAGAAAATCTGACCCTGATACCATGGCTTTTACTGCCATGTATATCTCATGAAATGTTTGCAAAGTGAGTGCAAAGTACTCCCATTTCGGTTTGAGATTTTTCTCACCTACTTTGCTTTCTCTGGAACCTTATGTACATGATTAGTCATGCCACTTGGGCTCTTATCTAGTTCTAAAGAGTAAATTAATCAACATCATAAACTATGGACCGTAGTGATACGGGTAATAAACAGTGTGCCATCTTTTCAGTGGGGTTTGAAGCACTTTAATGGGCGATGCTCCTGGAAGTCGTTTGGTTAATTTATGAGTTGGCCCTACAAGGTTTGGGAGTGTGCTCATCTTTCTGTGGCATGAGCCATCTCCAAAGTCAGAACTCCAGCTGCGTTTTCAGACAGCCTCATCGTGCATGGGTTGGGCATCCAACGCCCAAAAGTAAAATAACATCTTTAAAAACCTTTCCTTTTAAATGGAAAAAAAAAAATTGCAGTATTTCTCTTAGTGCTTAAGTAAATACTTACTTTGTAAAAGGCACTAAAACCGCTTTGTCTAAAATACTGGGAAAAGTTTATTTTCCAAAGCCACAGGCAGCAGTTCATGGTGCTATAGGAAATGCTAAGGCTATGCAGTCACCACCTTAAAGCAAAGCAAATCTCCCAAGTTGTTTTCTTTCTGTGTCTTTATTGCTTTTATCTCAAGAACAAAATGTACAATTAAGGAACTCGAAAACGAATGTCCCGCCCCTTCAAACAATGGGCAAACGCAAAAGCAGGCTTGAGCCCGCGCTGATCGACATCCCAGTTCTGCGGCCGGCTCCGGGGGGGCGAGAATTCCGTCGCCGTGAGCGCTGCAGGACCGCGTGCTGCGGAGAGCGCAGCCACGGCCCCGGCGGAGCCCCGCAGCGCTCGGGGCGCTCCCGGTGCGGGTGCCGGGCCCGGCCTGCTCCGCTGCCCGCGTTCAAACGCCCCCCGCGCTCCCATAGGCTGCGCCGGCCCGGCCGCGCTCGGCCCCCGCCGCCCCGACCATGGCGCGGGGGGAGCCCGGCGGCCAGCGAGCCCCGCGGGCGGCCCCTCACCG